>NC_059159.1:161705526-162008557 GCF_019923935.1 Bubalus bubalis | reverse complement strand
GGCGAGCATTCTGCAATACTGTCCTAACCCTTCTGTAAGCAGTCAGGCTTCCTTATGGCTCAGCTGGTAAAGAACCCGCCTGCAATGCGGGAGACCTGGGTTCAATCCCTGGGTTGGGAAGATCCCCTGGAGAAGAGAACAGCTACCCACTCCAGTATTCTAACCTGGAGAATTCCACGGTCTAGATAGTCCACGGGATCACAAAGAGTCAGACACGACTGAGCGAATCTCACTTTCACTGGAAGCAGAGGCCACAACGGACCTGAATAAGAATGATGTTGCCCCAGAGCAAAAATTTGCCAAAAGGGAGGAAGGATTTTATACAGAGGATTTTGTTGCTTCTTTCAAACTAAACATTTGAGAATCAAAAGAGGAGGCTCTCAGGAGAGTTGGGCTTAGAATTTATTATATGTGAGTGGAGGCAGAGCCTGGTTTTGTGAAGCCCAAAGTTAATATAATTTAGATATCCTTTTAAGGAAAAAATATATAAAATTATGGATACAAAATATCTGTTGCCTCCCTGACATCAATCAACTGGAAGGAAAGTGTCACTGATGGGAAGTTAGTGTGAAAAGACGAAGCCATCTTAACAATTCCTGTTTAAAAATAGTATTTTCCAAATTTCAATAAAACATGTTGATGTATATTGAATAAAATACAATATGAATACTTTACTAGAGACCTTTGGAGGTCTTCAAAGGGGGCTCCTGCGAATGAGAGGCTTTGAAGCTAAAGCTTCATTGGATTTATAGAGGATCCACATAGCTACAAACAAATAGATTAGGAAAAGACTCAATAATATAAAGGCAAATAATCCAAAATAACCCAAACAAAAAAAAATGAGCAAAGAAGCTGAATCAACCTGTTTCCAAACAATATGTACAGATGGACAACAAGCACATAAAAGGTACTGAACATTATTAGCCTTTAAGGAAATGCAAATCAAAACCACTCTAAGATACTACTTTACATACTGTAGAATGGTTATAAATCAAAAAATACATAACAATAAATGTTGGCAAGGATGTGGAAAAATTAGAACCTGTGTGCACGGTTGGTGGGAAAGTAAATTGGCACAGCCCCTTGTGTAAAGCAGGATGGTGGTTCCTCAGATAATTAAGCAGAGAATTAATATGTGTGTTAGTCACTCAGTTGTGTTTGACTCTTTGTGACCCCATGGACTGTAGCCCACCAGGCTCCTCTGTTCATGGAATTAATATATCATCCAGAAATTTCACTTCTGGGTATATGTATGTCCAAAATAATTGAAAGCAGTAACTCAAATAGATGGGGCTTCCCAGGTGGCACTAGTGGTAAAGAATGTAGGAGATGTAAAAGATGGGGGTCCAATCCCCGGGTTGGGAAGACCCTCTGGAGGAGGAAACAGCAACCCACTCTAGTAGTCTTGCCTGGAGAAAACCATGGACAGAGGAACCTGGCAGACTACAGTCCTTTTAGGTCGCACAGAGTTGGATACGACTTAAATGACTTAGCACACATGCACTCAAATAGATATTTGTACACTGATGCTCAGGCGGCCTAGTGGTAAAGAACCTGCCTGCCCATGCGGGAGACAATAGAGACGCAGGTTGGTCCCTGGGGCGGGAAGATCCCCTGAAGGAGGGCATGGCAACCCACTCCAGTGTCCATGCCTGGAGAATCCCATGAACAGAGGAGCCTGGCAGGCTACAGTCCAGAGGGTCACAAAGAGTCAGACATGACTGAAGTGACTTAGCAAACACGCAGAGGGTGAAAACTCCATGAAATAAGAGCAAACTGGTGCACCGGCCATAGAAAATGCATCCATAGTGGCTGGATCAGTTTACATTCTCACCAACAGTGCAAGAGGGTTCCCTTTTCTCCACATCCTCTCCAGCATTTATTGTTTGATTTTTTTGACAATGGCCATTCTGACTCGTGTGAGGTGGTACATCATTGTAGGGGAAAAAAATGCATTCCGTTTCTAAATGAAACTTATCTTTTCAGTAAACTCAGAGGCTGAGGGTCCCTTTTAACCCATATCTCTTCTATGAGTGTAAATTTTTTCACGAGGTCCAGTTCAAGTATCATCTGCTCCCAATCTCCCTGACTTGCTAGACAGAACCATATACCCTTTTCTTTACCCTTGGGTCATCCTATTTATGTCACTCTTATAGTGCTTGCCACACATATGCTCTTAGAATGATTTGTTTATGTTTCTGTCCCATGCTAAGTTATAAAAACCTTGACCTTTGGGTCAGGAACCATGTCTCAGACCTCTCTCTCTCCGGAGGGCTAGCACAGTGACTAATGTATTGTTTAAATAAACCAAACTCTATTTCTGAGACCTTTATAAAGGGCATAAATTTTCTTTAAGATTGAGAAGAGAATAGCTGAAAGAAGAGGGCAGAATTTTTAGGTGAGATGACATCTTTTATATTTTGTATCTCCTCCAACTTTGCACTAAAATAACCATTAAAATATACAGAATGCAGTACAAAGAAATAAAGAATGAAAAGTATTAATAGTTAAGAGACATAAAGATGGACAAAAATTAATAAACTTCTAATAGAAGTCCAGAAATAGCATAGAAGTAATATGTAAAAGGGTAAATTGCTGATTATTTTTCAAACTTGAAAAATAAAGCAGAATCTTCAGGTTGAAAGTTTCCACCAAGCATCAAGCCAGATAAAGAAAAATTAATTCATTCTTAGATACACTATATTAAAACTGTAGAAAATTAAAGATAAAATATTGAACCTTACTAGAAAGAAAAGATCAATTACTTTAAGAAGAATGCCAATTAGGCTCACTTGGTATTATTTGGCAACAACTGATACCAAAAGGCATTGGAGTAATAGTTTTAAAAGGTTGAGAAAAAAAATAATAACTGCTAGCCTGGAATTCTATAGCCAGCTTAGATAATCATTTTTAAAATGAAGACAAAATAAACATGCAGACAAATGTTTACCACTGAGACCTTCTCTGAAACAGTTACCCAAAGTATATAATCTCTGTAAGAAATAACTTGTACCCAAAAGAAAGGGGCCAGGGACAAGAAACTATAGTAAGCATTTGTTGTTGTTCAATTATTAAGTTATGTCTGACTCTTTTGCGACCCTGTTATCTGTAATCTGCCATGCTCCTCTGTCCATGGGATTTTCCAGGCAAGAATACTGGAGCAGGTTGCCATTTCCTTCTTCAGGGGTCTTCCTGACCCAGGGATCGAACCTGCGTCTCCTGGATTGGCAGGAGGATTATTTACAACTGAGCCACTATACTAAGCATGCTGCTGCTGCTGCTAAGTCACTTCAGTCGTGTCCGACTCTGCAACCCCATAGACGGCAGCCCACCAGGCTCCCCCGTCCCTGGGATTCTCCAGGCAAGAACACTGGAGTGGGTTGCCATTTCCTTCTCCACATAGTAAGCATAGATGGTGGTAAAATATAACTGCAATTTTAGATATTGTGGAATATATATTTTTAAAGCTCAATAATTTTTATGTTTAAAAAAAGCAGAACTAGAATTCTAGATAAACAATTATAAGATGAAAATATAGGGAAGTAGTTCAGCAGATTATTAAAACACTCTAAGTTCTTTTCTATAAGCAGGAAGATGACAAATACTGAATAACTACAAACATGGGGAGATAATATAAAGTTAGAGGCATACTGTTAAAATTTCCCTAATTCTTACCACCAAAATAATAGATTAAAAATCAAAATTTCCAAAGCAGCAGGAGAACAAAAGGAACTAAAACT
Source organism: Bubalus bubalis (assembly GCF_019923935.1). NCBI lineage: Eukaryota > Metazoa > Chordata > Mammalia > Artiodactyla > Bovidae > Bubalus > Bubalus bubalis. The sequence goes on along the minus strand of NC_059159.1, from coordinate 162,004,817 downwards.
GTATCAATTAAAAAAAAAAATAAAGAAGCAGAAAAGGATAAATGAGCCAAGAACATGTATGGTTAACAGAAGATACAAATTAATTTGTAATAAACATGCCCAAATACATCCGAAATCACAGTAAACACCCATGGTATGAACTGATCTGGAGAAAGACAGATACATGATTAAAAAAACACAAAAGACATATCTAATTATTTTAAAACAAATGTTGCAAATAAAGAGAATGGAAAATATATATGAAGTAAAAACTACTCAAAGTGATAAAGCAATAGAGTAATAGTACTAATATAAGATGAACTTCAATATAAAGTGATAAGTAAGCATTTGAAGAGTGAAGAAAGACTTCTTAATGATAAAAGAAACAATCCATCAACAAGATAACAATCATGACATTTAATTATTTAAAAATATAGACTCAGGACTTCTGGTAGTCCAGTGGTTAAAGAATCTGCCTTGCAATGCAGGGGATGCAGGATCAATCCCTGGTCCAGGAACTAAGATCCCACATGCTGCTGGGCAACTGAAGCCCATGCACACCACAATTGCACTGAGCCTGCAACACCACAGCTAGAGAGTCCATGGGCTGCAAGGAAACGTCCCAAGTGCCACAGCTAAGACCCAACACAGCCAAATTAAATAAGTAAGTAAGTAATTTAATAAATATAGACTCAAACAACTCAAACTTAAATTAGTATTACCAGGAGATATTATAATGAAGTAATAGGCTCAGATGGAGAAGGCAATGGCAACCCACTCCAGTACTCTTGCCTGGGAGATCCCATGGATGGAGGAGCCTGGTAGGCTGCAGTCCATGGTGTCGCTAAGAGTCAGACACGACTGAGCGACTTCACTTTCACTTTTCACTTTCATGCATTGGAGAAGGAGATGGCAACCCACTCCAGTGTTCTTGCCTGGAGAATCCCAGGGATGGGGGAGCCTGGTGGGCTGCCATCTATGGGGTCACACAGAGTCAGACATGACTGAAGTGACTTAGCAGCAATAGGCTCCAAAAATTTTAAAGAAAATTATACACACATACACACATAGGAGAGAATGGAAAAATTGATGAATTCCAAGATATTATTATCATTTATCTCCTAGTTGTGAGCATTATGTATAATTTTTTATGATTGTCTTGCTATATCTTACAGCAAAATATTATAAGACATATTATATAATATTAAAATATATAAAATTAGTATATATTATTGGGCTTCCCTGGTGGCTCAATAATAAAAACCTAACTGCCAGTGCAGGAGATGCAGGCTCAAATCCCTGGGTGGGGAAGATCCCCTGGAGAAGGAAATGGCAACCCACTCCAGTACTGGATATTCTCTTACCTGGGAAATTCCATGAACAGAGGAGCCTGGCAGGCTAAAGTCCTTGGGGTCACAAAGAGTTGAACATGACTGAACACAGACATGAATATGTATTATCTTCATAATAAAAATGATAGGACATAATCAGAATGCCACAGAAATGTTAATTTTCCAATGCAATGGAAGCAAATTTGTAATGGATAAAAGTTTTCGAAAGTCAACCTCTTAAAAAAAAGGTAGATTTTTCTAAACAACTGATGAACAAAATAAGTGATCAATTGCATAATCACATACATAGTGATTAAAAACATCATATGATAATAAGGTTGTAGGTGATGATGGGCCTGAAGGATAATGGATAATATTGAATGCTTTCATTGTTTAAAAAGAAAGACAGACTACTGAGGAGTTGCGTCCCTGGTGGCTCAGTGGTAAAGAACCCGCCTGCCAGTACAGGAGATGTGGGTTTGATCCCTAGGTGAGGAAGATCCCCTGGAGAAGGAAATGGCAACCCACTCCAGTATTCTTGCCTGGGAAATCCCACAGACAGAATAGCCTGGCAAATTACCGTCTATGGGGTTGCAAAAGAGTCAGACATGACTTAGTGACTAAATAACAACAAAACTGAGGAATTAGACAGTGAGAAGCTCTAGCCCACGGATTGAATCCAAATCCCTGCTCCATCACTTCCCATCTCCACTGAGACACTTAACTAGTTGCCTTGGCCTCTTTAGCTGTAGACAGAGATAACTATAAAACCATTGTTTAAGCTTGACATCAAGATTAAGCGACACTCTTGATGAAAGTGAAAGAGGAGAGTCAAAAAGTTGGCTTAAAACTCATCATACAGAAAACTAAGATCATGGCATCCAGCCCCATCACTTCATGGCAAATAGGTGGGGAAACAATGGAAACAGTGACAGACTTTATTTTCTTTGGCTCCAAAATCACTGCAGATGGTGACTGCAGCTGTGAAATTAAAAGATGCTTGCTACTTGGAAGAAAAGCTATGACAAACCTAGACAGCATGTTAAAAAGCAGAGACATTACTTTGCCAACAAAGGTCCATCTAGTCAAGGCTATGGTTTTTCCAGTGGTCATGTATGGATGTGAGAGTTGGACTATATAGAAAGCTGAGCACTGAAGAACTGATGCTTTTGAAGTGTGGTGTTGGAGAAAACTCTTGAGAGTCCCTTGGACTGCAAGAAGATCAAACCAGTTAATCCTTAAGGAAATCAACCCTGACTATTCATTGGAAGGACTGATGCTGAAGCTGAAACTCCAATACTTTGGCCACCTGATGCGAAGAACTGACTCATTTGAAAAGACCCTGATGCTGGGAAAGATTGGAGGTTGGAGGAGAAGGGATTGACAGAGGATGAGATGGTTGGATGGCATCACTGACTCAATAGACATGAATTTGAGCAAGCTCTAGGAGTTGGTGATGGACAGGGAAGCCTGGTGTGCTACAGTCCATGGGGTGGCAAAGAGTCGGACATGACTGAGCAACTGAACTGACTAAAGCTTGACATGATGATTATGTACAGTAAATAAATGTACATAATGCATTTAACATTGTTCTTGGCTAATAAGGAGTAGTCTATGTTATTTTATTCCATAATTTAGAGACAGAAACCTGAACTATTGAGTTATTCTCCTGGTTTCTGTGGCTCAGCAGGTAGAGAATCCACCTACAATGGAGGAGACACAAGAGAGGCAGGTTTGATCCCTGCATCAGGAAGATCCCCTGGAGGAGGAAATGCTAACCCACTCCAGTACTCTTGCCTGAAAAATCCCATGGACAGAGAAACCTGATGGGCTACAGTCCAAAGGGTGGCAAAGAGTCAGACATAACTGAGCAACTAAGCATCCCCCCCAAAAATCTCAAAATAGAAAGGTATATAGATGAATTTCACTGCACAAAACAGAATAATTGTACTCCTAACTGTACAGAAGTGGAAAAAGAGGCTCACAGCTTTGTCTTCTGTGGTCTGCTGGAACTGGCTTATACTGGCTTGCAGGTGTCAAGTGTTAATTTTTCAGAAATTTAACAAGGCAATTGAATAGAGCCATTATTTAAAACTAAATTATATAAGTTTATGTTTAAAATAACTATGTTAAAAACAAAGAAGTAATACTCAACATTTATCACTTCCTGATTATTTTACTACATTTTTGTATTATCCATGTTATTGGGGCTATTTACATCTAATATCTGTAGAAATTACATACACAGCTGTGCTACTGTACATCTCCCAACTCCGTCTTCGTTGGTACCTTGAAGTTGGCTGTGATTGAAGCATTTGCACAGCAGTCAACAAATGCAACGTATCAGGGCCTTTTTTTTTCCTCAGAGAGGCACTAACCCAGGAGCATATTCTACATTATCAATATCTTCAAATCTTACCATTTACAATGTCTGTATAAATAGCATCCTGTTTATATAACAGTTCCTGGTAGGCAGCAGAATTGCATAAACAATTATATCTATTTTTTAGGGTATTAATATGTTAATAGTCCTGAAAGTATGGGTGACTTTCTCTCTTAGACTTTTGCATATCTTGTTTTCAGTTATCATTCTTAATGCCATGTCTTATTTTTACTAAAACCCACAAACTTGATTGATTAATTTCTTCTCATTCAATATGCAGATCCAGAAGTGACAGAGGAAGCAGATATACTATTGATATTATCTTTCCAGGGAGGTGGTAGAAACTCTGTTGAGGTCAGTTAAAATCGAAATAAATCTTGGAATGTCTTGACAAACTTAAACACAGAGAAATATATGAGTTGTCACTGAGAACAGCTTCCCTTAGTGTTCAGTGGCATGATGGTTTTATGTGAGGTTTGATTCTGTTTTTAATAAGGTTAACATCTAAAATGGATTAAGAACCTACCATCAGCCACAAGTCACACTTTGCATTCATGATCTTATTTATTTATCACAATATGCATAAAGGCAGATACTATTATTATTCTCATTTGCAATTGAGGAATGAAGGCTATGCAAGGTTCAGTAACTTATCTAAACAAAATAAGAGCAGGAAGTGATAGAACTGAATTTCATGGGTAAGGTTGATTTAAAATTCTTATCTTTTAACTCTAAGCTATACCATGTCTTCAGTGTAGTACTAGTTACTCACAGACAAGGGAAAAAATAAGACTGACATTAATATCAATTTCTATAAGCAAAATATTGTTGGTTAAGCCCACCTTGCCCACACTCCAAAATTATCCAAACAAATCGCTTTTAAATTTTTACTGACACAATCACATAGTTGTATTTAATGATATTTATAGAATCAGCAGACTGTCTCTGCTTTCTTTCTACTGGCCAGTTTTCATCTCAGCCAGGGCCTATTTAAACTGGGACACTATTTCTCCCCTCTTTTCAAGGACCACATGAACAACAAATACAAAAAAATAAACCCAGTGCTCTTCTGTACCCAAAGAGTAGCTGAACTTGAATACTGGCTCTGGATGAGTTGTAATGTTATCCTTTTATGGACTGTAACGCACAGTCGTTGCCATACCAACTTCAGACTGACCATTTGTGGATTGACATAACCAAATAACTGAGTAAACAGTCAGGTGTATTTGCTCCTTTCTGATCTAGTAAAATTAGGGCTCAGACTTGGAACATATTCATGCTTTTCTAGCATCATGAATACAGTATTGTTTTTTCAGTATGAGAAAACACATGGGTATTAGAAAATTTTCAAATCCCCCACAGAAAGAGGATATTCAGTATTGCTCATCATTTGTCATATCTTAGAAAAGACACATACTTCTGGTGATGTAATCAAATATGTTATTTTTTTATTATGAAGTCTCTGGAACTTATATATGGTTCATTGATAATCTCAGTAGTTACTGTGCTATGTTGAGTCACTTATTAATGGCATATCATTAATTCTTTGTCACAGAACATACTCTTGGTCTTTGCCTTCAGAAATGACAGTGAGGACAGGAAGGTAGGAATTCTGGGTCGGTCTGTTAGAATTTCTGAAATGACCTTTCCTAGGGGCATCCCTTCGGTATTAAGGTATGATTTCATAGGGACTCATCTGAAATGTGCCTGTTCCCCAGGAGGGGTCATTTCCCCAGTGGCTGACAGTCCTCAGCATAGTGTATAACATTGTAAGCTGAACACTGGTAGGTGCTTCATCTTAGGAGAAAACTGAGGCTCACAGTGAAGGCCTCTTTTCCTGAAAGACACACAAAGAGGCATTGGGGACTAGAAAAAGGAAGTTGATCTTAACATTGTTTTCAAGGCCTGAAGTATCCTCCTTTCACTTTCTTCATTTTTTGGCTTAGACTGCATGCTTTGTTGACATATCCTCTCAGCTCCCTTACCCTCTAGTCCTTCAGCTGCACTGACCCTGGAAAGTACCAGTCTTGAACTAATCCAACCAGCTGTCCTCACTGCTCCTATGTTCACAAAGTTATTGTTGAATAAAGTAATACAAGGGTGAAGATCAGGACCACTTATGGGGGTGCAGTCCCCAACCCCAGCATGGACATGTGGTCCTTCTACATTCTCTGGTCCACTTCTCTCATCTCTCTGAATGGGATCACTTCCTTTAGGTCCTCTACTCATCCCTCACTTACCACTTTCCCCCAATAACGTCATGTCCTATTTCACCGAGAAATTGCCTACTTCACCACTGGATTTGTGGTAAAAATCTTGCCATTTCTGCACTTTGTCTGTTCTTTAAAGTCAATAATATTTAAAGCAACCGTTGTTTCCCCAAACATGGGATGAGTTAGTCTTCAGTGTATGTCAATATAAAACATTCATCCAGTACTCGGTGTCCCGGATTTCAGTGACAGCTATGTCCGTTCTGACTTAGTCATATGTCAAATCTGTGAATCCTATCCCTGTATACATATGATTTAGAAGAAATTCTTACTAACATATATCTAAAGATAAATCACTTAAGACTCAAGAACCTCTAGGTATGATAGTAATGGGATAATTTTAAGAGTGGAGTTTAGACAGGAGTTCTTCGTGCATAGAACAGATTCAAAGCTGTTTCATGAACTCCCATACTCCTACAGAAAATCCCACTCTACACTTAGTACTCCCTGATAAAGTGTTAAATATTTTTGAAAAATGTGGTTAACACGAGTGTTCAATGAAATGTTGGCTATTTTCATACATGACTGTTTATAAAATCCTCTGCCTTGTGGTTTGATACTGAGCTCATGATTGAAAGTATCACCAGATGAAATGATTCAGAAAGACAGTGAACGTTCCCTTTGTCTTTGAACATTAGGAATCTCAATTAAACTAAAACTATAATAATAATAAGCTCTTCTACAAAGTTGGTTATTAATTTTATTGAAGAAATCATATGCTGATGATCAGATAAGAATCCACGGAATACTCTTGCACTATTTTAACTGTGTCCGTTTACTTTATGATATATTATGGTGCAGATGTCTTGATTCATTCACAATAAGGGACTTAGGAAAAAGGAGTACCACCTAAAAAACCTCTTCCCATTATTGGCTTCTGCCAAGAATAGAGAAAACAACTAGAGATATTTTGTGTAGCATAATTTCATTACTGTTGATAGTACTGAAATAATCACATATTAATGTGTTTTTTGTACCAACATATTCCATGCGCTTCAACATGTAAAATGTTAAGGATTGTATTTTCATGATAGTGTTTATTCTCAGAGCTGGTAAGTGTAGTTAATAAATGTTGGCTCTTCCAGGCCTGGTGTTTTGGCTAAGGCTGATGTTAAACCCATATTAATTTAGTTTTTTCAATAATACTTAAATACTCTGTTTGAGTAGGATAGGCAAAAATATTGCTTTAATTTTTTGAGTTTACATTCTCATTAAAGCAGTAAATAAATTATAAACAAATAAACAAAGTTAGGGTAACAGTCTGGCTATTTTATTTGGGGCTCAGGATTTTGGCTTTGTTATGTTTATGCCACTATATTTTGTGACGTTTTCAAAATAGAAACAGTGCGCTTTACCTATAAAGTTTGGAAACTACAGATCATCTCTTTATAGATAGAAATTAGGAGGCTGGGTTTGGTTTTTCTCATGCATGGGATTCTAATTTGAATTAGAAAATCAATTGTCGTGTTCCTTGTAAGACTGAATGCCAGTACATTTTAGCATCTAACCATGTCATTTTTATGTAACTTTATGGTTTAGAATAGCACAAATAAATTTACAACAATCCGTAAGTCCAAACATCCAGGTGCTGCCCTTCCGGACATCCGTTGTATGATCAGGAAGTATTAAAATAATCTGAAGCCAATGTTAAGTCTTTCTGGCTATTATTAGCTATTTGAAAAGATATAGATTCTCTTTTATCTGGAGGTACCTTAAAGTATTAGTTGACAAAAGTTTAAATGCATTGAACAATACCCTTTTGTGCAGATAAAATAGAAAAAGAAAGCAATGAAACAACATAAATCTATGAAATCAGACTGTTGGTGAAAAAAGCTCTATCTTCTTAGTATGTGAATTTTGACCTTGTGGTACCAGAAATTCTAGTGAACCACAAAATCTACACTACATTTTCCATCTAACATACAATATGACTACCTTCGCTTATCTACACAATACAAACCCATTCAGTTCTTTGGTAAAGTAATATGAAGGGAAAATAATTCATTTGAATGTGTCATAAATTAACAGAACTCTTTTACTCTAGTGTAATGTGTTTAATTCCCTGGTGGCTCAATGGTAAAGAATCTGCCTACCAATGCAAGAGACGGGGGTTCAGTCCCTGCGTTGGGAAGATTCCCTGGAGAAGGAAATGGCAACCCACTCCAGTATTCTTGCCTGGAGAAGCCCATGGACAGAGGAGCCTGACTGGTTCACAAAAGAGTTGGACATGCCTGAGCTACTAAACAACAGTCCATTTAATCAGAAATCTTTTTAATGTTATTCCATTTGCTTTCTCATGTCTTTGTAAAAAGACTTCAGTGAAGCTCTCAGTCACTTTGCAAATCACCTATTTTCCTGTCTTTCTTCCTGATTTGAAATACACTAGTCTCAGTTTCATAATACGCTGGCCAGAAACTGTGGACATTCTTGCTACTGCAACAGGTGTTTGTCAGTTTCTTAAGTTGCTTTCCTTTCCCCTGAGGTGGTGTTATTTCCGGTACATTCCAAAGCCTCTGAAAAAAAAAAAACCTTTCCCAGTCTCTTGCCAAACCAAATCATGACTCCAGCCTCCTATGGAGAACCCGTTGTTCTTCAGACTTTTATAGGCAATTTGTGTGCGTCTTTCTCTAATTTTTATTTGGGCGGAACTCAAATATTGATTAAGAGTTTTGCAAAGCTGAAACTGAAAATGGAAGTGATTTTTGTTCAGAAGCAAACACTCTGGATGTCTGGGAGTGGGATTGATACATTCCTGGCAAACCTGATGTAAAAAGGTTTTCATCATCCCTTTAGACCACCCTGAAGTTTGACATAAACATAAACAAACTGACCTCAATAACTTGCAGTCTACCTGTTAATGTTTCCCTTACAAGTGAGGACTCTGTATGCACTGAGCGGCTAAACTTTTTATTGTAGAGCTTAAGCAGGGGACGGATAGCAGTAGAATGGAGACCATCCATCAACTGCTTATTTATATAGCTTTCTCTCTCTCCATATACTACACCCCCACTTCACCAAGTAAAACCCAAGCCTGCCCTCATGAATCAGTCATGATCGGAACACACGCATGCAGTTTAGAACTGTCACAAGGCAACAGGAGACAAGAGTGCTGAAACCAACCTTTTGGAAGTTTCTCAGTCCCGCTGAAGGCAACCAAAGTAAGAATATGTACCAGTGGAATGTTGACGAACTCTCTCATGATTAATCCAGGCTCAGGCAGCAGAAAGTTCTTTCTGGACAACGCAAGGAAAATGCCTCCACCGTTTACATTTTAAAGCATAGTTTGTTCCAAAAGGGTCGTCTGCTAATGACTGTTTGTGTCAGCAGCTCCGCTGGCTCTAAGTATAATCAGGAATTCTCAGACTTGGCTGTAATGATAGACACGGCCAGCTGGTGAGTATCCCCTTAGGCCAGTAATGCAAGTGTACGGCTGGAGGAACAAGGGAAAGAAAATCCCTCTAGAATCCCTTTTAAGACAGTAGCAGAAGGACAATACCAGATGCCTTTTGTAACCATCATTGTATTCCCTGAAGTATAGTTTTCCTGATCTTCTGAGTCAGCTCATCATCTCTCCTGCACTCATCTCAGAACTCTGGATGTATCTGAACATGATTCCTCCCCAGTTCTCACTCCCCCACCTGCATCCATCCCATAATTAATTCCTACAGATTGTACCAACTTGATATGCCTTGATTTCCTCCCTCCTTTGATTCTCACTAGTCTCAGCCTACCCCAGCCTCCCTTTCAGACATTCATCTTCTTGGAATGATGGTAACCTCCTATCTGTTCTCTCTGCCTGTGTCTTACTGTCCTCTCGGGCTACCATGGTGACTCAGACGGTTAAGAGTCCGCCTGCAACGCAGGAGACCTGGGTTTGATCTCTGGGTCGGGAAGATCCCCTGGAGAAGGGAATGGCTACCCACTCCAGTACTCTTGCCTAGAGAATTTCATAGACAGAGGAGCCTGGTGGGCTATCGTCCATAGGGTCACAAAGAGTCGGACACGACTGAGTGACTAACACTTTCACTAATCTCTTTTTAGATCACCTGTCCTACTCAAAAGTCTTTAGTGGCTCTTCATCACATAAAAAAATTCAAATCTCTCTAATATGATAAAAGAAGGCCTGATGGACCCTGCCTATCTGTTCAGCCTCTGTTACAATCTCTGTCTCTATTTTAATATGTAGCAACCTACTGATGGTTCACTGAATACAGCTTTCAAGCCTCCATGAATTGTTCCTACTGTTTCCTCCTCTTGGAGTGCTTTCTCCTCCTCTCCACCTGGTTCCCACCTATCTCAACTTGATCACCGTCTCCTGGGAGCTATTCCAGACTAAAACCCCCACATCTTCCCAAAGTTGCCTTAGGTCTGCCCCCTCTGGGCTTCTCTGTTCTATTGTGCATTTCTCTATCATTGCACTTATCGCATGGTTTTAAGAGTTTTTTCTGCTTGTGTTGGTGTCTCCCTTATTCTTTGGTCTCATGAGTCCACTGAGTCAGCAGTCATGAGCTGTCAGTTGCAGCAAATTCTTCCAAAACATTCTCCTAGGCAAATGGCCTTTTCCCACTGAACAGTCTGTCTTAGAGACTTTTACATGGTTAATATATAGCACTATATCATTGCTTCTGTTGGCTATGTAGATTTCCAAATCATGGATGTATAATGGTATATTTAACCACACCTCAGGCTCAGACAGTAAAGAATCTGCCTGCAATGGGGGAGACCTGGGTTCAGTCCCTGGATTGGGAAGATCCCCTGGAGAAGGGAACGGCTACCCACTCCAGTATTCTTGCCTGGAGAATTCCATGGAAATAGGAGTCTAGCCCATGGCGTCGCAGAGTCGGACACAACTGAGTGGCTTTCACTTTCAGCAATGTATAAGAGAATCCATTTCCCCACAATCTCATCAACACTTACCGTTGAATTTTTACATTTAAGTGGAATAAAAAGGGTATGGCTTTGTTTTAGTTTACTTGTGTTCCACTCTTACTGTTGGTAATGAGAATTTTTCATGTATTTGTTATTCATTTTCCTATTCTGTGACTTTTGTCTATTTTCTTCTTAAATCATTTTTTTCTTATTAATTTATAGGAGTTTTAAAAAATACCCTGGATGAAATAATTTATATCATTGATCTGTTGTATATTTTGCAAATATAACTCTACTACCTAGACATAGTGAGATGGGCTTACGCCTCAAGCTGGCTTATAGCTCAAGGTCTCCTGTTATTTTACTGGACGTAATACAAAATAAGCTCCTTCTTTTTAGATCACCACCTGTCAGGACTGGCTAAACCAAGGCTGTTGGAGGCCTCCTGCTTCATTAATAGGAAATAAGGAAATAATATGCAAAGTCAGATGTAGCCACTGATTTTCCTTGTTTTGGGAGTTAATAACTTCCTTTATTCTTTTTTTTGGCTTGGCTAATATGAATTTGATTCCTTAAATTGTGACTGAAGTGATCCTGATGCAATTTTTAATAGAAGAGATATACATTTGATGTGGTTTCTGTTCTGAGAATATCCTGTGAATGCCATGTATCTCATGCGAAACTTTGACATTAGCTGAATGAGCACTTTTTTACTTTAATGTGAAATTCAAGGATCAGCAGGATGAAAAGACTTCAGCCATTCCCACAAGTAGCACTAGAGAGAGCACGGATTTCTGGAGATTTGGATGACTGTAGATTTGTGAGCTTAAACTCAGGATCACCACCAGCCATTAAGAAAGGGAAGTCTAAGGTGAGCAACTTAAGGGACCTCTTTTTTCAAATGCCCAGGAGGAGGATTTGGGGATGAGCACTTTCATTCTCTTTCCCTTTTCCCTAAAATACAGAACCAGCGTTGATGGTGCTCACTCTGATCCAGTAGGAATGGCGTTCTCTAGACCAGTGTGACCCGCCTTCAGATTCCACCGTGACCTGAGCCTGAAGGTGGCAATAACACCATGTGAAGCTGGGGGAGACCAAACTCTGTGAGGGAAAGCCAGCATGTGTGGACGAGGGCTGGTTTAAGGTGAATCAGTCTATTTCTGTTTTGTACAGAAGTGCACTTGTTTCATTTTTACAGATCCCGCCTATAAACAATATCATATCATATTTGTCTTTGGCTTACTTCATTTAGTATGATACTCTCTAGGTCTATCCATGTTGCTGAAAATGGCATTATTTCATTCTTTGGATGGCTGAGTAATATTCTGTGGTACAAATATACCACATCTAAAAAATGATACAAATGAACTTACATACACAATAGAAACATACCCACAGACATAGAAAGCAAATTTATGGCTACCAAAGAGGAAGTGGGGGAAGGATAAATTAGGAGTTTGGGATTGACATATGGAAACTATTATATGTAGAATGGATAAACAACAAGGACTTACTGTATAGCACAGGGAGTTATACTCAATATTTTGTAATAACCTATATAGTAAAAGAATCTTAAAAAAAATGTGTGTGTATATTGAACTGAATCACTTTTCTGTATACCTAACCTAACACAACATTGTGAATCAACTATACTTCACTTAAAAAATTAGAAAAGACAAAACAATAAGTAAAATTAATTTGTTAGTTAATCTGTTTGCTAAGAGAATCCCATGAAGAGTGTGGCTTAGGGCTGAACACCGCATCAGACCCCAACATGTTGTAGCTGGAGGCTGTCAGCTAATTATGGTCCTTGCAGCAATTTCTTGGACCCTGGATACAAAATGGCCTTCCATCCTACAATACAGGCAAACCTATTCCTTATAAAGTAGGCTCATTCTGCCACAGAGAGTGGAGATGGGGTGGCAGTCAATTATTTGACTTCTTTTTGGAGCATGTGGAGAGACTATGGGGCTGATGGTGAGTCTTCCTCTTCATAAAATGCACTCAGACACCAAGTAAATTTGCCTTGCCACTTCTGCTATCTCTGCTTCTTCATCGCAAGGGCTGGCCGAGACTCCAAGTAGCACCATGCTGAGCCATATCTTGAACTTGACACTGGAATTCAAGCATACAGCAGCTGAAGAGACTGGCCTCATTCCTGCTAGAATCAACACATCACCAAGTTAGTGCTCCTGGTCTGCACCCTGCTCTCATACATCTGGTGACGTTGGCAAGGAGCCCCTTCTAAGGATCACAGAGGGCAATGACCTAGTCTTCTGCCTCACTGGTCAACAGTGGGTCGGAAATGCCATGTGGATTGCCCTTTCTAGAAAACTCCTGGGAAGTCAGAGTTCTATGTTCACAAATGAATGTGATGTCTTATTAAATATCAGGATGGCAGTTAGAAGTACATCAATGTGCTGGAAACCCATACCTTATAAAATTGGGAGGGACTCTTAAAATGATTGTTCAATGAATGAGGGGATTATACTGAACATTTGGCAGAAAGCAATGGAGCAAGAAAAAATGTCTGGTGATGGAGTTAATATTATATGATTCCATCAGTAATTAGTTCGGTTCAGTCACTCAGTCATGTCCAACTCTTTGTGACCCCATGGACTGCAGCATGCCAGGCCTCCCTGTCCATCACCAAGTCATGGAATTTGCTCAAACTCATGTCCATTGAGTCAGTGATGCCATCAACCATCTCATCCTCTGTTGTCCTTTTCTCCTCCTGCCTTCAATCTTTCCCAGCATCAGGGTCTTTTCAAATGAGTCAGCTCTTCACATCAGGTGGCCAAAGTATTAGAGTTTCAGCTTCAGCATCAGTCCTTCCAATGAACATTCAGGACTGATTTCCTTTAGAATGGACTAAAGGAAATAATTAACTAAATAGTAATCTAGAGAGATACATTATGCTGTGAAATTATACAAGAATTGAGCCTGATAGTCTGAGGGCTTGAGAAATGCTTCTCTGAGAAGGTAATAAGGAGGCTAAATCCTGCAGAATAAGTAAAAGCCAGATGACTAAACTAGGGAGGTCTGGGAGTGGACCATAACATTTAGTGGGTAAAGAATATGGAAATGACCCAGAACATGAAGGAACATGGTGATATGATGGAAATGAAAGAGGGTCAGCATGTTTGAAGTATAGAGTTAGGGTAGAACTTATAGAGGCAGGTAGACAAAGTCATTCAGGATCTTTTATGTTTCAGTAAGGCCTTCATTCTTGGAGAAGGCAATGGCACCCAACTCCAGTACTCTTGCCTGGAAAATCCATGGACAGAGGAGCCTGGTAGGCTGCAGTCCATGGGGTCGCTAAGAGTCAGACACAACTGAGTGACTTCACTTTTACTTTTCACTTTCACTTTTCACTTTCATGCATTGGAGAAGGAAATGGCAACCCACTCCAGTATTCTTGCCTGGAGAATCCCAGGGACGGGGGAGCCTGGTGGGCTGCCGTCTATGGGGTTGCACAGAGTCGGACACGACTGAAGCGACTTAGCAGCAGAAGCAGCGAGGCCTTCATTCTAGGAGCAGGAAATTGTCATGGGAATGTAGACCACAGTTAAAGCTATAAAATGAATCAGCTGATGCTAAGGGGAGAGTGTAGATGAAGAGGAAGCCCCAGAATTGAGCCTTGAAATATCCAACCCTTTAAAAGTCAGTAGAAGATACAGAGTTAGAGAAAAAGATTGGCAAGGAGCAGCTAGTGAGACAGGAAAAAAAAAAAAAAAAAAAAGAGTGTAAACAAAGGGAAGGGAAGGGAAGGGAAGAGAGCATTTCCAGGACAGCCTACTTTTCAGGAGTGTTCAGAATGCTACTGAGAGGTTGAGTAAGAAAGGTTTCCATTGAATTTAGCAGCATAGATATATTTTATGATATTGATGAAGGATAATCTCTGGGATATGGGGAATGAGGTAAGAAATCAGAGTGGTATACAGTGATTGAGAAATGAGTAAGAGGTGTGAAAATGGCGACAGTATGTGAATATGATACTCTCAAGATGAGTGATGTTGAAAGAGTAGAGAAAGTAAAGCAACTGGAGGGAGAGGTTGGATGAAGACAGAATTTTTACTTTCCATTTATTTTGAAGGTGTGCTGTGAAGTATCCTGTAGAGAGAAAGAGGTTAAAGACACAGAAGAGAAAAGAGATAATAGACAAATCAAGGTCTCAAGAAAGGCAGGTGTGATAGGATCTTATAATAGAAGATGATGAGGAATGGGGGTGTGTGTTAGTTGCTCAGTCATGTCTGACTCTTTGTGACCCCATGGGCTGTAGCCCACATGGACTGTAGCCCAGACTTCTGTCCATGGAATTCTCCAGGCAAGAATACTGGAGTGGGTTGCCATGCCTTTCTCCTGGAAAGGGTAAATATGGAAATTTATAGGCAGGAATGACAAAGAAGTTACTGAGCCCTAATCTGATGACTTCTATCAAATCTATCAAATAGATGAGGTTGAAGGAGAGTTAAAACAGTTATTCTGGAGAAGAGAGCACACAGTGAGGTTGTTCATATAGAGTTGTACTGATTCTCATATACGCTGGTGTAATTATTTTCTCTAGCACGTCTCAGCTTTCTGCGTAACAGATGTTGAATGGTTTAGGTTTATTTTGGGGATGGGGGGAGGAAAGGGTATTTGTCAGTGATATATTAACCCAGGGAAGCAGCATTCCAGAAGACAGAATGGAGTATTATGATAGGCAGCAGAGTGGATGTACTGAGTGCGCATCCATGCGTGCTGTGTTGTTTCAGTCATGGCTGACTCTTTGCAGTGATATGGACTGTAACCTGCCAGGCTCCTCTGACCTTGGGATTCTCCAGGCAAGAACACTAGAGTAGGTTGCCATGCCCTTCCTCAGGGGATCTTCCTGACCCAGAGATTGAACCTGTGTCTCTTATGTCATTTGCATTGGCAGGCGGGTCCTTTACCACTAGCACCACCCGAGAAGCCCCATAATGCGTATAGACACGATCATTAAACAAGTGGTGATACTGGCAGAACAAAGAAAGTAGGAAATGGACAATGGGAACAAGCAATGAAAAGGGAGGTATTCAAGAATGTAGGTTGGTAGGTTCAAACGAGTTTAGGAGTTCACTGTGGGAACTTAGCCCATGACCCTGGGCCATTTTGCTTATGTGTCAGATTTTTAGAGCAGAGACCAGCTCTGAAGCTGTTACTATTCACATGATGGACAAAGGTTTTAATAGTGTGGATGGAGAGGAAAGGATAGATTTAGGACAAATATGGAAAGGAGAATCAGATGGATTTGTTCATGAAGACACATTTCCAACTTGAAATAATTGAGTGAATATAGAAAATGGAGTATTTCATTATATGCTAGTAGACATCCCAAGAAGAAGAAATGCAAAAAGGCAAAATGGTTGTCTGAGGAGGCCATACAAATAGCTGAGAAAAGAAGTGAAAGGAAAAGGAGAAAAGGAAAGATACACCCATCTGAATGCAGAGGTCCCAAGAATAGGAGGGAGAGATAAGAAAGCCTACCTAACTGATCAGTGCAAAGAAATAGAGGGGAAAAAATAGAATGGGAACAACTAGAGATCTCTTCAAGAAAATTAGAGATACCAAGGGAACATTTCATGCAAAGATGGACTCGATAAAGGACAGAAATGGTATGGACCTA
This sequence comes from Bubalus bubalis, assembly GCF_019923935.1. NCBI lineage: Eukaryota > Metazoa > Chordata > Mammalia > Artiodactyla > Bovidae > Bubalus > Bubalus bubalis. The sequence goes on along the minus strand of NC_059159.1, from coordinate 161,988,338 downwards.
ACAGAAGCAGAAGATATTAAGAAGAGGTGGCAAGAATACACAGCACTATATAAAAAAAGATCTCAATGACCCAGATAATCACATGGTGTGATCACTCACCTAGAGTCAGATATCCTGGACTGCAAAGTCAAGTGGGCCTTAGGAAGCATCATTATGAACAAAGCTAGTGGAGGTGATGGAATTCCAGCTGAGCTATTTCAAATCCTGAAAGATGATGCTGTGAAAGTGCTGCACTCAATATGCCAGCAAATCTGGAAAACTCAGCAGTGGCCACAGGACTGGAAAAGGTCAGTTTTCATTCCAATCCCAAAGAAAGGCAATGCCAAAGAATGCTCAAACTGCCACAGAATTGCACTCATCTCACATGCTAGTAAAGTAATGCTCAAAATTCTCCAAGCCAGGCTTCAGCAATACGTGAACCGTGAACTTCCAGATGTTCAAGCTGGTTTTAGAAAAGGCAGAGGAACCAGAGATCAAATTGCCAACATCTGGATCATAAAAAAGGCAAAGAGAATTCCAGAAAAAAAATCTACTTCTGCTTCATTGACTAGCTAAAGCCTCTGCCTGTGTGGATCACAACAAACTGTGGAAAATTCTTAATGAGATGGGAATACCAGATCACCTTACCTGCCTCCTGAGAAATCTGCATGCAGGTCAAGAAGAAACAGTTAGAACCAGATATGGAACAATGGACTGGTTCAAATTGGGAAAGGTGTACATCAAGGCTGTATATCGTCACCCACCCTGCTTATTTAACTTCTATGCAGCATCATGCGAAATGCCAGACTGGATGAAGCAGAAGCTGGAATCAAGATTTCCAGGAGAAGTATCAATAACCTCACATATGCAGATGATACCACCTTTATGGCAGAAAGTGAAGAAGAACTAAAGAGCTTCTTGATGAAAGTGAAAGAGGAGACTGAAAAAGCTAACTTAAAACTCAACATTCAAAAAACTAAAAGATCATGCCATCTTGTCCTATCATTTCATGGCAAATAGATGGGGAAACAATGGAAACAGTGACAGACTTTATTTTCTTGGACTCCAGAATCACTGCAGGTGATGACTGCAGCCATGAAATTAAAGGATGCTTGCTCCTTGGAAGCGAAGCTATGACCAGTCTAAACAGCATCTTAAAAAGCTGAGACATTACCTTGCCAACAAAGGTCTGGTATAGTCAAAGCTATGGTTTATCCAGTAGTCATATATGGATATGAGAGTTGGACCATAAAAAAGGCTGACAGCTAAAGTATTGATGCTTTTGAACTGGAGAAGTTGAACTTTTTTTTTTTAATTTTTGAAGTTGGAGAAGACCCTTGAGAGTTCCTTGGACACCAAGGAGATCAAACCACTCAATCCTCAAGGAAATCAACACTGAATATTCATTGGAAGGACTGATGCTGAAGCTGAATCTCCAATTCTTTGACCACGTGATGTGAAGAGCTGACTCATTGGAAAAGACCCTGATGCTGGGAAAGATTGAAGGCAGGAGGATAAGGGGACAACAGAGAACGAGATGGTTGTATGGTATCACCGATTCGATGGACGTGAGTTTGAGCAAGCTCAGGAGACAGTGCTGGACAGGGAAGCCTGGCATGCTACAGTCCATGGGTTCACAAAGAGTTGGATGCAACTAGCAACTGGACAACAAGGCAATGTATGTCTTATATATCTTGGGATGCTTGTCTGGGTCCCAAAACAAAACAGGTGGCCCACTCAAACAGAATAAAGGAATATGTACAAAGGTGTAAAATGTTGGGAAACCACAAGTATTAGTGTGGAAACTGTAAACCACTAACAGGTAGTTGTCCTTTGCAGTCTCTAGGCCTTAGGGCTTAAGGGGCATGAAAAGCAGATACTGGAACCTAAGAGGCAGAGATGCCTGTGTTGAGACAAATCTTCTAATAGGAGTGAAGACCTTTGATTGAGGGATTCAGCCAGCTCATGAGAGTGCCTTTGATTTTTGGTAGATTCTTGCCATTGGCCAAAACCAACAGGAAATAGGAGGGCAAGAAAGCCCATTGGTAGAGTCCAAAGAAGTTGGTTTCCACAGACACAGAGCAGGGAAGAAAAGGATCTAGAGAATAAATGGGAGGACAATCAGGTGGCCTCTTGAGGAAACCCAGCTTTTCCTGGAACACAAATGGGATAACCGGTGAGTGAAGTATGATGCTATTTCCATTTGTTGCAACAGTTTCTTTTTCGAATCAATCGTCATGTCACACTTTCACCCACCTCTCTACTTGTTCCCGAAGATTGATTATACTGCTTCTATATCAAATATCCTAGGTCCATTTGAAATACATCTTCTGTATTCCAGTGTGTTACAGGGGTTTTTCCAGATTATGGATCTACTTCTCTGGTTTTTCTAGACTATGGAACAAAAGTCTTCTCTGGGGCTTCTAGCCTGTTCATATTTCTGAATTCAGCACTTCTTCTTGGTTCATCTAACCCCTCTGGGCAGCATTAAGAGATCAGTCTGAAAGTCTATGGAAAATTCTAATATGGCTACAGTTCAAGGACCCTAAAGTTTCTATATATGACTTAAGTGGCACTGGGAGAAGTCTTCCACCCTGCCTACTGGGAATGCCAATTTCATCAGTTACCTGCTAGAGAAATGTGTGGAGCTGCGGTTGCTCTTCAGGTTTTGTCTACCTTGCTTGCCTCAGTCTTCCGCCATAGGCTGGTTAACCCCTTAATCCTGCTGCCAGTGGGATTCTCAAGTACTTTAAATAATTATCTACTGCACGCCTATTAAAATGGCCAAAATCTGGTGAGGATGTAGGGCAACAGAAACTTACACCCACTGCTGATGGGAATGCAAAATGGTACAGCCATTTTGGAAGACTGTGTGTGGTTTCTTGAAAAACTAAACATACTCTGACCATATGACCCAGCAGTTGCAGTCCTTGGTATTTGCCCAAAGGAGCTGAAAACTTATGTCCACACAAAAATTTGCACACAGGTGTTTGTGGTTCATTGTCCAGTCACTAAGTTGTGTCCAACTCTTTGTGACCCCATGAACTGCAGCACACCAGGCTTCCCTGTCCTTCACCATCTCCTGGAGTTTTCTCAAACTCATGTCCATTGAGTTGATGATGCCATCCAACCATCTCATCCTCTGTTGACCCCCCACCCCACCTCCTCCTGCCCTCCATCTTTCCCAGCATCAGGGTCTTTTCCACACAGGTGTTTATAGCAGTTCTATTCATAATTGCCAAATCTCAGAAGCAATCAGGCTGTTCTTCAGTAGGTGAATGGATAAATAAACAGTGGTATATCTAGATGATGGAATGTTATTCAGTGCTAAAAAGAAATGAGCTATCAAGTCATGAAAAGACATGGAGTAAACTTAAATGCATATTACTAAGAGAAAGAAGTCAACCTGAAAAGGCTACATAATGTATGATTCCACCTATATGACATTCTAGAAAAGACATACTTATGGTGATAGTAAAAAGATCAGTGGTTTTGAGGGGCAGGGAAAGGAGGGAAGGGATGAATAAGCAGAGAAACAAGAAATTTTGGGGTGGTAAAGATTTTCCATATAATATCATCATGATATATATATATCATCATACATCTGTTCATTTAATGTACAACATGAAGATTGAACCCTAAGGTAAGCTACAAACTTTGGATGACTATGATGTGTCAATATAGGTTCATCCTTTTTCCAGAAAAAAAATTAGTTTTGACTGCTCAGGGTCTTTGTTGCTGCATGCAGGCTTTCTCTAGTTGTGAGCAGAGGCTACTCTTCATTGCGGTATATGGGCTTCTCATTGCAGTAGGGCATGGGCCCTAGAGTGTGCAAGCTTCAGTAACTGCAGCACATGGGCTCTGGAGCTCGGGCTCAGCAGTTGTGGCACATGGGCTTATTTGTGCCTTGGCATGTAGAATCTTCCTGGACCAGGGATTGAACCTGTATCCCCTGCATTGGTAGGCAGATTCTTATCTACTGCACCACCAGGGAAGTCCTAGAAACTACTCTGAAAATACCAAGTCTTAAAAAAAAAAAAAAAAAAAGAATTTATGTAAAGAGTCAAGTACAAGACTATTGTGTTTTGATTAAAGTGATAAATATTAAAAAATGATAACTATAAATGTCCTTTTATGACCAGGTACTAATTATAAAAAACATCTTTTGCATGAAAGATATTATCTTCTAAAGTGAAATTTTGTTTTTGTTTTCAAACTCTGTATTTGAACCTCTTCCTGTGTTTGTGTGAATTCTGGTAGGAGGCAAATCTCTGCTGTCCCTGTAAACGCTAAGAAAAGTGAATACTTACTCCTGTGAACCCTGCTAGCTGGATATGGATAAGTGACCTAAGCTTAGACAGTCAGACGCCTTTGCTGGGACTGTGAATCTGGTGCATGTCTCACAAAGAAGGCGGTAGTTAGAATTCATTCCAGTGGTGGTGGCATCCAGTATTTGGTGGCAGGAGTGCCAAGAGCAGCCTGCAGCCATGGCAGTGCCTCAGCAGTATCCAGTGTCCGGTGATGGCGGTGCCAGCAGCTATGCCCATGTTCAAGTGCAGAGCTGTGTCACCCTGACCAGGCTGTTCCTCTGCTGAGATCTTGGCCTGAGTGCTTGCCACCTGACTGCCGTAGCTTCCTGCCTGACTCTTCAGTGTTCCCAGGGATTCCATAAGCTACTCAATATCCTTCCCCTAAATTCCTTTGCTCCTAAATTAACCAGAGTCATTTTTTGGTTGATTGCAACAGTAAGTGTCTACTTTGCAGATAAGAACATTAAAGCTTGGAAAGGTTCAAAACGGGGCCAAAGTTTTGCAACTAGTGAATGATGGAGGCAGAATTCTAATGCAGGTTTGTCTGGCTTCCAAGTATGATTCCCCCTCCAACCCTCAAACCACTGCATCTACATTGTAGATAGAGTACATACTTCATATGATAGGTGGTGTTTTAATGCCCAGACAAGCTTAGGGGTTAAACTAGTCAAGGTTAAGTGATCAAGTTAAGGTGATCGTTATCTTCTCTAATGAATACAAACTGAGAAATCGGGGAAACAGCAAACATGGTTATCCAGTGGCTCTGGAAGAAGGATGGAGGTGGCAAATGCTGTCCCAAGATCACTTTAGACGTATCCTGCTGGATGGAAGTGAGTCATCCGGGCTTCTTTACAAATTGCTGTGAACCGTCATGGCTAGCAGCTTGGCTCAGATGGTGATCCAGTACATCCTCATAACTACTGATGAGATCAGTCAGGTTTCTGGTGGGATTCAGCCTAATAAACCTGAAGGCAGGTAAGTGTAGGGCTTCTCCTCTCTGGGACCAAGAGTAACATCCTTAGCAGGCAAAGCTGAAATATTCCCGAACTTCTAGGAGACCAGACGATTCATGCAGGGTTTTCATCCAAGTCACTGCTTCCCTTCTACTTCCTGGTGCCTAGTTAAAAACTAAAAACAAAAACTGAGTTCCAACTGCCTTTAAACCTAATCTCACCCCACAAAGTATTCTAGTTTTCTGGGGCGATGCAGGAGGTAATGACTTCCCTGTAAGAACAGGAGATGACAGCATCCGAGATTGGCCCTAGAAACCCGGGAGTTTCTCCACCAAATTTCTGTCATTTGTGTTTGCCCATTGCTTTTGTCACTCACAGGATTATGAATGGGAGACTTCGTTATTGGATTTTAACTACTTAGCTCATCATCAGTATTGAATATGAACTTCTTGTACATTTACCTATCTTGGTGTTTTAGTGAAACCAAGGGCATTAACAATAAACTAACCTGCTTTCACCGGATCAAACGTAATTTTTTTTTTTTTTTTTTACAAAACTCACATTTCCTTCAAGCACCTTGTAGCCTAAACAATGAAAGCTTTGCCCAAGTTGTTTTTTCAAAAACCTGGAGTCAGCTGTGTCCAGTTTGCGCTCAAGCCAGTTAAGACTGGTTAGGACCGCTGACATGGGCATGCGTGGGTGTCTGCTCAGTGGCATTTTGACTACAGGGAAATCAGGGAACCTGGAGCGCCACCCTCAGAACGTGCCGCTGCCACCCTTCTGAAGCTGGTAGCTTAGCTGGCGCCTGTGCAGAACAAGGAGTGCCTCACCTTTTTCTTATCTCCATTCACCTTTCCCCATGTTCCTCATGTGCCAGCTTTATCCCAGAAGTATCCTGAGCCCTTCAACTTTGCCAAGACAGATTGGAGATTTGTTTACCCGTTTCCTCATTTGGCTACCTCCTAAATAAACCCTCTCTTGGCAGCAACTTTTGGCACCTCAGGGTCTGGCTTATTGCACCCAGGGCAAGCGAACCTGGCTTGGTAACATTAACACCTATGATGTCAGGCAAGCACACAAATGATGGAGAGGTTTGGAGGTTTGTTTTGTTCTTATATAGAAGTATGCATTTCTCCCTGCACTGGAACCTCAGTTTTACATCAATCCTATGCCTATACCTTTAGTTTCGGTAATCCTGCTTAAAACGGGAGGTCTAGACTTTAAAGGAGAATTACTTGATAGCGTTTCACTTATTCCTACTGCAGTTTGTCAAAAAGAAAAAGAGCAAGTCACAGTTTTAGCAGAACTGTTGCTCCCCAAGATAGCATGTGGCCTCTAGTTTTAAAATAAACCCAATAAAATTCCAATAGTATTTTTGGAAGTAGAGAAATGATTTAGAATCCATATATAGGAAAATGGTCAAGGAAAATTGCTGAAAAAATAGACTAACAAGGGGTAATATGTCTAGAAATGAAACATATTGGAAAGCTATAATAATTAAAAATTGTATAGTACTAGACTATAAATAGATAAATGGAAAATTAAAATGATAAAGATGATGTTTTAAGTCAGTGAGAAAAGATAACATTATGTCAACTGGGTAGCCATCTAAAATTAGTAATTTTATATATATATATATATATACTTCATGTATTACACCAAAGTAAAATTCGGGAACAAGCAAAAGTACTATAAGAATGCATGAAAAAAATAGATGTGTATATTTATGTGGAAAAGTCATATGATACATAACCTACAAGTCATATAAGGATGAATACATTTGATTACATAAAGTTTTCAAATACACCTTAGAAAACATATTGCCAAAAGGCAAAATATAAAAAAGAAAAAACAAAACTTGCTAAGCTAATAGTTATCTCAGTATGTTGCTTGAATTTTCCTCAGCATTTGACAATACTGGCCAGTTCTTTTTACTTGAAGGTCTTTTTTTCCCACTTGGTTTTTCTGTGTAGTGCTCTTTCTTGTTTTTCTTGTCATTCATTGGTGTCTGCTTCATAAAACCCTTTCTCTACCATGTAGGAATTAAATATTGATTTTTCCAGCATCAAGTCCTTAGCACTCCTTTTTTTGCATACATATTCTGAGAGTAGTTTTAACCATTTTACAGCATTAGATAATATCTATGCACATACGACTCCTTCACCTGTATCTTTAAACTAAACCTCTTTTTGGAGACATTTGTATATCTGGTCGCTTATATGACTGTCCCTCAGCAACTGAAACTCAACGGTTGAGATACAGTATTTTTTTTTTTCTGAGATACAATATTTTTAATCTTAAAAACATTTAATATACAACTATAATTAACAGTGAGATCAGAGAAGCCAGAAACCTTCAGACTTTGCTTTCTCTCCTCATCCCTGCAAGGGGCTCTTTAAGACAAAGCTGTCATTTATAGGCCATATCTCCATAATGGCTTTCTACTGTTTTCATTGAGCTAAAATATTCCTGGAAACCCACACATCTCCAGAAATAAGACTTAGTTCCAAAGTCTTATAAATGAAGATGTCAGTGGAAATTTGGAGAATACGTGTTTCCTCTAATTGTTGAGTTCTATGAAGGCAAGGTCTTTAGAAGAGTGACTGGCATATGGAATATGTCTAATAAATAAGAGTTGAACATAAATTAAGAACTTTTTCAGGCAGAAATAGAGATGCAGATGTAGGAAATGGACTTGGACATGGGGGAAGGAGAGGGTGGGGCAAATTGAGAGAGCAGCATTGACATATATATGCTGCTGCTGCTAAGGCGCTTCAGTCGTGTCCGACTCTGCCCGACCCCACACACGGCAGCCCACCAGGCTCCCCCGTCCCTGGGATTCTCCAGGCAAGAACACTGGAGTGGGTTGCCATTTTCTTCTCCAATGCATGAAAGTGAAAGTGAAGTCGCTCAGTCGTGTCCGACTCTTCGCGACCTCATGGACTGCAGCCTGCCAGGCTCCTTCGTCCATAGCATTTTCCAGGCATGAGTACTGGAGTGGGGTGCCATCGCCTTCTCCGATATGTACACTACCATGTGTAAAATAGCTAGCTAGTGGGAAGCTGCTGTATAGCTCAGGGAGCTCAGCTCAGTGTTCTGTGATGACCTAGATGGATGGATTTTGGAGGATGGGAAGGTGGTTCAAGAGGGAGGGGATATATGTATAAATATAGCTGATTTGCTTTGTAGTACAGCAGAAACTAATAAAATATTGTAAAGCAATTATACTCCAATCAAAATTTTTTTCAAGTTAATGTGGCTCTAAATTACCTGTAAAACATGACTTTCAATGTTAAAGTCTCTTTAGAGTAAGTTAATAAGAGACAAAGAGCTAGTCCTATACAGCCATCTGTATCTTTGAATAAGATAGTCTCCATTGTTTGACCCCCTATATGCTCTAATCCCTATTGGAGTAGTGGGAAGTTATTTTGGGGATTGTGGGAAGATAACTTGGGAAGGTATTATGATTTCAGAGATGATCAAATCTAATTCAAAACATTTTTACAAAGCTCTCAAAACATGGAGTCTAAATTCCTACCGACCAAAAGATCTGTCTTTAATTTAAATGAATCCAAGATCCTAGTGACAGAGGAAATTGGTCCTAAGTCCCCATCACATCAATATGTCCGATACTAAACTCATCATCTTCCCTGAAATGTGGGAATTCCTTTATCTCCTGTTTCGGTCAGTATCACCATCTTCTACTTAACTTCCCAAGTCATTAAGCTGTGTGTGGCTCATCCCTGACATCCTGGTTTTGTTTTTTTTTTTTTCCTTTAACCTTAAACTGAATGTGAGACTTACCAGATTTACATTCTGAAGGCCTTTCTAACTTGCCCCTTTCTCAATGCCCTCACTGCCTTTTAAATGTATTATCTGTTCACCACAGCAGCCCCCTGATGGGTCTCCCTGCCAGTCATTTCTCTCCACTGATGTCAGAGTTCCTTCTAGCATACAAAGTTGGCCGCATTATTTTCCCGCCTAGAATGTTTTATGGCCTCCCACGGATTTGGGGGATAAACTTCACACTCCCTAGCAACGAAAACCTCTGTTCACCTCTCCTCCCGTCCTCCCTTCTTCACACTCTTTGGGGAGTAACTGTAGTACCTTGAAATCACCACATTCTTTCTGGCCTCTCTGCTTTTGACATGGCTTCCTTTCCTATGAAATGTTTCTCTTCTGCTTGCCTTTTTTTTTTTTAGCCTATCATGGCTTGTCTTTCAAGAATCCACCTGGTTCTTATCTCCCTAAGAAGTCTCATTTGATGACTCAACCCAGGTAGGATCTCTTCTCTGTTCTCATTAGCGCTTCAACCCTGTGTTCCCCTCTCTGTCATAACACACTGTACAATAGTATTTTTATCTGCTCATGAATGTGAGCTTGTTGAAGGCTGATTTTTGTATCTTTTATTTGTGTGACTCCTATGCCTAGCAGAGTTCCAGATGTATTGTACCCTCTGGTACCTATTTTATGATGAGAAATGAATAAATGAAACAGTATCCCTCATTTCTCCCTAGGAATATTGGCCTTGGCAATAGATGCTTTTGATTAGGGAGTGAAGCATTAAGAGGCATTTCCTTGGCTTACTTTCATAGATCTTAGTTTTCTCTTTCCTCTAGAGTAGTGTTTGGAGTGTTAGGCCATGCAGAATTGCGTTTTGCAGCTTAAGAAATGATGGTTTGAAGCCATCCTTAACACCAGAGAAAAAAGCAGGACTGAAGTCCTCCGGCTAGATGCTTGAGTCTATACCTTTTGTAGAAAAGAAATATTATGTTATTTTACCCAGATCATTGGGGAAATGACAGGCAGGAATTCTAGGCATACTCTGTGTACAGGAAAAGAGTGAATTTGATTTGGGCATTCTCTGGCCTTTATCATTTGGGAGCCTGAGGAAGGTGGTAAGCAAATGTTCTCCTTCAGTTTCCTTATAATAAAGCTGGTACTTGAGTGTCCTGTAAGCTGCCCTTCTGTCTCCTCATCTCTTCTGCTTTCCCCAATCTTAAACTTCATCTGGAATTTCCTGAGACAGAGAGATGCTGAGAAGACCAAAAACCATCATCTAAACCCCTTGCAAGGATGAGAAAGTAATCCCTATTTCCCACCACTTGTATCCTTCCTTCTTCCTCATCATTGTAACTGGTGTATCCCAGATTCCTACCATATATTCCTCAAAAACATTAGACCTGTTTTCAGGGCCCTGTGGAAAAGATTGGAGAACGCTGAATTAGATCATCTCCAAAGGAAATTCAGAACAGTAAATTAGATTGCCTCCATTTTATAAGCTTTATTTCTCTGTTGAGTTCCAACCATCAGCACTGTTTACATATTCTGACCATGGCTTAGAGACATACAATTCAATTCAGTTCAACAGGTCATTACGGGGCCTCATGCCAGGCACTGGAATCCAAAAGAAACATCGACAACTGCTTCCACTGAGCCATGTGGCAATGTAAGGAGAGAAGCTCTTGGCAGGGTTTGGAGCACTGAAGAAGAATCAGGGCAATCCTTACCAGGCCTGGCCGAACAGCGTGGAGTGTTTAGACAGCCTCTTAGATAGCCCACAAACGTGGAATGCCCCTTGGTAATCCCTTTTCCTTGAGTGTGGTCTGGATTTAATGACTCACTTCTAATGGATAAAACACAGCAGAAGCAATGGTATGTCACTTCCGATATCAGGTTATAAAAAGACTGTTCCTTCATCTGGGGTGTGAGAACAACAGGATTTGGTGAATAGGAGGAGGAACAAAAGTGATGTTCATGGTTTTAGACTGAATAACTGGATGGATGTGGTGTCACTAAGATGCTGAAGATTGGATTTGTTTTTAAAGGAGAAAAGCAGCTTAAGAAGGAAAATATTCTTATTTATGATTTTGAATTTGGATGTGAAGTTTGAGATGTCTTTGTGACATCCAAATAAAAATGTCTGCTAAGAAGGTTGGATTTAGGGCCTGAGGCTCAGAAGAGAAGGTTGGGCTTCCATATGCATTTGGGTATTTTCAGCATGTTGATGTTTATTCATTAGACAGCAGAGATTGTCATGGGAAAGCACAGATGGAACATACTTGAGGCCCCAGGACTGAACTATTAGGAATGCCAACTTTTAGGGGCTATATTGAGAAGAGTGAGTTAATAAGGCAGAATAGAGTGAGAAATGATTGCCAGACAAGCTAGAAATCCTGATGTGTGTATTCTTGTGGGAAGAAGGAAGTTCCTGAAGCTGGTGCTCAGTAGCGTCTGACTCTTTGCAACCCCATGGACTGTAGCCCACCAGGGCCCTCTGTCCATGGGATTTCCCAGGCAAGAATACTGGAATGGAGTGCCATTTCCTACTCCATGGGATCTTCCTGACCCAGGGATCGAACCCACATCTCTTGTGTCTCAGCATCGGCAGGCGGATTCTTTACCATTAGCGCCACCTGCGAAGCCCTCCTCAAGCAGGAAGGAGTGGTTAACTTGGTCAAATGCCACTGGGGGTGAAGCAGTTGAGGAATGGGAGGTGTCCATCTGATTTGGCCTTGTGGTGCTTGCTGGTGACCTTGTCAGGAATATTTCAAACATGCCAATTTAAGTGCTAACATGAGCATAGAAGAAAATTTCAGACAATTTATGTGCTAAATTCTTAGGAGATCTTTATGTGTATTAAACTCCCATTTGATTTAATCTGATTTATGAAATCCTTGTTTCTGAAAACAAAAGCATGATATATTTGAACTGTTGACACCATACTTAAAGTAGCTTTGGCATTTGCTTCCCAAAATTACTAGCCCTTATTTTTGCCAGGTGACTAAACAATCAAAAAAGGAATACAGTCAGCTCTCCATTCTCCTTGCCTAGCGATAATTGCTAGTTGTACACACAGACTGTGAAAACGCTTCTCTGTGTGATTGAATTCAATCATTTTAAACGAAGTGGACAAGATGCTAGATACATCTTCTAGCATTAGCATTTCTATAAACAACACAGTACCCTTATAGTGATGTACTGGATAAATAAGGGCTCAGGAAGTGTGTACTGATGTCCAAGTGGCCTGGAAAGAATTTTCCAGTTCTGAAAAACATACCACCCCAGGGAAAGAGAAGCCTTCATTTAGCCCCTCAGCAGCTCAGCAGCACAAAATAACACTTGGAAAATTACACTGCAAACTGAATCATTATGATGTGGTCAATTTATTCATAGTCTATTTTTGTAGTGATCTCTTTGAGCTGATGCAAGGATTAATAAATGTGGCTTATGCATAACCCTGACATTCTCAGGAGATTTCATTTAATAAAAATATAAACCCACAGATAAGTCTTATTTTGTAATGTCCTGGTAATCACCAGCATTAGGGTAGACAAACCAACCGTACCTCTGGCCCTCTTGCAAAACCTGCATGTGTGTGGCCTGTGGACCAGAGGAGAGGTTACTTTTGTTTAGCTCAGTGCAAGGGCCGGACTGAACTGCGCAGACTAGGGCAAGTTCTGGAGATTCCGAGCGGCAGTTTACACAGGGCTTTAGGAGTTGCTACAATACATACTCAAGGAGACATTTTCAGTGGTTTTTTAGCTTTGGTGTGAAGTAAGATTTGGGGGATGTTTCTTTGTCAATGGTTGTACTTCTCTGGATTATGAAATATTTGAAGACTGCAGTAGTCTGATGTGATTTTTAGATACTTTGCTGCCATTTTCTTTTTAAAAATCATTTTCTTTTTTTAGCCATTTGTAGCACACAAAAAAATAAGAAAAGGAAAACAATTATAAAACCTTGAGAACAATAAAAACAATAGTTGATCACTTAATAGTACTTCCCAGACTTAGCAAACAAATATTATTGCCATCTTCATACACATTTCTCAACTTCCTTCATGTTACACGGTATAGAAAATATGTTAACATTTGAAGGATACTGCATATTGTTTTGTGTACGTATCTATGAACATTGATTATTACAGATTTTATTTTAATATACAGATATGCTGTCATCTGTGCAATCATTCCATTTTTGTTATTTTCAATTTCTAATCTTAGAAGTAAAATATCAGCATCTCATCCATTCTTGTTCATGTGATCCTCTGGCCTTTAGATAAAGAAAGAGCATGCTGCTGCTACTGCTGCTAAGTCGCTTCAGTCGTGTCCGACTCTGTGCGACCCCATAGACAGCAGCCCACTAGGCCCTTCTGTCCCTAGGATTCTCCAGGCAAGAATACTGGAGTGGGTTGCCATTTCCTTCTCCAATGCATGAAAGTGAAAAGTGAACAGCATAACTGAGTCTAAATATTTATGAAGCCTTTGATATAAATTTTAATATTTCCTTCCAGATATTTTACCAGTGTCACCAATTTTCACTCTATCATGATATCATTTTTGAACTATCTATGATAATTTTTCTTCCAGTTTTCTTGAGACATAGTTGACATACAGCACTGTATAAGTTTAAGGCATACAGCATAATGATTTGACTTACAGACACTGGGATGTGATTTTCACAATAAGTTTAGTGACATTCATCATCTCATACAGATACAAAATAAAAGGAAAAAGTTTTTTTTTCCTTTTGATGAAAATTCTTGGGATTTACTCCCAGAAACTTGCATATTTACCATATAATGATATTAAGTATATTAATCATGCTGTACATCACATCCCTACCACTCACTTATAACTGGAAGTTTGTACCTTTTGATCACCTTGATCCAACACCCCCACCTCTCCTCCTCCCCCCACCTCTGATAAGCACAAATTTGCTCTTCTTTTCTGTAAGCTTGTTTGTTTTTGAAGAATAATTGACCTACAATGCTATGTTAATTCCTGGTACACAACAAAGTGATTCAGCATTTCTATACATTACAAGATGATCACCAAGCTAATTCTAGTTACCATCTGTCACCATCCGAGGACATTACATTATTATTGACTGTATTCCACACATTGTACATTTCATTCCCATGACGCACGTATTTTGTAACTGGACGTTTGTACCTCTTAATCTCCCTCACCTATTTCTCTCGCCCCACCACTCCCCTCCCCTCTGGCAACCACCTGTTTCTTCTCTGTATCTATGACTCTGTTTCTGTTTTGCTGTGTTTGTTCATTTGTTTTTAGAATTCCATATATAAATGAAATAATAGGCTCTTTGGCTTTCTGTCTATGATAATTTTATGGGTAAAATAGGTATTTTATGTTTTTTTATGTGTGAAGTGTAACCTTTTGCAATATGTATATTGGTTGTTAATACTTCTATTGTAAACTATGTGAGTTTGTTCTTAGTCTATTTTGCCTCTAGGATGTTTGTCTTTTTCTAATTTATAAAGACCTGTAATATAGTAAGATCTTAAGTATTATATGGGCTTACCTTGTGGCTCAGCTGGTAAAGAATCTGCCTGCAATGCAAGAGACCTGGGTTCCATCCCTGGGTTGGGAAGATTGCCTGGAGAAGGGAAAGGCTACCCATTCCAGTATTCTGGCCTGGAGAATTCCATAGACTGTATAGTCCATGGGGTCACAAAGAGTCGGACACAACTGAGCAACTTTCACTAAGTATTACATACATTGCCAAACTGTCCCTCATTTATTTAGCTTGCCTTTTATGACTAAAAAAAGATTTTAATTTTTATAAAACCTAATCTATCAAACTTTATCCCTAGGCCTTCTACTGGGTCCTGCTTTTATGTTTGTATCTCTGGATCCCAGGGAAAGATAATAACCACCTATATTCTCTTCTAGACCAAATAGGAGTTTGTTATCTTTATATTAAATTTTGTGATCAATTCAGAATTATTCTTAGTATGATGAAAAGTGGAAATATATTATTTTTTAAAGTATCAATTATTAAATGATTTCTTTATTAAACAATCCATTTATTAAATAATAATCTCCATTTAATAAATTAGATTGAATAATAGATAATAATCTCCATTTATTAAAAAGTAATCTCTTACCCCTCCCATTGACCTGAGATTTCATCTTTTTATTGTATTCAATTCTTGAGGACAGTAAAATTTTGGGGAAGGAAAAGGCAAAAAGGAATTGCCTTGAGGGGTGAATTGATGGTTTCACAGAGTACTATGTTAAACATATTCTGTAACAACTTCAGGATCAGGATAGAGGGCCATGATTGATTGCCAAGGTCTCCCATGAGCACATATGTGAGAGAGTCAAAATAAAGATGCTTTATATTACATTGTGTTTCATTAATGTCTACCCATTCTTCACCCACTACCATATATTGTAGTGTCATGCACCTGATATATATATATATATATATATATTATATAAATAACATATAGCATAGGCATAAATTATATAAATACAAAGCAAAAATTTCTAGAATTACTATGAAAAATTTGCAAATCCACATCCATTGTGGAACCATTCCAACCACTGTGAAGATTTTAACACATCTCTTTGTAATTGATAATTCAAATGGAAAAATTGTAGGTTTTTTCCAGCTTTATTGAGATATATTTGACAAAATTATAATTATTTAGAGTGTACAATGTTCTAATGTGATATATGTATGCAATGTGAAATGATTTTCATTACCAAGTTAATTACATATCCATCACCTCACAGTTACCACTTTTTTGATGAGAGAGTTTACAGCTTACTCTTTTAGCATATTTCAAGTCTACAGTACACTATAGTCATCATGCTGTAAATTAGATCCTTATAACTGATGCATCTTACAACTGAAAGTGTGTTCTATTTTACCAACTTCTTCCCATTTTTCCACCCCTACAAATACAGTATTTTTCTTTGTCTGACTTACTTTACTTACCATACTATCCTCCAGGTTCATCCAAGTTGTCAAAAATGGCTATATTTCTTTGTTTTTTTTAAGGCTGAATAATGTTCCATAGTATCTATATACCATATTTTCTTTAATCATCCATTGATGGACACTTAACGTTGTTTCCATTTGTTGACTATTTTAAATGATGCTGCAATGAACATGAGAGTACAAATATCCCTGACATTCTGATTTCATTTCTTTTGGATAAATATCCAGAAGTGGGATTGCTGGATCATATGGTAGTTCTATTATGAATGTTTTGAGTAGCCTTTGTACTGTTTTCCATAGGGATCGCACCAATTTACATTCTTACCAACAATGTAAAATTGTTCTCTTTTCTCCACATCCTTGTTGGAACTTGCTATTGCTCGTTTTTAGCTGATAGTCATTTTAATAGGTGTGAAGTGATATTTGACTGTGGTTTTGATTTGCATTTCACTGATAATTAGTGATGTTGAAAACATTTTCATGTACCTGTTAGCCATTTGTATGTCTTCTTTGGAAATATGTCTACTCAGTTCTTCTGCCAATTTTTTAATTTGTTTATTTTTACTGAGTTGGATGAGTTCTTTATATATTTTGGATATTAACCCCTTATCAGATATATGATTTGCAAATATTTTTTCGCATTTGGTAGGTTGCCTTCTCATTTTGTTAGTGGTTTCCTTTGCTGTGAAACTTTTTAGTTTGATGCAGTCCCATGTATTTATTTTTGCCTTTATTACCACAAAATAAATACACGGGATTGTTGTTGATCAAGTGCTCAGTCGTGTCCAACTCTTTGTGACCCCATGAATGGCAGCACACCAAGCTTCTCTTGTCCTTTCCAAAGTTTTCTCAAACTCATGTCCATTGAGTTGCTGATGCCATCCTACCATCTCATCCTCTACATCCCTTTCTCCTGCTGTCAAAGCATCAGGATCTTTTCTAATGAGTCCTCTCTTCACATCAGGTGGCCAAAGTATCAGAGCTTCAGCTTCAGCTTCAGTCCTTCCAATGAATATTCAGGGTTGATTTCCTTTAGGATTGACTAGTTTGATCTCCTTCTTGTCCAAGGAACTCTCAAGAGTCTTCTCGAATACCACAGTTCAAAAGCATCAATTCTTTGGTGCTCAGCCTTCCTTCTGGTCCAACTCTCACATCCCTACATGACTACTAGAAAAACCATAGCTTTGAGTATATGGACCTTTGTTGGCAAAGTGACGTCCCAGCTTTTTAATCTTCTGTCCAGGTTTGTCATAGCTTTTCTTCCAAGGAGCAAGTGTCTTTTAATTTAATGGCTGCAGTCACCTTCTGCAGTGATTTTGGAGTCCAAGAAAATAAAGTCTGTCACTATTTCCATTTTCCCCCCTCTGTTTGGGGAAATAGGTGAAATTAGGGCTTCATTTTTTGAATGTTGAGTTTTAAGCCAGCTTTTTCACTCTCTTCTTTCACCTTCATCAAGATACTCCTTAGTTCCTCTTCACTTTCTGCCATAAGGGTGGTGTTCTGCATATCTGAGGTTATTGATATTTCTCCTGGTAATCTTAATTCCAGCTTCTGCTTCATCCAGCCTGGCATTTCACATGATGTACTCTGCATATAAGGTAAATAAGCATGATTACAGTATACAAACTTGATGTACTCCTTTCCCAATTTGAAACCAATCCATTGTTCCACATCAAACTGAAAAGTTTCTGCACAGCAAAGGAATCCATCAGCAAAATGAGAAGGCTACCAAATGGGAGAAAATATTTCCAAATCATGTATCTGATAAAGGGTTAATATCCAAAATACATAAAGAACTCATCCAACTCAGTAAAAATAAATAAACAAATTAAAAAATTGGCAGAGGAACTGAGTAGACATTTTTCCAAACAAGACATACAAAAGGCTAATAGGTACATGAAAATGTGATAAACATCACTTTGTTTTTGGTGTCAAATCTAAAAAAATCATTGTCGAGATTGGTGTCAAGGAGATTTTCTCCTATGTTCTCTGTTTCCTTCTAAAAGTCTTACCATTTCAGGGCATACATTTAAGTTTTACTCTATGCTATGCTAAGTCACTTCAGTCGTGTCCAACTCTGTGCGACCCCATAGACAGCAGCCCACCAGGCTCCCCCGTCCCTGGGATTCTCCAGGCAAGAATACTGGAGTGGGTTGCCATTTCCTTCTCCAATGCATGAAAGTGAAAAGTGAAAGTGAAGTTGCTCAGCCGTGTCTGACTCTCAGCGACCCCATAGATTGCAGCCTACCAGGCTCCTCCGTCCATAGGACTTTTCAAGCAAGAGTACTGGAGTGGGGTGCCATTGCCTTCTCCGAAGTTTTACTCTACTTTGGGTTAATTTTTGTGTATGTTTTATTCTGATTTCATTTTTTTCTAAAGTGAAGTGAAGAGAAGTCACTCAGTCATGTCCGACTCTTTGTGACCCCATGGACTGTAGCCCACCAGGCTCCTCCACCCATGGGATTCTCCAGGCAAGAGTATTGGAGTAGGTTTCCATTTCCTTCTCCAGGGGATCTTCCCAACCCAGGGATTGAACCCAGGTCTCCCGCACTGTAGGTAGACGCTTTACAGTCTGAGCCACCAGGAAAGCCCTATTCTTTTTCTAAAAAATTTATTGGCTGTGCTGGGTCTTCGTTGCTGCCTCTTGGCTTTCTCTAGTTGTGAAGAGTGGGGGCTGCTCTCTTATTGTGGTGCACAGGCTTCTCATTCCAGTGGCTTCTCTTGGTGCTTAGCACAGGCTCTAGGGTGCTTGGGCTTCAGTACTTGTGGCACGTGGGCTAGTAGTTGCAGCTTCCAGGCTCTGGAACACAGGCTCAGTAGCTGTGGCACAAGGGCTGAGTTGCCCATTGTACGTGGGATCTTCCTGGATCAGGGGTCACACCCATGTCTCCTCCATTGACAGGCAGATTCTTTACTATTGAGCCACCAGAGAAGCCCTAATTTCATTCTTTTGCATGGAAATATCATCTTCCCAATGCCATTTATTGAAGAGACTATCCTTCCCTCATTGTGAATTCTTATCTCTTTTGTCAAAAATTATAGCTGACTGTATGTGTATGGATTTTTTTCTTATCTGTCCATCACTGGTAGATCGATGATTTCCTTGGTTCTTGCCCTCTTAAGGGAAAGAATTGAGTTGAGAGGCATAGAGCAGTTTTAAGTAGCAAGATTTTTATTAAGCAGAGTGAAAGTAAGTTCCCAAGATAGGATGACAGAGGCTGTTTGGAAACCAGAAGCAGCTCCCCAGTAGGGTAGAGTTGACTTTTTTAGAGTGATGGTCCCTCTCTGTGTTTCTGTATCACTGGACTGATAAATTTATTGACAACTTTAGCTTATATAACATTTCTCCCAGCTTACCTAGAAGCATTCAAGCAAAACCCACAGAGAGTGGATGTGGGAGCAAAAACACAATGCTAATTTATTACAAATACAGCATTATGAATGCTGGGTTGCTTTGAGTCACCTTTTAGATCTTGAGTATGCCTCTGCCAAACTGCACCAGCAGTTTTTTTCTTGCTTGGTCCTGATATGGCTAAAAATTTAGCAGTGGTCCTTGACTAGAAGAGGGAGAATCTCTGTGCATGCTCTGATCACCAGTGCCCGGGTTGAGGAGAAAAAGATGACCCTGTCCAGGATGGGGCATGACACACTCATGTTCAACTGGCTACCTAACATGTTATTCTGTTCCATTGATCCCTGTTTCTGTTTTTTATGCCAGTACAATACAGTTTTGAATCCTATAGTTTTGTAATATAATTTGTGTGATGCCTTCAGCTTTGCTCTTTTTGCTTGAAATTGCTTCAGTCATTCAGTTCTTTTGTTGCACATGAATTTTGAAATTTTTTTTTTTTGTATTTCTGTGAAAATGCCATCTGAATTTTGACAGAGTTGAACTGAAACTATAGATTGCTTTCGGTAATATGAACATTAGTATTAACTCTTCCAATCATGAACGTGAGCTATCTTCTCATTTATTTCGGTCTAATTTCTTTTATTAATATTTTAGTGTAGTTTTGTTTTGCTTTGCTTCTTGTAAGAAGAAACTCAGCAAAGAAGATCTTTGAGTTTGGTCCAATTCTGAGACTCAGTGCACTGATTTAGTCTGTGGAATATTCATGGTTAAAATCTTAAGGACTGAAAACAGCAGAGTTCCTATATGAAAGAATAAGAAAATGAAGATTCCCAACATGGAGAAAAGGGACAAATTAAGGCTTAAATATAGAAAGGCATATCAGAAAGGCCTGATTTAGCAGGCCTGATGGTTTGCTAAACCCAAATCAGGAACTTTAACTTCCTTAAAGTTAAGGAAGGAGCAGGTTTTAATAAATAAATGTATTTTCAAGTAAAAGTACTCAGTTGTACATGAAAATAACATGAAATAGCTCTTTGAATAGGACCTACAGCTAGTGATCAAAGGATACACTTCATGTGTATATAGAGTGAGGGGGAAAAGATAGCTGTTTTAGCAGTACATTCTCATACATCATTGTGTGAGACTCTGACAACCAGGAAAGTTTTGCCTTTTAACATTATAATATATAGTTGTCCAATATGGCACATACCCCATGGTATTTATCAGTAAAACCTTTAAAACAAATGAATACGGTAATGATTACCTCTGTTGTAACAGAATTTAGTGTATTTATTTTGTTTTTCCTCTTTCCTTCCTAAATTTTACACCATGTTCACCTTGAGTATTGTTGTCCATAATTCATTGTTACAGAGGTGGCTCTTCCAAGAACTCAGCAATGAGAATAATTCAGCTGCCATTAGTTAATCTCTGTTGCTCGTGCGTAGTGGATCAGTGAAAGTGAAGTGAAGTCGCTCAGTCGTGCCCGACTCTTTGCGACCCCATGGATAGTAGCCTGCACCAAGCTCCTCCGTCCATGGGATTTTCAAGGCAAGAGTACTGGAGTGGGTTGCCATTTCCTTCTCCAGGGAATCTTCCCAACCCAGGGAATGAACCCAGGTCTCTCACATTGTGGGCAGACGCTTTACCATCTGAGCCACCAGGAAGTGGATTAGAACATATACACAAAACATCGTGAGAAGATAAAATGAATTCCAGGCTGGAGGGGCTTGGGGATGGCTTGTTTTAATATATCCACATATTTAATAATAAAGGACTTTTTTTTAATTTTATTTTTAAACTTTACAATATTGTATTAGTTTTGCCAAATATCGAAATGAATCCGCCACAGGTATACATGTGTTCCCCATCCCGAACCCTCCTCCCTCCTCCCTCCTCCCTCCCCATACCCTCCCTCTGGGCCGTCCCAGTGCACCAGCCCCAAGCATCCAGTATCGTGCATTGAACCTGGACTGGCAACTCGTTTCATACATGATATTATACATGTTTCAATGCCATTCTCCCAAATCTTCCCACCCTCTCCCTCTCCAACAGAGTCCATAAGACTGTTCTATACATCAGTGTCTCTTCTGCTGTCTCGTACACAGGGTTATTGTTACCATCTTTCTAAATTCCATATATATGCGTTAGTATACTGTATTGGTGACTTTTAAATTAAAAAGATGGTCTGCTAAACCATGGAAACATAAATAAATATCTTCAGAGATTAGTATTGATTACATATATGTCCCAGTAATGTCCCAGGGACATTGAGTTTTAGCAACCAATCTTTCAGTTTTTCCTAGAATTGTCTTTTGAAAGAAACTATTAAGAGCTAAGCCTGATTGAGTGTTTACTGTGCCAGTCCATGTGCCGAGTAATTTACATCTGTTAACTTATTTAATCCCCATTAGGATGCTGTGAGGCAGGCATGCTCGGTGTCCTCATTTCACAGATAGGGGCTCTTCTTCTGTAATTTGCTCAAGCTCCCATAGTTATTAAGAGGCAGAGCCAGCATTTCAATCTAGGGAGACTGAATCCAGCACCTGTGCTCTTAGCTATGACTCCACACAGTGTGGGGATGAACATCCATTTATTCATTTAACAAATATGTACTGAATGCTTACAGAGGTGCCAGGCACTATGGCTGGTGCTGAGAACCTTGTAGAACTCAAAACAAATATGGTGCCTGCTCTCCTGGAGTTTACGGTCTACAGGTAGACCGGACTTAGAGCAATAAATAAGTAGAGAAGCACAAACTGAGGGAAGGGCTATAAAAAGAAATTACAGAGTGCCCTGGAGTGTACAGTGAGGCCCCTTCCTTAGATAAGAAGACCAGAAAAGGTCTCTCTAAGAAAGTGATAATTAAGCTAAGATTAGATGGATTAGTAAAAGTCAGTGAAGAATGGGGGAAGAATGTACCAGGCTTTGGGAAGAGCATGGCAAAGTGTTTCTAATCTCTAACAAGACCTCATAGGGAGATGGGCATATCAGGCTCTCAGTGCCATTACTAATCAATTTCTCCCTGTCCCCTTGTTCTGACTTTATGTCCATTAAATACATTATTATAATTTAGCTTCACATAGGGCTTAATATGGAGAAGGCAATGGCACCCCACTCCAGTATTCTTGCCTGGAAAATCCCATGGACGGAGGAGCCTGGCAGGCTGCAGTCCATGGGCTCGCTAAGAGTCGGACACGACTGAGCGACTTCAATTTCACTTTTCACTTTCATGCATTGGAGAAGGAAATGACAACCCACTCCAGTGTTCTTGCCTGGAGAATCCTAGGGATGGGGGAGCCTGGTGGGCTGCCGTCTATGGGGTTGCACAGAGTCGGACACGACTGAAGTGACTTAGCAGCGGGGCTTAATAATAAGAAGAGAATGCAATTATAGGCAGACTTTTAGTGTTTTGGTTATTATCAGAGTCCTTTCTCCTTGTAAATTAATAAATTCACATTTATATCAGTCTTCAGTATGTTCTCTTCTTGTTACCAAATCTGTCAACCTCAGACCCTGAGCCTTCAAAGCAAAAACCCCAGATCCCCAGATGGAATGATCTGGATTCTGTGTGAGTTCTTGCCCAACTTCCTGCCTTTCCTTGGACAGTTCAGATGTATACACCTTATCTCTCCCATTGTGAAGTTTTATTAGTATTTAATATTTAGTGAAATGAAAGAAAGATGAATGCTCTAAGAAAAAAAATGAGTCCATGATCCATGATTATTCTGATTAGTTTTACTGAGAAGAAAATTCATCTGGGAAATGGTCTGAATGAAATCACATTTTGAATATTTAGGGGATAAAACAAACACCATTTTGTCTTAGCCGTCATGTGCTGAGTGAGTAATCCTGGTATTCTTTTACGAGATTGTTTGAGTATAAAGCTGTAGTAAACCATGCTAGTAAGTGTTTCCCCACTACAAGCCTGGAAACGAGACTTACTCATAATATTTATTTCTTCTCCAGAGTGCTTTTACAGACCTGAAACATCTGAACTAACAAAAGGCCTCCAACTTATAATATAACACAGCTGCTCCAAGACTGCGTGCGTGCATAATGTGTGTGCACGATGTATTTATTCATTTATGTGCCCTCTGGAGCAGGGGCAAGTTCAGCCCAAATGGAATTCGAAGTGTCTTTTACTGGGCATTTGTTCGACGTAAAAAGTTGGCTCATGTCTAAAGCATCTTCCAGGCAGGGTGCAGCTGAGAGCCATAAAAGACAAGACTGTATATTGTTTAGGAGCCGTGAGGCTGATGGGTAGCTCTTACACAGCGGACAATTCGTTTTTCTAATAATAAATGCAGAATAGTGCCTTTATTATAAAGAAATGGGAATTATATAGAAACTGTTATCAAAGACTATGTTTATATACTTTATTTGCTCTTGGTAACTATTTACAATGTGAACCTCTTACACATGCATTCTACTTTTAACAGAATAAACAGAAATAGTTATCAGCCCCATTATCTAGCTCTTTCTTCTTTTTTCTTCCCATTTGTCCTCCCACACTGGTTGAACAAAATGTGAGAGATCTTGCATGTTACCAATTTAGGAATAGTCTAGAGGTTCAAAGAAAAGTTTTCTTCTTGTCTTTGCTATCTCTTTCCCAAACCTGTTCATTCATTTCACTAACTCAGCTTGACCTTGGGGATCCAGCAACCAGTAACTCTAGCAGAGAGTTCACAGTCTGACTAGGGGGATGGGTGAGTGCATGACAATGATGATAGACATGAGAGAGGTGAGTTTAGAGCACTGTGGGGGTCACTCTGCATGCTGATGGAGGTCACACAAATGGTGAGGCCATTCTGAGATCATCCCTCATAGAGGAGAGCTCTTGAGCTGAGCAGTTGTTAACTAGGTAGATGGGAGAGCAGGGAGAGAAGTAAAGCTCAAGGGCAACCGCCTCTCCAAGATGTGCGGCTACGAGAGAAATGCACTACTTTTCTCGCCTCATTCGTTTTGGCCTCATACCTTTTTAAGAATGCCAAGAGAAAGCAGTGAGACAAGAACTCAAAGGAAGAGGTGAAATGAAATATAAAAAGAACAAACAGATCTTGTTGCCATCTGTGGGAAGATAGCTACTTGACAACAGATATCTAATTTCTCTTCCCAATAGCTAGTGAAATGAGCAAAGAAATGGAGAAACAGTTACATTCATATCAAAAACCAGGGCAGGTGCCATCCAAATGTTAGAATTTTTGTTAACTATGACACATATGCTATGCTATGCTAAGTCACTTCAGTCGTGTCCGACTCTGTGTGACCCCATAGATGGCAGCTCACCAGGCTCCCCCGTCCCTGGGATTCTCCAGGCAAGAACACTGGAGTGGGTTGCCATTTCCTTCTCCAATGCGTGAAAGTGAAAATGAAAGTGAAGTCACTCAATCGTGTCCGACTCTTAGCGACCCTATGGACTGCAGCCCACCAGGCTCCTCCATCCATGGGATTTTCCAGGCAAGAGTGCTGGAGGGATCTGCTTAAAAATAAATAATCGGGATTGACTTGCAAATCTCTTTTGTTAGAAATTAGAGGCTTTCAAAAATGAAGAAGAAATCCTAAGTTCCATAAATATACATTAGTTTATATGGTCTAGGGCTTGAGTTGGAAATGGACCATCAGGTCATAGATCAACCCTCTTCCTCGTATGTCTTGGGCAGCTGCATTGCCCAGAAATCTCAGAAATGAGGTTTATCTACCAAGACTGCCCACTGCCTGGATCTCTCTGCACTCAATTTGGGCTACTGGAGGAAGGAGGTGGAAACCAGCCTTCCTTATGAAGACCTGGGAGAGTTTGGGGAAGTCCAGATGTGTGTCAACACCCTATTAATGGGAAGATATACCAGGCCCCTGTCAAAAAAAATGAGTAAACAAAAAATATTTCTCTCACAAAAAGTGGAAGAAATTAGACCTTAAGAAATAGACTTTTAAAAACAAATTATTGCAGAAAACAGAAATAGATGTTTACAAAAAATATTCAAAATGTTGAAATTTCAGGTATAGATATTCATTTTTGGTATATTTGTGTGTGTGTGTGTGTACACGTGTGTATGCGTTTTGCTACCTAACACCCAGACTCCTTCCCCTCCTATTCTCAACATCTTGCTAAGGCATCAAGACCGAGCTTTACATTAAAGAAGCCCAAGTTTCCAGATTCTCCCCAACTTGCCTCCAAACTTAGGTGGGCACATGACCGGGATCAGTCAATCAGATGTTCCTGACCATGACTTCCAGTCTTAAGTAAATCAGCAAAAGCCAAAGGCACTTGAGAATTCACTCACTGACATGGCACATGGCAGCCACAGTAGAGGGTAGAGGTGCTGGTGAGAGACCTCACCAGAGCCCAGTGCTCCTGGGGTATGGCTTTGACGTAGTGCCTCCTGCCTGACCTTCCTGGGTTTTTACCCATTTTCCAAGTTTGATTCATTAGTCTTCCCGCTGATTCGGTGAACTTCACAATATTCTTCCAGCAATTACTTTTCTGCCAAGATTAGGCATAGTTAGTATTAACCAGTGGCATCTAATACAACTAGGAAGTATATTTTTAAAAAGCTCTGACTAAAGAAGAGGTCCATTTGCACTCTCATGTGGCCTTTAGGGTTTTCACAAGGATAAAAATGTGAAAACTTGCTTTTTTATTGAAGGACAGTTGATTTATAATGTTGCATTAGTTTCTGATATACAGTGAGGTGATTCAGTTATATATATATATATATATTCCTTTTCATATTCTTTTCCATTATGGTTTATCATAGGTTATTGAATATAGTTCCCTGTGCTATAGAGTAGGACCTTGTAGTTTATCCATCCTGTATATGCTAGTTTGCATTTGCTTGTCCTGAACTCCCAGTCCTTCCCTTCCCCACACCCCTTCCCCCTTGGCAACCACAATCTGTTCTCTATGTATGTGAGTCTGTTTTTGTTCCAAAGATGTATTCTTTTGCGTTGTATTTTATATTCCACATATTTGTTGTTGTTTAGTTACTCAAGTGTCCACCTCTTTGTGACCCCATGGACTGCAGCATGCCAGGCTCCCTTCCCTGTCCTTCACCATCTCCTGGAGTTTGCTCAAAGTTATGTCCATTAAGTCAATGATGCTATCCAACCGTCTCATCCTCTGCCGTCCCCTTCTCCTCCTGCCTTCAGTCTTTCCCAGCATCAGGGTCTTTTCCAATGAGTCAACTGCCATAAGGATAGTGTCATCTGCATAACTGAGGTTACCATAACCTCATATTCCATATATAAGTGATATCATATGGTGTTTGTCTTTTTCTTTCTGGCTTACTTAGTATGATAATCTTTAGGTCTATCCAGTTCTTTTCAATGGCTGAGTACTATTCATTGTAGCATTCCATCTTCTTTATCTATTTATCTGTAAATGGACATTTAGGTTGTTTCCATGTCTCGGGTGAACTTTCCAAATGGCTCAGTGGTAAGAATCTGCCTACCAATGCAGGAGATGCAAGGGATGAGGGTTCGGTCCTTGGGTCTGGAAGATCCCCTGGAGTAGGAAATAGCAATCCACTCCAGTATTCTTGCCTGGAAAATTCCATGTACAGTGGAGCCTGGTGGGCTACAGTCAATGGGGTTGCAAAGAGTTGGACACAGTTGAGGACGGAGCACACATGCACACGTCTTGGCTATTGTAAATAGTGCTGCTATGAACAGAGGGGTACATGTATCTTTTTGAATTATAGTTTTGTCTGGATGTTTGCCTAGGAGTGGGATTGCTGGGTCATAGGGAAGCTCTAGTTTTAGGTTTTTGAAGGACCTGCGTAGTGTTTTCCATAGTGGCTGTACCAATTTACATTCCCACCTACAGTGTAGACAGGTTCCTTTGAAAACTTTTTGTCATTACTCATGAAGGTTCAGTACTGGGGTCTCCCCCAGGTTGATGTCCTACTGACTTTTGCTCAGCTACCCTGTATTGTTCATGCCCCTCTCACTGCCCACGGACACATCTCCTGGGTCACAGCTGCTCTCCCAACATAGCCTTTGGCATCAACCACCTTCTGCATTCTTAGTTGGTGCTGTATTCCTCTTACCTGGTGGACAACCCTAGTTCCAACAGTTTTAATCATCATGACTTTAATGCTCGGCCCTGCGCTACACGTCACAGCTCAACTGAAATGTAACCTAATTAATTGTGTTAGAAATGTAACCTAATTAATTGTGTAGAAGAAGCAGGTCTAAAATCTCTTTTTGAATGCAAGCCAGACTCTCACAAATGGGTGTCATAAAAGCTTTAGTGAGACTTCTCCTGGCTCAAAGAGAGACATGCCTGATTTATGATTTCTTGTTAGCACTTAACATTTTATTTGGATTTAGAGATAACTCTAGACACATCAATCAAGCAAGCTGTTTTCAATCTTTATTCTCAGCTGTTCCTGGTGCCAGATTGTCTAACAAACAGAGGCACAAACAGATGTAGTTTGTGACTGGTGGAGACCATTCTCAGTCATGGAGCAGGCCAGCTGGTCGTGCAAACCACAGTCCAGTCCACGCCTGATTCACAGGCATGAATAATGTGTAGATATCACACTTACAAAATAATAAAAGTTTATTGTAGGAGATTAACATTTGCTAGCAAATTTGATAGTCAAAAATGGCATTTTATTATAACATGTATTCATACAATGAGACTGTGCAAAGTTGAACTTTCCTTGTTGTTCAGTCTCTCAGTCGTGTCCAACTCTTTGTGACCCCAAGCATTGCAGTACACCAGGCTTCCCTGTTCTTTACCATCCCTCAGATTTCCTGTCCTTCACCATCTTCCTTACCTAATAAAAAAAATATGAAGCTATCATAATTGGAAAATAGAACTTTGGCAAAAGGATCAACAGGGTATATAATTGACAATCCGGAGACATGACATATACTAATATGTAATAAACACACAGATAGATGAATATATGTATGTATATATAGCATATGTATGTGTAGAGGGGTATTGTTTTCCTTGGTTGCTTTATTGCATGTAACAAAGATCACCAATCCAATCTTGCAATGTCAAAGAAACTCAGGCTCCCACCACACAGCTCCACCACTACCACCTCCCGTGACCCTTGGTGGGGTGGGGAACACCAAAAGACCCTGAATTAGAACGACAGTGGCGAGTCCCTCACTACATGATCTGGTACATTAGTAGTAGTCGCTGAACCCTGATGACCATCAGGCAGGTATGGGGGGACACATCACAGCACATGATGGAAGAGATCTCAGGTGCCAGGAACAGCTTGGCTACCTTGGGTAGATGCTGGCAGATGGGCCATCTCAGTGCTCATCCATCACTGGTGGAGGGGAGAGAAGTTTAGACAGAGTTTAGCTGCTGTTCTTACATCTCACCATGTACTTCCGGCC
This sequence comes from Bubalus bubalis, assembly GCF_019923935.1. NCBI lineage: Eukaryota > Metazoa > Chordata > Mammalia > Artiodactyla > Bovidae > Bubalus > Bubalus bubalis. Next base: position 161,959,626 of record NC_059159.1, on the reverse strand, counting down.
CCCACTGATGGGCTGCAGCCGCTGTTGGCCATTGGCTGTGCCCACCAGCACCCAGTCCTCTCAAAGGTGGGGGTATAGGCTCATTATCTGAGACATGAGTTGGTGTTCCTGGGGCTCCCTGGCCCTCCTTGGGTCTCAGCACTGCTGGCAAGAGTCTAGACTGCCAGGTCTAGGTGGTCTGATCTTTGACACAATGCTCTTGGTTCCACTAGAGTTACCCACCGGCTCCTTACCACACCCTGGTCCTGCAGGTCCCAGATCCTGATAGTGCTGTTGGTGAGGCCATGTATACATATTTTGTAGTTTAGTATATGATAAGGTCATTGCAATTTTGTGAATAAAAAGGATTACTCAAAAATGTTCTGCCAGGCTGTTTTCTTAATTATTTGGAAAAGAAATCTGCACTTTACATCATGTTCATAAGATAATTTCAAATTCCCTGATGGCTCATATGGTAAAGATTTAAACAAAAAACCAAACTATGTAAGTGCTGGATGAAAATGTAGATAAATCTGAATGATCTTAGCATGGGAACAGATTTTCTAAGGATAAAAGCAATGTAAGGAATAAAGGAAAGCAACGATAAATTTGACTTTATAAAAATTAAACTACTTTGTATTATTAAGACACCACATCATTAAAAAACAAATTATTGGAGTTATCAAAGTTTCATAAATAGTATCCTTCTTCCCTGCCCAACAAATGAACCAGTTGAGATATAAAGGAAATGAGTCAATAGATTGAGGCCAAATACCGCATTATTATTAAGCTAATTTTGGAGAGTATTGCCAGAGAGGGAAATAGACAAGTGAGTTTGCTATCACAGAGCCCCTGAATTGGTTTATGTACCTGTCCACTCTGGAGAAGGAAATGGCAACCCACTCCAGTAGTCTTTCCTGGGAAATCCCATGGACAGAGGAGCCTGGCAGATTACAGTCCATGGGGTCGCAAGAGAGTCAGACATGACTTAGCAACTAAATCACCACCACCTGTCCACTCATAGGCAGCCTTGGAGCAACCCAAGTCTTCACATTTGGGGTTTGCACCTGTTGAACCTACAGTGTGAGAAAGCAGAAAAGAAGCTGTTCCTTTTGTCTCAGTGGGGGGGATGTTTGCTCTCAAATTAGAAAAGACTTGAAAGGGGTTGCTGTTTAGTCACTAAGTCGTGTCCAACTCTTTTGGGACTCTGTGAACTATAGCCTGCCAGGTTCCTCTATCCATGGGATTCCCCAGGCAAGAATACTGGAGTGGGTTGCATTTCTTTCTCCAGGAGATCTTCCTGACTCAGGGATCAAACCCACATTTCCTGCATTGGCAGGCAGATTCTTTACTGCTGAGCCACCAGGGAAACCCTTTGAAAACAGTACTGAGCTATGTATGCATAGATTTAGCTCCCAAACTCATCAAGTGGATCATGATCCTGCTTCTCTCTTAGGAAAAAGTGATAGCAAGATCAGAATATGTCCAGGAATCTAATGCACATAGAATTCATTATAGATATCAGGAGTGAGATAGGACCATTCTCTACCTAAGATAAATTAAGGTAAATATATGTTACAGAACTTGCAGTTGATTACTCATTCCCAAAGAGCTCATATAAACTAAAAAGAAAAAGTTTCTAACATAAAGTTCAACAAAGGACATAAGTTGTAGAACTACAAAGACCTAATAACATGAATAACATACACATTTGCACTCATCTCACACGCTGGTAAAGTCATGCTCAAAATTCTCCAAGCCAGGCGTCAGCAATACGTGAACCATGAACTTCCAGATGTTCAAGCTGGTTTTAGAAAAGGCAGAGGAACCAGAGATCAATTGCCAACATCCGCTGGATCATCGAAAAAGCAAGAGAATTCCAGAAAAACATCTATTTCTGCTTTATTGACTATGCCAAAGCCTTTGACTGTGTGGATCACAATAAACTGTGGAAAATTCTTCAAGAGATGGGGATACCAGACCAACTGACCTGCCTCTTGAGAAACCTATATGCAGGTCAGGAAGCAACAGTTAGAACTGGACATGGAACAACAGACTGGTTCCAAATAGGAAAAGGAGTACGTCAAGGCTGTATATTGTCACCCTACTAATTTAACTTCTACGCAGAGTACATCATGAGAAATGCTGGGCTGGAAGAAGCACAAGCTGGAATCAAGATTGCTGGGAGAAATATCAATAACCTCAAATATGCAGATGACATCACCCTTATGGCAGAAAGTGAAGAGGAACTAAAAAGCCTCTTGATGAAAGTGAAAGAGGAGAGTGAAAAAGTTGGCTTAAAGCTCAACATTCAGAAAACTAAGATCATGGCATCTGGTCCCATCACTTCATGGGAAATAGATGGGGAAACAGTGGAAACAGTGTCAGACTTCATTTTTGGGGGCTCCAAAATCACTGCAGATGGTGACTACAGCCATGAAATTAAAAGACGCTTACTCCTTGGAAGGAAAGTTATGACCAACCTAGATAGCATATTCAAAAGCAGAGGCATTACTTTGCCAACAAAGGTCCGTCTAGTCAAGGCTATGGTTTTTCCAGTGGTCATGTATGGATGTGAGAGTTGGACTGTGAAGAAGGCTGAGTGCCGAAGAATTGATGCTTTTGAACTATGGTGTTGGAGAGTCCCTTGGACTGTGGTGTTGGAGAGTCGCTTGGACTGCAAGGAGATCCAACCAGTCCATCCTAAAGGAGATCAGTCCTGGGTGTTCATTGGAAGGACTGATGCTAAAGCTGAAACTCCAGTACTTTGGCTACCTCATGCGAAGAGTTGACTCATTGGAAAAGACCCTGACGCTGGGAGGGATTGGGGGCAGGAGAAGAAGGGGACGACAGAGGATGAGACGGCTGGATGGCATCACCGACTTGATGGACATGGGTTTGGGTGGACTCCAGGAGTTGGTGATGGACAGGGAGGCCTGGTGTGCTGCGATTCATGGGGTCACAAAGAGTCGGACACGACTGAGCGACTGAACTGAACTGAATAACATGAAAATTCTCAAACTAATTAGTATTCAAAGAAATGTAAATAGTAAATGTTAATGTGTATATAAAGTTTCTTAGAGTTATCATTCCACCTTGGAGAGAAAAACAGGATCCATCAGCTTCTGTGCAGTTGGTATGGTGATGATAAAGTACAAGCCATGACTTGGTACCAATCAGCAGCCGGTGACTGCAAAAATGACTTAATTCCTGATATTATTAAGGCTTATCTCATCAAAGCATTAAATCAAATGTACCAGTAAGAATTGGTTCCCCATTTCTAAATCGCAAATTGAAGGAGAATGTTGGTCAACGGGCAGCATGTAATACACAGTTGTTGTTGTTCAGTCGCTCAGTCGTGTCCGACTCTTTGTGACCCCATGGAATGTAGCACACAAGGCTGCCCTGGCCATCAGTTTCTCCCAGAATTTGCTCAGACTCATGTCCATTGAGTCCATGATGCCATCCAACCACCTCATCCTCTGTCACCCTCTTCTCCTGCCCTCCATCTTTCCCAACATTAGGGTCTTTTCCAGTGAGTCAACTCTTCACATCAGGTGGCTAAAGTATTGGAGCTTCAGTTTCAGCATCAGTCCTTCCAGTGAATATTCAGGGTTGATTTCCTTTAGGGTGAACTGGCTTGATCTCCTTTGCTGTACTCCCACCCAAACCCTAACTTGCTTTACTTCAGTCTATCTGGTGGATCGTGCAATGATAGGACATTAGCTCAGGGCTGGAAAGAGCAGTGGATGGGCTGGTAAAAGTGGGTCTCGTTGGTTGACGGGTGTGTGCAGTCGGGATATAGACAAGTGTGCTGAGATAACATATCAAGACAGAACATTTACTGCCTGACTCCTTGGCCGATCACATTTACCCAAGGAAAATGTCCCAGTCTGAGTTTCCGTGAAAGCTATAAGGTGGACGTGCATGCTAAATCACTTTAGTTGTGTCTGACTCTTTTTCGATGCTATGTTGCCCCCAGGCTCCTCTGTCCATGGGATTCTCGAGGCAAGAATGCATGGCAGTCCATTCCAGTATTCTTCCTCAGAGAATCCCATGGACATAGGAGCTGGGTAGGCTACAGTCCATGGGGTCTCAAAGAGTCGGACATGATTGAAGTGACTTTGCACACACACATGCCTTCCTAATTGGGAAGTTAAACTTTCTAAAGATAATCATTGTTATTGATGACATGGTGAGACCAATACTTTCCTACACAAATGCTGGTTGTATAAATTAATTAGGATTTTTTAATTTTTTCTCTATTTATTTTTGGCTGTGCTGGGTGTTTGTTGCTGTCCAGGCTTTTCTCTAGTTGGGGCCTGCGGGGGCTATCTCTAGTTATGCTGTGCAGTCTTATTGCGATGGCTTCTCTTGTTGCAGAGCCCAGGCTCTAGGGCTTCAATAATTGCAGCACCTGGGCTCTAGAGCATAGGCTCAGTAGTTGTGGTACATGGGCCCAGCTGCTCCAGAGCATGTGGGATCTTCCCAGATCAGGGTTTAAACCCTTGTCCTCTGCATTGGCAGGCAGAGTCTTTCCCACTGAGCCACCAGGGAATCCCTTAATTGTAAATTTTTATCAAGAACTTTATAAAGATAATATCTTTTAACTCACTAAATTTCGTTTTAAGGACTCTATCCAATGCAGAGATGAAAAGACATTTACATCACTTTATGATCTAATGGCTCCCAAAGGAAAATCTTTTGAAATTATGGGATTTCAGTAGAATATAATACTATGTAGAAGTATTAAAAATTATATTTTTAGAAATTCAGACTATTATATTTTATCTATTAAATTGTCAAATGTAAGAATAAAACTTACTTATAGTATGGTTTGCAACATGCATATCCCTAGCTGGAGGAAATATTCTGTTAAGATTTTTTTTTTCATAAATAGAATTACAAATAATTTTTTTTTCTCTACTTTTTTGACTACCTAAATTCCTCACCATAATTTTGTGTTACCTTTTTTAAGAATTTATTTTATTGAAATATAATTCATCTATAATGTTAATTTCTGCTGTATTGCTTTTAAATATACATCTGCATGTATAAATTAATAAATAATTTTCACATTTATACCCATCTTTGTAGCTATGTTCATAACACTCTAGGCAATTCTATATAGTATTCATGGGTTTTTCAGTTCTGTGTCTCAAAATCATCTTGTGAATTTTGATTCATTTTTATGTTGAGTGAAATATTTTTCTTTTCAAGTAGTAGATGAAACACATTCAATAGTAGATGAGTTTGCTGAAGTTTGTATAATCAGAGAGTATCTATTGAAGTCTCCACAGGTGAAAGGCAGTGGATCTGAGTGTAGACTTTTCTTCAGTGTTGTCTGGCATCTAATATTACATAGAAGTTTGAGGCAAATCTAATTTTTGTGCCATTGAAAGTCACCTGTTTTGTTTTGGTTTTGGCTAGTTACTCTTAACAGAATTTCATTTCGTTATCATCAAAATTCAAAAATCTTTCAGTCCATTGGTCACTAATTTCACCCCTAAGAGAGACACTTATTTTTGGTTGAGGGTCAGTGTTGCTTGAAATATGGGAAGTTTGTGGTCACCAGAGGTGTCTGTACCAAGACTCTCGGGTGTATGCTTTCCCTAAGATCACCCAGGGCTTCAGCTCTGCAGGTGAAATGATAGATATCCACTCTGACTAGTTTAGTAATCACTCATGAAAAACACTATGGTGTGCAACCCATGGGTGATTCTTTTTTAAATTTTTTAAAAATGTTGTTTTATTTTCGGCTGTGCTGGGTCTTCATAGCCATGCTTGGGCAGCTCTCTAGTTGTGGTATGTGGGCTTCTCATTGTAGTCGCTTCCCGTTGCAGAGCATGAGCTCGAGGGCTCACAGTTATGGCACATGGGCTTAGTTGCCCAGTGGCATGTGGAATCTTCCCAGATCAGGATTTGAACCTGTGTCCCCTGTACTGGGGCTTTCCTGGTGCCTCAGATGGTAAAGAATCCACCTGCAATGCAGGAGACCTGGGTTCAATCCCTGGGTAGGGAAGAACCTCTGGAGAAGAAAATGGCAACCCATTCCAGTATCCTTGCCTGGAGAATTCCACGGACAGAGGAGCCTGGCAGGCTATAGTCCGTGGGGTCACAAAGAGTCAGACATGACTGAGTAACTAACACTACCCCTGCATTGGCAGGCAGACTCCTAACCACTGGACCACCAGGGAAGTCCCATGGGTGATTTTTTTTAAATCCTGTGTCAGCTATGTTCCAAGCCCTATTTTTATCATTTGCAGATGCTTTCGTGAAAAGACTTATAGGATCAGGATAACTGGATCTAAGCCATCACAAAGCATTGCAGGTCATGTATGAACTGTGGCTGTGTACACCAGTCTTTTGATTTTTGCAAATGTAACTCCTGCCAAGTAGATTATACTGCCTTTGCTTTGTCAGTAAAGCTTCTCCCCATCCCCACAGTAGAGTCCTATATTTTCTAGGCCATACTAGCAGACAGGTTGTTGTTCAGTCACCAAGTTGTGTCCAACTCTTCACAACCCCATGGACTGCAGCATGCCAGGCTTCTCTATCCTTCACCATCTTCTGGAGTTGGCCCAGACTCCTGTCCATCAAGTCAGTGATGCCATCCAACCATCTCATCCTCTGTCACCCCCTTCTCTCCCCACCCTCAATCTTTCCCAGAATCAGGGTCTTTTCACAATGAGTCAGCTGTTCACATCAGTGGCCAAAGCATTGAAGTTTTAGTGTCAGTCGTTCCAAAGAGTATTCAGGGTTGATTTCCTCTAAAATTGACTGGTTTGATCTCCTTGATGCTTTCAAACTGTGGTGCTGGCAAAGACTCTTGAGAGTCCCTTGGAAAGCAAGGAGATCAAAGCAGCAGACAGCTAGAAGTAGGACAATTTGTCAAGAAATAAGCAAAATCTTCTGCTTTCAACTTCACCCCCTCCTGTGGCATCAGGTCCTTTCTGGAATCTATCATGTTCATTGGAAGTCCCCAGGGGACAGTGTGTGTGCTTGAATTCCCAGCTGAGGCTAGACCTGCTCCTTTGCGATCATCTTCCTGTCTTGCCCCAGCTTCCTGGGTCAGCACCTTGCTCAGCCTGTCGTCAGTGCCCCTCATCACTGTCGCTGTTTCTATTGCCCACTGTAATAATGTCGCTAGGCCTGCCTGAGGGACTGTCTCCTAATACTCCCCAACCTGTGGAAACAGTCTTCACTGTGGTAGCCAAGTGCTGCCACTGGGCACCCCAGCCACCAGGTGCCAGCGATGCTGTGCCACACACTGTTGTCTTACAGAGCCTTAAATAAAATCAGCACATTAAGTTTCTATTCACAGGCCTCTCTCTCTGGCTTGGTTGTGGAATTAAAACCACAAGCTCAGATGTTTTTGCTGTGTGGGTTTGGGTCCTGGCTGTGTTACTGTGGGCAATAACTTAATCTTGCTGGTCTTCATTCCTAAAATGTTGTAGTAGAAGTAATAATAATAATAATATCTGCTTCATGGAGATGTTTTGATGAGTAAATACACCTATCCTGAAAACTCTGTCATTAAGTGAATACGATTATTTTTAAAAATCCATTGAATTACATGAGAACTATTCTATTGCAACTAGGCAGCTCCCTAAACATGAAGTGCTTAAGAGACACATCCTCTTTTATAGCATTTATATTATGGAATTAAAATTCTATTAATTTATAATGCATGTGTGTGATAAGTCACTTCAGTCATGTCTGACTCTTTGTGACACTATGGACTGTAGCCCCCAGGCTCCTTTGTCCATGGGATTCTCCAGGACAAAGAATACTGGAATGGGTTGCCATGCCCTCCTCTGGAGTTCTTACCACTAGCACCACCTGGGAAGCCCAAGACCTGCGGGACAGTTTGAAGAAGCCATTGAAAAAACTTAGGAGACATTATGAGTAAAATGTTTAAAGCTACTGAAAAGATCAAAAGTTTCTACCACTTTAGAAGCATCTCTTAACTAATACATTAATAATGTACCAATTGATGTATTAATTGGGTATACTAAGTATAATTTGAGAGCTTTTTTAAAGAAACAATTGAAATAGGTAAAAGACTTTAAGCTGAAATGCAAAATCCATTTCAGCTTGCAAAATCCATGCAAAACTAAACGTATGAGTTATTAACTTTAATGTATCAAATAATAATATAATGATATAATATATAAAGAAAAAACAAATATAACTGAAGAGAAACATAACTGTTGAAAATTTTGGCCTCTCTTCTCCATGAGAAATCAAGTAGTCAAAAATAAATAGCATTATATAGAGAATAAGAGAAATATAACAGGACTGCAAAATATACAATTATAGACCAGCCCTTTTCATAACCCCTGGGGATATTTATTAAAATTAATTATAAAACAATACTCACAAAATGTAATAAATTTTGCAGATAAATATATTTTCTAAAGTAAAATGATGCTTTCTTAAATAACTCTTGAGCTAATGGTACTGAGATATTTAGTGGCAATGATAACCTTAATATATACACAAAAGTGAAAGTCACTCAGTCATGTTTGACTCTTTGCAACCCCATGAACTGTATATTCTGGCCTGAATTCCCCAGGCCAGAATACTGGAGGGGGTAGCCTTTCCCTCCTCCAGGGGATCTTCCCAACCCAGGAATCGAACTGGGGTCTCCTGCATTGCAGGCGGATTCTTTACCAACAGAACTATCAGGGAAGCTCTAATATAAACAGACTGCTTACAAATTAAGCAGAGAAATCATGATTATTCTATTTTCCAAGAGGTGTAAAAGACTTGAATATGAATTTTCTAAAAATCAAGCAGATAATAAGCCTATTGAAATTTAGAAAATATTTAATAAAAGACACTTTTTAAAGTTAATTTTTGTACCTGCTGCTGCTGCTGCTAAGTCTCTTCAGTCGTGTCCGACTCTGTGCGACTCCATAGACGGCAAGCTCTAGGGCATGTGGGCTTAGTTGCCCTGTGGCCTGTGGAATCTTCCTGGACCGGGGATTGAACCCATGTCCCTTGCTTTGGCAGGCAGCTTCTTAATCACTGGACTACCAAGGAAGTCCACCAAGGCTTTTTAATATAATATTCAGTGTATATAAGGAAAGCACAAAGGAGAGTGTAAACTAGTATAGCCTTTCTTGTGATCGATTTGAAAACAATACCTTAAAAATGTAGATATATTTTGAAACAGAAGTTCTACTTCTAAAAACTGGGGAGACAATTCTGTTGTAATGTTTGTGACCACGGTATCAGGCACAAGGATGTTCACAGCAGTGTCATTTATGAGAACCAGAAATTGGAAATAACCCAAATAGCAGACATGTTATTAGTTAACTAAATTATGCTATAGTTTTACAGGCGTAAAACATCATGTTGCTGAGAAAAATGACATAACAATTTGTTTAAAATACCTTGTTCATTAAAAAAAAAAAAAAACCTAGTCACTAAGGTTTTGCAGGATATATTCCATTTTTGTTTAACATGTGACTATAAAACCTGGCCGCAAGATGATCCAACCAGTCCATCCTAAAGGAGATCAGTCCTGGGTGTTCATTGGAAGGACTGATGTTGAAGCAGAAACTCCAATACTTTGGCCACCTCATGCGAAGAGCTGACTCATTTGAAAAGACCCTGATGCTGGGAAAGATTGAGGGCAGGAGGAGAAGGGGACGACAGAGGATGAGATGGTTGGATGGCATCACCAACTCAATGGACATGGGTTTGGGTGAACTCCAGGAGTTGGTGATGGACAGGGAGGCCTGGCGTGCTGCGGTTCATGGGGTCACAAAGAGTCGGACACGACTGAGCGACTGAACTGAACTGATATACTAAAATATTCACAGTGATTTTATATGTTATTTATCTAATTGTAAAATTTCTTCCATCTGCTTAACTTTATTTTCTCATTATTATTCAATACTCTAGTACAATGAAAAAAATTGTGACTGTAAATAGTTTGTTTTTTTTTAAGTCGCATCTCCAATTTTTAATTCATCTAGGAATTAGTTCCTCAAGTTAGCAGTGCCATCTGCTGATCATCTTGGGGCTGTTTCCTCAGAACAACAACAACAAAATGTTTAGAACTCAGGAAAGATGGTAGTTATCAAAATTAAACACCATAAAATAAGAAAAAGAATATATATGGGGAATCTTATGGAATTTACTTTGTGCTGCGTATTTCCGGTGCTGTTAAAAACAGTTTTCAAAATTTTTATTATGGAGTCTGTCATTCTTTCATTCCTTCATTTTATTTATACTTTTATCATCTTTAATTTACAGTCATCCCTTTTCATAGCAGTAATCAAAGAGAGAATATGAATTCCAGCCAAGTGTAGCTGCTAAGCCAGCAAATTGTAATGAGCCACAGTTCCGAGCCTCATGATAAAGTCATAAATGGGAAAATGAATTGGGTCAGAAATTGGGGTAAAATAACATGAAACAAAAAAGGAAAATTTGTTTAGAATGGGGTAAAAAATGTGTTGTTGGACCTCTTTTGTAGTGAAGTGAGCACCTAACACAAATAGGTCTGCTAGTTTAGAGCAAATAAGAAAAAGATGATATTATAATACAGCCTATATTTTCCCATCTTGCCCGAAAGGGTGTAATAAAAGATTTGGCAAATGTCTTTTCAATTCCAGATTCATTATAATTCACATTATTCCCAAATTGACCCATCCTGTCAAAAAGAGTAGTCTAGCTAACCTGAGAAGGAAATGGCAACCCACTCCAGTGTTCTTGCCTGGAGAATCCCAGGGACGGGGGAGCCTGGTGGGCTGCTGTCTATGGGGTCGCGCAGAGTCGGACACGACTGAAGCGACTCAGCAGCAGCAGCTAGCCTGAGAGTACTTCTTCACAATGAACCCCTGTTCAACTAGTGCTTCATCTGAGTAACTCCAAATGCCTTCTGAATCATCCTAGAACACTACTGCTGCTGCTAAGTCACAAGAACACTGGAGTGGGTCGCCATTTCTGCTAAGTCACAAGAACACTGGAGTGGGTCGCCATTTCCTTCTCCAATGCATGAAAGTGAAAAGTGAAAGTGAATTCGCTCAGTTGTGTCCAACTCTTAGCGACCCCATGGACTGCAGCCTACCAGGCTCCTCCGTCCATGGGATTTTCCAGGCAAGAGTACTGGAGTGGGGTGCCATTGCCTTCACTACTTGGGCTCAAAGTCAAAATTGTTATAGTTATCTCGCATAGTCCATTCTGTGAAAATCTCAACAGGATTTACCCACTTGCAGTATCCTTGCAATTTCCACATGTTCCTTTGGTATCTCAAAGGTCATTAGTAGTGATTCCAGAATCGTAATAGCAACTCTTTTTGGTACACAGGCTTGAGCAGAAGTCTTAGATGTCTTCTGCTGTGAAGCATCTCATGCACTTCACAGGATGTTTTTCTGCTTTGCTTTAAAATATATATATATATATATATTTACAAAGTTACTTTTAATGATGGTAATATATTAAAATGTTCCACTTAAACTTGGGAGAATTTAGGGAAGCTAATGTGAGAGTTATAAAGAAAGCTGAGTGCCAAAGAACTGATGCTTTTGAACTGTAGTGTTGGAGAAGACTTTTGAGAGTCCCTTGGACTGCATGGAGATCCAACCAGTCCATCCTAAAGGAGATCCGTCCTGGGTGTTCATTGGAAGGACTGATGTTGAAGCTGAAACTCCATACTTTGGCCACCTGATGCAAAGAACTGACTCATTTAAAAAGACCCTGATGCTGGGAAAGACTGAAGGCGGGAGAAGGGGACAACAGAGGATGAAATGGTTGGATGGCATCACTGACTCAATGGACATGAGTTTGGGTAAACTTCAGGAGTTGGTGATGGACAGGGAGGCCTGATATGCTGTGGTCCATGGGGGTCACAAAAGAGACACGACTGAGCAACTGAACTGAACTAAACTGAAGGCAATGGCAATGATGTAAATTCATATCTCTCAACATATCCTCTTAAAGTCAGAACAACAAGAAGAAATAAAACTATACAAACTCTAGTAGTAGAGAATGTCCAAACTTTCAATCACTTGTAAAACTAGAAAAATAAAAAACAAAATACCAATGACTGCTCACACTCCTTATAGAAGTGTCAATGGAGAGCCAAAGCAGTTCTATTAAAGCTTGAAAGTGAGAAAACAGAAACTGGCAGTGGGCTTAAGGTTAATCTAGAAATTACTTCTAGAAAAAGAAAACCACACCTAAAAAGGAGTACTGACCTCATGGAAGGGACTGAGAGATGTACAGAGGATCCAAGGAGGCAATTAGAAAAAGGTAAGTTTGGGGAGATATAGGGGTTAAACAGATGGGGAAAACATCCTGGAAAATTCAGAATAAATGAGAAAAAGATGCAAGAGGGAAATTTAAGATCTTAGAAGACAACAGGAAATTAAAATATCAAAGAGCACATAATCATTCTCTTTACCCCCTATAGAAAAATGAAAACCATCTAGAAAGTTCTATTTTGCTAGACAGACTGAAGAAGATACTTTTGAATTAAGAATCTTATAATATACCCCTTTGAATGCAGAGTTCCAAAGAATAGCAAGGAGAGATAAGAAAGCCTTCTTCAGCAATCAGTGCAAAGAAATAGATGAAAACAATAGAATGGGAAAGACTAGAGATCTCGTCAAGAAAATTAGAGATACCAAGGGAACATTTCACGCAAAGATGGGCTCAATAAAGGACGGAAATGGTATGGACCTAATAGAAGCAGAAGATATTAAGAAGAGGTGACAAGAATACACATAAGAACTGTACAAAAAAGATCTTCATGATCCAGATAATCAGGATGGTGTAATCAGTTACCTAGAGCCAGACATCCTGGAATGTGAAGTCAAGTGGGCCTTAGGAAGCATCACTATGAACAAAGCTAGTGGAGGTGATGGAATTCCAGTTGAGCTATTTCAAATCCTGAAAGATGATGCTGTGAAAGTGCTGCACTCAATATGCCAGCAAATTTGGAAAACTCAGCAGTGGCCACAGGACTGGAAAAGGTCAGTTTTCATTCCAATCCCAAAGAAAGGCAATGCCAAAGAATGCTCAAATTACCATACAATTGCATTCATCTCACACGCTAGTAAAGTCATGCTCAAAATTCTCCAAGCCAGGGTTCAGCAATACGTGAACCATGAACTTCCAGATGTTCAAGATGGTTTTAGAAAATGCAGAGGAACCAGAGCTCAAATTGCCAAAATCTGCTGAAAAATTATTAATGATAAATAAATAAATAGATGTATGTCCAACTGGCAATTGAAAAGCCTACTGTTAAACGAGTTCTGCTTAATGGGTCAAAAGGGAAAAACAAACTGAAATTACAGAATTAATGAAAACCAGTAGCAATGAAAACACTATATATCAGAATCTGTTGAAGATATTTAAAGTACTGGTGAGAGGAAAACTCAAGCCTTAAACATGTTTAGGAATAAAAATAAAAGAATGAGGATAATTGAGCTAAATAGCCAGCTCAAAATGCAAGAACAAAGTAAAGCAAAAACAAGAAAAAAATAAAGGTAAACAACAAAAATAAACCAAGGAGATAAAAGTAAGTGTTAGTAAGTAAATGTTAGTCGCTCAGTCGTGCCCAACTCTTTACAACCCCATGGACTGCAGCCCACCAGGCTCTTCTGTCCATGAGATTTTCCAGGCAAGGATACTGGAGTGGGTTGCCATTTCCTTCTCCAGGGGATCTTCCCAACCCAGGGATGGAACCCATGTCTCCTGCACTGCAGGCAGATTCCTTACCGACTGAGCTACGAGGGAAGCCCTAATCAGAGACATAGGAAAGGTAAAACAGGAATTATTGAGGTTCAGAGTGGAAAATAATATCTCTAATTCACAAACAAAATCCTTATTTTGAGGTGAAATAAAATAGACAAAATACCTCTAACTTAGAAAGTAAAAGGCAAAAAAGAATGGAGTGAAAACAAAATTGAAGCAGAAGGAATTACAAATCATAAGAGACCGTTTTATATATAGACTTCTATACAAGTAAAATGTTAAAGCCTTGATAAAATGGATAATTTCCTAAAGAATGCTAGTTTCCTAGGGCTGCCATAACAAGAGTACCACAAACTTGGCTTAAAATAATTTCTCACTGTGTTCTTGGTTCACTTCTGTTGCAATAAGAATGAAAAACATCCCAGTTTTTTTTTCTTTTGTGTATGTAATCTCCATAACAGTTTTGTGTTCAGGAAATCATATTAAAGTATAATACAATTTGAACTTTAAGGCATAATTGAATTCGGTTAAAGGCCTCATGACAAATCATGAAAGTTGGGATATTTTTGGTTCTAGATTAAGATAATAACAACCACACCACAGATAAAATCACATCAGTCAATCCCGCTACTGGGTTAACTGATAGAAGGTTTACTCGGAGGAAACCAGAATTGAAAGAGATGCGTGTACCTCAGTGTTCACTGCAGCATTGTTTGCAGAGGCTCGGATATGGAGGCAACCTGAATGTCCACTGACAGATGAATGGATAGAGAAGTTGTGGCACATACATACAATGCAATATTACTCAGCCATAAAAAGGAATGCAGCTGAGTCAGTTCTAATGAGGTGGATGAACCAAGAACCTATTATACAGAGTGAAGTAAATCAGAAAGAGAAAAACAAATATCGTATATTAACGCATGTATATGGAATCTAGAAAGATAGGATTGATGAACCTATTTGCAGGGCAGCACTGGAGATGTAGTCAGGGAACAGACTTGTGGACACAGTGGGGGAAGGAGAAGGAGGGATACATTGAAAAAGTAACCTTGGGACATATACATTCAATTCAGTCGCTCAGTTGTGTCCGACTCTTTGCATCCCATGAACCACAGCACACCAGGCCTCCCTGTCCAGCACCAACTCCTGGAGTCCACCCAAACCCATGTCCATTGAGTTGGTGATGCCATCCAGCCATCTCATCCTCTGTTGGCCCCTTCTCCTCCTGCCTTCAATCTTTCTCAGCATCAGGGTCTTTTCAAATGAGTCAGCTCTTTGCATCAGCTGGCTAAAGTATTGGAGTTTCAGCTTTAGCATCAGTCCTTCCAATGAACACCCAGGACTGATCTCCTTTAGGATGGACTGGTTGGATCTCCTTGCAGTCCAAGCGACTCTCCAACACCGCAGTCCAAGGGACTCTCAAGAGTCTTCTCCAACACCACAGTTCAAAAGCATTAATTATTTGGTGCTCAGCTTTCTTTATAGTCCAATTCTCACATCCATACATGACTACTGGAAAAACCGTAGCCTTGACTAGATGGACCTTTGTTGACAAAGTAATGTCTCTGCTTTTTAAAATGCTATCTAGGTTGGTAAAATAGATAGCCAACAGAAATTTGCTGTAGGATACAGGGAGCTCACACCCGGTGCTCTGTGACAACCTAGAGGGGTTGGGATGGGATGTAAGGTGGGAGGGAGGTTCAAGAAGAAGGGGACATAAGTATATCTATGGCTGATTCATGTTGATGTATGGCAGAAACTAGCACAATATTCGGAGAAGGCAATGGCTCCCCACTACAGTACTCTTGCCTGGAAAATCCCATGGATGGAGGAGCCTGGTAGGCTGCAGTCCATGGGGTTGCGAAGAGTCGGACACGACTGAGCGACTTCACTTTCATGCATTGGAGGAGGAAATGGCAACCCACTCCAGTGTTCTTGCCTGGAGAATCCCAGGGACGGGGGAGCCTGGTCGGCTGCCATCTATGGGGTCACACAGAGTCGAACACAACTGAAACGACTTAGCAGCAGCAGCAGCAGCAGCAGCACAATATTGTAAAGCAATTATCCTCCAATTAAAAATAAATGAAATCACTGTTAGTAACTTAGGTAATATTCTTTCAGACATGTATGTGTGTGTATACGTAACACATAAAACATACACACAATACCCCATGCATATCCATTTGTAAAGTGCAAAAAAATACTTTAAAATACTTTAAAATTTTAACTCACAAAATGTAATTTTATTTTATTTTATTTATTATTTTTTTTTGGAGGTGGTAGATACGTTTATTATCTGATTGTGTATGCATACAGAATATGTGTATGTATGCGCATATATCACAGGTGTATGCATATAGACTTGTAACAAGCAAATGAATACTTAAATAAAACATAATTTTAATTAGTGAATATTATTTCATTTTATGATATTGAATTTATATAATGCATCTCCTTTGATGGACATTTATTTCAGTTTACATATTCTTTTTAAATGCTTCACTGTTATAAAAATGCTTTGGTGAGAAAATTATTCTCTTAGGATTTAGTTTTAAAAATAATTTTTCTTTTATAATATTCCCAATATATTATTAACTGAAAACAAGTTGCAAAATTACTGTGAAGTAAATAGCATATTCAAAAGCAGAGACATTACTTTGCCAACAAAGGTCCATCTAGTCAAGGCTATGGTTTTTCCTGTGCTCATGTATGGATGTGAGAGTTGGACTGTGAAGAAGGCTGAGTGCCGAAGAATTGATGCTTTTGAACTGTGGTGTTGGAGAAGACTCTTGAGAGTCCCTTGGACTGCAGGGAGATCCAACCAGTCCATTCTGAAGGAGATCAGCCCTGGGATTTCTTTGGAAGGACTGATGCTAAAGCTGAAACTCCAGTACTTTGGCCACCTCATGCGAAGAGTTGACTCATTGGAAAACACTCTGATGCTGGGAGGAATTGGGGGCAAGCGGAGAAGGGGCCGACAGAGGATGAGATGGCTGGATGGCATTGTTGACTCGGTGGACGTGAGTCTGAGTGAACTCCGGGAGTTGGTGATGGACAGGGAGGCCTGGCGTGCTGTGATTCATGGGGTCGCAAAGAGTTGGACACGACTGAGCGACTGAACTGAACTGAACTGAAAAAGTAGAAAAATTATACAAATGTTAAATAACCCCAAGAGCTTATTAAAACATTAATAAAATACACAAAATTCTAATAATGTAGTTGATACTAAGAAAAATTAATAATGTAATTGAAACTAAGGAAAACATGAGTTTGAGCAGACTCTGGGAGTTGGTGATGGACAAGTAAGCCTGGTGTGCTGCAGTCCATGGGGTCACAAAGAGTCAGACACGACTGAGCGACTGAACTGAACTGAACTAAGAAAAACACAAATATTATTATGAAAGATAAATGGGACATACATACCAAGGGGGTAAGGCAGGGTGGGATGAAATGGGAGATTCGGATTGATATATACACTATTGATACTATGTATAAAATAAATAACTGATGAGAAAATACCATGTAGCACAGAGAGCTCGCCTCAATGCTCTGTGGTGACCTAAATGGTAAGGAAATCCAAAAAAGAGGAGAAATATATATATATTCACGATTCACTTTCCTGTCAGTAGAAACTAACACATTATAAAGCAACTATGTTCCAATAAAAATTAATTTTAAAAATAATATAATAAACGGTCAGTGAATGAAAGCCAAAAAAACCAAGAACGTTTAAGAGACTATTATTCAAGATGATAGATGGTAGGTGAACAAAAAAAATAAATAAATAAAGAATCACATCACCTAGAGACATGGTGGCAGACTAGGAAGGAATTTAGACACTTCCTTGGTTAAAACTGAAAGGAAATTCCAGAAGAACTATAATAACAAAAGAAGGTAAACATTTAAAGGTTCGTTGGAGATCATTATCTAAAACTCCAGGACAAGGCCTGAAGCACAGGCGATCTGGCAGTTAGCTCACAGCCAATGTCAAAAAATTCTTTTTTTTTTTTGGAAACAAAAAGGTTTTCTCTTGCACCTACTCTAGGATGTAATTCTCACAGGCCAAGACAATACAAAAATTCACTTCTATAGCTCACCCGATTGCAAAACTGATATTTGTGATAGTATTTGCTAAGTTAACATTTTTATATATGGCACTACTCTTAGATTGCATGTAAGTTTAGCATCCCAGGCTGCTTTTAGCATGTATCATTTCTTTAAACCCTCATGCCTAAAAGCATATAACACTACCACCCTCTTTTCGTACCAGCGGAAGGCCAGAGCTATTTCTAATATTAATAAAACAGCTGCAATTACTGTTGTCGTTTTTAAAAATTCATTTATTTGACTGTGCTGGGTCTTAGTTGTGGCACACAGGGTTTTTGATTTTTATTGTGGCGTGCAGGATCTTTAGTTGAGGCATTTGGGATCTACTTTCCTGACCAGGGATAGAATCCAGGACCCCTACATTGGGGGAACAGAACCTTAGCCACTGAACTACCAGAGAAGTCCACCACTATTTCTTATGGGGAGTTTTATGTGATTACAAATGAAAAATCTATATAATCTATGAATGTACAAATGTTACTACATATTGATAACATCTGTTATTACTGCTAAAATTAAGCCTTCTGTAAATAGGAGGAGATGGATCATGTATTTGGTCTTGGGGCTTTAGTCTTGATGCACCAAGGTGGTATCTCAGAGAACAGATGCAAAACTGCCCAAGAAAACTGCCAAGCTTCCAAACCTGAACATTCATACCCCTCAAATAATGATCTGGAAATAGAAGTCTTTCAGAGTTAAGTCATTGAGCCACTGGAGGGCAGCAGAGACAGGATTTTAATACACAAACCATTTATTAATAGTATTTGTTGACCAATTGATAGATTTATTCATTTAATATTTCATGAGTACTACTGTATGCAAGGAATTTACCTTTTATTATGACTAAAGTCAGATGTGAACTTTTTCATTAATTATTTCTGTCATGATAGAACATTTTACAGACATTTCTAGGTGAGTCCCTACTGTATATAGGATGGATTGAAATCTACACATTTTTACATAGTACAATTGAGAAGTCATAAAATTATAGAATTTAAAGGTAGCAAGAAAGTCACAGATCACCCATACTACTAATCTGTCATTTGAACAATGTCATTATCTTTTCTGTTTCCTGTGTGTGAAAGTGTTGATTGGTTTCCTTTTTGACCTTTTCATTGTCAATGTTTAGGAATATATGGGAGAGTTAAAAAATGAAAGTAAAATTCAACCAGGAAATAATTTTTGTTAGTGCAATTCCTTCTTACTCTGCTTTCAAAAAGGAGGAAAAGAAAATACATTGAAGTTGATTTTGCAGTTGCCTTGTATTTTGACTCATCATAATACATCAAAGCAAGAATCAGCTCTTACTCTTCTCAGTAGCAAAGACTGATTTCAGTACAAAACATTTTAATAGTAAATTAAAATGTGTTAAAAGGGAGCATATGCTGAAGTCTGTGCGTTGTTGTTTTGTAGTCGATAAGTTGTGTCCAACTCTTTTGTGACCCTGTGGGCTGCAGCCCGCCAGGCTCCTCTGTCCATGGGATTCTCCAGGCAAGAATACTAGAGTGGGTTGCCATTTCCTCCTCCAGGGGATCTTCCTGACTCAGAGATTGAACCCATGTCTCCTGCTTGGCAGGCAGATTCTTTACCACTGAGCTACTTAGTGGAAGGAAACACCGAAGTATATGCATTTACCATCAAATATTTTAGTCCACGTAGTCAAGTAATGAGGCCAAGAATAATTTCCCTTACTTCACTCACAAGCCACTATAAAATGACCTCATGAAAATAAATTGGAAAAAATGTATTTCATTTTTCCATTTACTCATTCAGCCAATTATCACCAAGGCCCTATTTCACACAGCAAGATTTCCAGAACAAACAATTGTCCTTGAATGGTAGCCAGTCCAGTAGGAGAGGCAGAAAAGTTAATAAGTTTCTGTGTTAGGTGCTCAAGGGTGGAAAGCATAAGAGACTCACCTGATGGGTAGAACTCAGGTGTAGAGCATTTGACTGCATAAGAGGCTCACCTTACCAGGTTTTATTGCTTAGAGAAGTTTTAGCTAAGGAGATATTTAAGCCAGAAACTAAAAGGCAAGGAAAAAAAGAGACAGACAAGGAGAGATGCAAAAGCATTTGGGCTGTGGAAATGCCTACCTGCTGTGAATGCTTAGTCATTCAGTGTGGCCGGAGGTCAAGGTTGAGTGCAAGGCAGAGAGGTAAGTAATTGTGAAAGCATCAAGTCTCTGTAAACCACATTAGGGAGCTTGAACTTTATCTTAGATGTAATTTTAACTTTACAAAGTTAATTCTGGTTAGTATGTGAAAAAATTGGACCCGAGAAGAAAATACTGAAGGAAGGGAATCCAGGTGCATCTCTAAGATGATGAATCAATTTCATTTAAAATTATTAAGAAAATTATTGATTCATTACAGAAGCTAGTATAGAATCTAGACACAGCTAGTGTTTGATGTCGGAGAAGGCAATGGCACCCCACTCCAGCACTCTTGCCTGGAAAATCCCATGGATGGAGGAGCCTGGTGGGCTGCAGTCCATGGGGTCGCTGAGGGTCGGACACAAGTGAGAGACTTCACTTTCACTTTTCACTTTCATGCATCGGAGAAGGATATGGCAACCCACTCCAGTGTTCTTGCCTGGAGAATCCCAGGGACGGGGGAGCCTGGTGGGCTGCCGTCTATGGGGTCGCACAGAGTCGGACACGACTGAAGTGACTTGGCAGTGTTTGATGTATGTTGAATAATGACTAACAGGATAAATATGCATGCATGCATGCTAGGTTGCTTCAGTCGTATCCGACTCTGTGCTATCCCGTGGACAACAGCCCACCAGGCTCCTCTGTCCACAGGATTCCCCAGGCAAGAATACTGGAATGGGTTGCCATTTCTTCTCCAAGGATAAATATACTGGTAAACAACTTCACACCCACATTTGTACTTCTCTGAGAAAACTGTTGACCTATTGCTATTTCTTCTACCACAATTTCACCATCACTATCTTAATGCTGCTTCTTTCTATTTCTAAATCAACATCAGACTTGAGTTTGTACACAGTGAAAAAGTGAGCCACTTAATCTTCCATTACTGCTGTCCCAAACTGGAGGAATCTGATTCATAGAGGAAGAGTCTGTTTACTTTATCAGATTTATTTTGCTGGAATTATTGCTTTAGTCCATCTATGTCCTTTGGAGAATTTATTTTGGTAATCTAGTCATTTGTTAAGTGTTTATCTATAAAATGAATGAGACTACATGGAAATTCATCACATTTTGTGGTTCAGATTATAGAACTAGATCCACATATTTTAAGGTAAAATTATTGCACAAGTTGTGTATACAACACATAAAATACTGTTTCTTCAGGCACCATATAGCTATAAGGTCATGGGGAACATCAGAAGGGACATGTCTGATTATAACAAAAAATATGTGGCTCCATGTTTCTTGAGTAATTCATCTGATGTTTGTTAAGAAACAAACTAAGAGGAATGGAAACTCTTGTTCCAACTGACTTCCTTTAAGAAACTTGCATGGAGATATTTTAAAACTGCAGAGTCTGGGAATGAAATTTTTAAAACATGGCAAAGTACTATAGAAGCAGATGGTGCTAAAGAATTTTTTTTAATGTTGAAAAATAACGTTAAGATAAGATAGTAAGTCTAGGAAACATGTGAGTCATCTACAGTTATTAATGTTTTAATTTGATCATTTGGTATTTGTGATGTTCATTTGAAATTGTTTAAATATAAGCTTTTTCAAATTTTTCTTTAAATTGCAAGTTAGTTGTAATACACTCAGGAAAACAAAAAGGAAAAGCAATTTAGCAAATAACATTCCTGAAATAATTTTTAAAGATAAGTATACAATATAATTTCAAATATAATTATCAAAAGTACATGCTATCTCTAAGACCCAGATGACTTGAGTAAAAATATTACTGTTTTCTTAGCCAAAAGTTACAAACTTAAAAGATGGAATATTTTGCATTGTAAATTCACAAAAATATATTTGAACAAGACTTGAAATAATTACAAGACTACTGCTGAGATAAGTAGTTGTTCTTCTTCTTACTTATATAAATATGCAGAAAATGGTGATGAATGAGCGAAAAGACCACATGGATCAATGATTGTAGGTGATTCTGAATTTCACATGGATAAGTTAATGCCAGTGGTTATTATGGGGGTAATGACAAACACTGGAAGTTAATTTGGGGGGGTGTGGATAATAGGAGAGAAATGGTTGGGACAGGAGATTGAAGGGTTGTCGAAGATGATGACTTCATTTGGACATGCTGAGTTTGAAGATGCCCATGGTGATCAACATGTTGTTTGGAGGAAGGTCTGGACTGTCAGTGGAGATTTGCATGACATGGATACTTGAGAGTGGATGAGGTCACCAAGGAGAATGTGTGGAGTATGACAGTATGGGGCCAAAAAAAGGAATATGCATAAAGGAAGCATTTAATTGGTGGAAGGAGAAGGCAGAAGCCTAGAAAACTAAAAAAGAGACAAAGAGATGATCACAGTATGAGTAGTGTCCACTACCTATTGACATTTTTCAATACCCATTGACTTTTGTAACAAACATTTACCAAATAAGCTGATGATAATTTTTATCATCTATCTGTGTAATGACATTGAAATTGCTGTTGAAAACTCCCTCCAAATTGGTGCTTTGGTACTAATTTTTTTTCTCTCACTCTTTTCACAAAATCGTTTTTATTTAAGGAGTACTCTTAGTAGTTGACCTCCTATACTCTAATCTTTTGCTATAATAGTGTGGCCCAGAAGACACAGCCCTCCCTAAAAACCAGTGGCAGAGGGGCAGAAGGAAGCATAAAGGGAGGGCTGTATGTGGATGTGTTCATGTTTATCTTGTTGTTTAGTTGCTCAGTCGTGTCCGATTCTTTGTGACCCCATGGACTGCAGCACACCAGGCTTCCCTGTTCTTCACCATCTCCCGGAGCTTGCTCAGACTCATGTCCTTTGAGTCAGTGATGCCATCCAACCATCTCATCCTCTGTCATACCCTTCTCCGGCCTTCTGTCTTTCCCAGCATCAGGGTCTTTTCTAATGAGTCAGCTCTTCACATCAGGTAGCCAAAGTATTGGAGCTTCAGCTTCAGCATCAGTCCTTCCAACGAATATTTATATTTTGATGATAACCACTGATGTGTGTGCATCTCTTCGCTGTTCTATAGGAATACATTGTTAAATAATTAATTCAATGGAAACATACATCCTTGCTAATACTTAAATAGTTTCGATTAGATAATGAATTGTCTTAGAAGCATTATATTTTGTGTATTCTGTTGCTTTGTCTTGTCTTTAACTGAACATTAAGGGAATGTAGCATTTTAATCAAGACTCTGCCAATATCTTTATCTAGAGGCCTGTTGCCATTTGTGTCTTCTCTGAAATTTCTGTTGCCAAATAAGGCAGGATTATAATTTTTTCCTTCCAGATTGAGTTGCTGTAATGTATTCTTAATTATCAAAATACTCATAGTTTGGGGACTTCAAAATGGTAAATATTCATGATGTGTGAAACAGCATGATACATAATTGTATGATCTTAATTACAGAAAAATGGATGTTTAGTTGTGAAAATACACAAATAAGATCTAGAAGGGCACATCAAATGGTAAACTGCTTGTGATTATGAATGACTTTTTTAGTTATTGTGTTTTTGGGTTTCCAATTATGCACATGTTAACTTTTAAGAAATAAATGTTATTTTAAAAACCTTAAAAAAAGAAAAGTGTGGTACAGGAATCAGCATTGGTATCATCTGAGAGTGCATTAGAAATGCAGAATCTCAGATCCAATCCCAGTTGTGCTGAAGCAGGCCTACTTTTTAACAGACTCCTAGGCAATCCACTCCAGTTGCCCAGAGAATCCCAGGGATGGGGGAGCCTGGTGGGCTGTCGTCTATGGGGTCGCACAGAGTCAGACACGACTGAAGCGACTTAGCAGCAGCAGCAGCAGCAGGCACAGAAAAGTGATTCAGATGCACATGAAATTTCTCTGAAGCAGCGGTTCTCAAGTGAGGTCTCTGGAACAATACCATAAGCTTCAGCTGGGAGCTCGTAAGACGTCGCAATTCTCAGGCCCCCATCCAAACCGACCGAATCAGAAACTCTAGCAACCTATGTTTTATTAAATGTTGCTGGTGCTTCTGATCCTGCTGAAATTTCCTACACGATAGAGTCCCTTCGGTGCACAATACAGTCACCTGGGAAAATTTTTAAAATCTTGATGCACAGGCTGCAACCCATACAAGTTAAATCAGAATCTTTGTGGATGGGATCTAGGTATCCAGTATTTTAAAACATTTCTCGGGTAATACCAATGGCCACTCAAATTTAAAAATCAGTATTCTAAAGGAGAAAGACTAGGCACATTTATTTTAGTGATTACTCAAGCTGGCTGCAGTTCTCAGAATTTAAGCTATGGGGCGACATTATGTTTTATCTATAAAGAATCATTGACTGGCATTTTGATTGATCTATCACAGATGAGTTTTTTTCCTCCTTCATTCCTCTCACTTCATTTGTTTTCTTCACTTAATCTAATATAAATCCTCTAGTGACAGTCACGCCACGAGTGGGGGAAACATTTCAAAGTGCAGACCAAGTCCTAGCATTTATACTCCTAGGGATTTAGAAAGGGAAACAAGAGAACAAAAAGAAAAAATACCTGTTTAGAGAAGGGGCCGAGCATAAAGAAAGAGGCAATTATGTGAAAGAGAGGATAGTAAGCAGAGCCGGCTGCTGCCAAAAGGTAGGAAAGAAGTGAGTAGGAGTTATACTTGCTTAGAAAGCAAGATGAGCACTTGCTGATGCTGGTTCTGAAAGACAAACAAAAAAGATGGGGCAAGCTAGTGGGAACCTGTTGTACAGCACAGGGAGCTCAGCCCAGTACTTTGTGATGACTTAAATGAGTGGGATGAGGGGGTGGGAGGCAGATCTAAGAGGGAGGGGATACATGTATACTTATGACTGATTCATGCTGCTGTACAGCAGAAACGAGCACGACATTGTAAAGCAACTATACACCAATTAAGGGGGGGAAAAAAAGATAGGTTTAGGGCTCAGCTCAGGGAAGCATTGGTGGCAGCATTCATGTTTCTGCCAAGGTGGGGATCACTTTACTGAGGAACTAGTCAACATGTGACCAACAGGAAAAGTCCAGTTTTGTCGAGACCATAAACACCATGACCTGCTGGTCTTAAGGGAAGGTCTTGGATGAGAGTTAAAATTCCCAGGGAGTGTGGGAGAGGAAGGAAGCCCAGCTCTGGTGGTTTAAAGAAATCCATGTTAATTATGGGGGTGGCTCTTGGGAAGTTTAAACAGTATAACTTCATGGCTTAACTAGTGAGTCTATTGCACACTCCATTGCTTTCGTATTTTCTCAAAAATATTGCCAGGAATGCACCTTGTCATGCCTATCCAGATGCTGGCAGTTGCTGCCTGGGAACATGTTTGTCCCTCACAGGCATTGTTAGTTTGGGAATACCGCTCCAAAATTATAAGAAATCGGTAAAAACAACTTTTTTTTCACTTTCAGACAGAATTGAGAACTATGCTTTTAGGTTATTTATTTTTCATTTTATAAATTAACACAATACTAGCTGAAAAGCTGACAGGAGAGGAAGGACCCTAGGTGTTAATGCGTAAACCATAAATCTACAGACATAAGCTGTACAAAACACAGCAAGTTCTCCCTTAAATTAGAATGAAGAGTTAGAGCAGATATCCTCTGAGCATCCTAACCTTGTGTCAATTTTTCGGGCAAGGAGCTTAGTTTCTCTGAGGATTCTATTGATCTTTTAATTTATTTATTGAAGGATACTTGCTTTACAGAATTTTGCTGTTCTCTGTCTCTATTGGTCTTTTAAAGCAGGAAATAAAACTCATGAGAAAAGTCACATGCTACTGAAAACTGGTTGATTTGGGGAGAAGGGTTGCTGGATGAAGAGAGCTCCTGGATTGAGGTCATGTCCATGAAGAGAGAGGCAGGCAAGTGCTTTGGATGTGTATTAATACAAAGTACATAAATCCTGCTGTATTTAGGATTCCTGCTGAAAGTTTAAGCAGAGGGCAATGGGCACAGGGGCTCCTAAGAGAGGCTAATTGGATTCTTCAAATTTTTCTGCAAAACCTAACCTATCCAAAGTTCCTAAAAATTGTATTAATTCACCTCTCAGTAAAGAATAGTCTGGGAAGGGAAGAGGGTAGAATTAGAGGCTTATAGCAAGTGTGGACCAGTGAAAAAAAGGACCAAGATTCAGGACTAAGCTTTGATGGTAGCTGGAGCTATGGAGATGAGAACTTATCCTGAGTTTGGACAAATTGCACTCTGGGAGCAGGCTGGTCCTGAATAAAGCCCTGGAACATTTCCTGAGATAGATGCTCTACAGTTCCCCCAGTTCGGTTTGGGTGAACTTTGGTAGTTTGTAATTTTCAAGAAATTGGTCCATCTCATATCAGCTGTTGAGTTTGTGTGATAGAATTGTTTGTAGTATCCCTTTGTTGTCTTTGTGATGTGTGTAGGATCTGTAGTGATATCTCCTCTTTCTGCTGATGCTGGTAATTTGCAACTTTTTTCCTCTGCATGATCTGTCTGGGCTTGAGTTTTAATCAGAGAACCAGTCTTTGGTTTCATTGATTCTTCCCTACTGTTTTTTTCTGTTTTCCACTTCATTTACTTCTATTCCTTTATTTAGAGAGTATATGCCCCTAATAATGCAATCATTATTTCCTTCCTCTACTCATTTTGGGTTTAATTTTTTTCTTCACATGTTTCTTAATATGAGGTTAGAAAATCAACTTGAGACTGTCCTTCTTTTGAAATATAAGCATTTAGTGCTATAAATTTCTCTCTAAGTACTGCTTTAACTGCATTCCATATATTACAATATGGTGTATTTTCATTTTCATTTAGTTAAAGTTACTTTCTAACTTCTCTTGAGATTTTTTTCTTTGCTCCATGGGTTGTTTCTTTTCCAAATGTTTGGTGTTTTTCCAGATGTTCTTCTAATTTTTGATTTCTGTTTTAATTCCACTGTAGTGAGCATACTTCATGTGGTTTCAATTCATATAAATTGATTGAGGCTCATTTTATGGCTCAAGATACCATCTATGTTGATGAATGTTCTATGAACACTTGAAAAGAGTATGTATTCTGCTCTTACTGTAGGGAATGTTCTATAAATGGCAGTTAGTATTGTTTAAGTCTTCTTTATATTTGCTGATTTTCTGTCAAGTTCTTCTATTAATAACTAACTATAGATATCTCCAGGCTTCCCTGGTGGTTCAGATGGTAAGGAATCTGCCTGCAATGCAGAAGACCTGGGTTCGACCCCTGGGTCGGGAAGATCCCCTGGAGAAGGGAATGGCAACCCACTCCAGAACTCTTGCCTGGAGAATTCCATGGACAGAAGAGTCTGGCTGGCTACAGTCCAAGGGGTTGCAAAGAGTTGGACAAAACTGAGCAACTAACATATACGTATGCATGCATATATCCAACTATATTTGTTAATCTATTTCTTTATTCAGTTCTATCAGTTTTTGCTTCATGTAGTTTGAGGTCTGTTGTTAGAAACATATACTTTTAGGATTATTTTATCTTCTAGAATTCACCCCTTTATCAATATTTAATGTCTTTTGTCATCCCTAATAATATTTCCTTGTTCTAAAGTCTACTCTGTGATAAAATATAGTGTGTTAGTCACTCAGTCGTGTCTGACTCTTTTTGACCCCATGGACTGTAGCCTGCAAGGCTCCTCTCTCCATGGGATTTTCTAGGCAAGAATACTGGAGTGGGTTGCCATGCCCTCCTCCAGGGGATCTTCCTGACAAAGGGGTCAAAGCTGGGTCTCCTGCATTGCAGGCAGATTCTTTACTGTCTGAGCCACCAGGGAAGTCATTGGTGATTTCACAATGTATCTCTTACCTTCTTTTTACTTTTATCAATCCACTATATTTACTTTTAAAATGAGTTTCCTATAGTCAGCATAAAATTGAGGCTTTTTGAAAATCTAACCTAAAAGTCTCTGTTTTTTATTGAAACATGGAAATGTAGAAGCCTTACATCCACTTAAGTTCCTTATATCAAATTATTTATACTATAGATGTAACACACATTAAAAGCCCTATCAGACAATGCTGTAATTTTTGCATGTGATAGCTATACTTATTTGAAAAGAATGTGTAAAAGGAGAAAAACAGTCTACTTACCTTCATAGTTACCATTTCTGTTGTTCTTCCTTTATTTGTAAATTTTACCCCTTGGATAATTCCTGGGTTGGGAAGATCCCCTGAAGGAGGAAATGTCAATCCATTCCAGTATTCTTGTCTGGAAGATTCCATGGACAGAGGAGCCTGGAGGGCTATAGTCCATGAGGTCACAAAGAATTGGACACAACTGAGTGTGTGTGTGTGTGTGTGTGTGTGTGTATATAAAATCTTTGGGTTTTGATAGCTTGATTATGATGTGTCTGGGTTTTTTTCTTTTCAGTTTATCCTGTGATGGGTCTCAGAACTTCTTCAATCTGTATATTTATGTCTTCACTAAATTTAAGTGTTCACCTATTATTTCATATATTTTGTGTGTGTGTGTGTGTGTAGCACCAATCTATTTTTTCTCTCTCCTGGGACTTTAATGACACAAAATTAGAACTTGGATATTGTCCTACAGGTGCCAGAGATTTTGTTCCTCAGCCCCCAATCTTTTTTTGACTCTGTTCTTCAGATTGGATAATTTCTACGTGTCTATTTCAAGTTCACTGAATATTTCCTTTGTTATCATCATTGCCTTCTGCCACTGAGCCCATTGAGGAATTTTTTTTTAATTTCTGATATTACATTTTTCAGTTTTTAAATTTCTATTTGATTCACTTTTATAGTTTCTCTACTCAAAACTTCAACTTTTTAAAATACATTTTTAGAGTGTTCACCTTTATCTTATGGGACATATTTATAATAACTGCTTTACTATCTTTGATAATTCAAATATATAGACCATCTTGGGGTCTGCATTTGTTGATTGTCTCTTCCTAGGAAAAAGTGATCCAAGTTTTCTTTTTTCCTGTTTTTTTTAAAATTGATTTTGAGATGTATCCTGGAAATTTTGAATATTATATTGCAAGATTCTAGGTCTTGTTAAAATTCTCTGGAGACATCCACTTTTGTCTTTTGTTTTGTTTTTATAGTGAATAAACCCAGTTAGGTTTAGACCACACATCCTATCTCTCCTTCTATGGATGGCAAGTCTAATGTAAGGTCAATTTTCAAAACCCTTACTGTGCTGTTTAGTCTGCTTCATGCACATACCTCATAGGACTTAGTCTAGAATAATGGATACCATTATTATTGTAGTTTCATTCTCAAAGCTATGGTTCTTTGTGTCTGTTCTTGCATTTCAGCTCATGACTAAGGGTTTGGGTCAGTTCATACATAAAATTAGAAGATCTCTTTCTCCAGATCTCTTCTCCCTAAAATATCCCCTATCTGCTCTGTCCCTTATGGTTCCTCTTTCTAGTTTTTGGACTGGAAAGCCAGGGTTCCTTTCAGGTTGTGTAGCACATGCTACTGAGATGGCCATCAGGATGAAGTAGCAAGAGAAAAGAAAGAAAGAAAAATAACAGTGATTCCCTTGAACTCTTTGACCCACTGGGGCCCTTTTATTTATTCTTCTTATGTCAAAGACATAAGCTTTCTTTATGGGCTTTAGGTGCCCACATTGCCACTGTCATGGTAAATTACCTTAAAATATAGTAGATTAACACAATAAACCTTTTGTATCGAACATTCTCTGTGGCTCAGGATTCCAGGTGTTACTGGATTATCTGGCTCAAAGTGTCTAGCAAACCTGCAGCCATGATGTTGCCCAGGGCTACGGTCATCCTAGGGCTTGACAGTGGGAGGATCTGCTTCCAAGTTCACTCATATGACTGTTGATAGGCTTCAGAAGTCCTACTCTGAAGCTCACTACCCGGCTGTTGACAGACGGCAGGCCCCTGTTGGCTGTTGGCCAGAGACATCAGTTCTTTGCCCTGTGGGCCTCTCCATCAAGCATCATTAGTTACGACATCGCAACTGGCTTTCCTCAGAGCGGGAAAGGGAGAGAGTGAGCAAAATGGAAAACAGGGTCTTTGTGACTTAATCTTGAAAGTGACATCCCAACACTTTAGCCGTATTTTATTGTTGGAAGTGAATCCTTAAGAACAACCCCACATTCAAGGCGAAAGAATTACAAAGATCCAAAATGAATATCAAGAGGTAGGGATCATTAGGGTTTGTTTCAACGGTTGTCTACCACACTTTGTTAAATCAAGTGCCTGATGTGCATGATTTTTAAAATTGAAGTGTAATTGATTTGCACTGTTAGTTTCAGGCATGTAGCACGATGACTCTACTTTTATAGACTACACTCCATGTTAAGCTATTATAAAATATTGGCTGTATTCCCATGTGTACATTATACCCTTGTAACTTATTTATTTTATATGTATTTGTCTATATCTCTTAATCCCTGTCATATATCTTGGTTCTCCTACATCCTTCTCCCCTCTAGTTTGCTTTCTGTATCTGTGTCTGTTTCTGTTTTGTTCTATTTTTTGTTTTACCTTTTGATTCTACATATAAATGAAAACATACAGTATTTGTCTTTTTCTGTCTAGTTCCTTCACTAAGCACTTATTTCACTCACCCTCCAGGTGCATCCATGCTGTTGCAAATGGCAGAATTTCATTCCTTTGTATAGTTGAGTAGTATTCCATTATATGTCTGTGTATATTGAATATATATTACATCTTTTTTACCTATTCAGCTGTTGATAGATACTTAGGTTGCTTCTATATCTTATCTATTATAATGTTGCTATGAACGTTGGGGTGCATATATCTTTCTGTATTAGTGTTTTCATTTTCTTCATTTACCTACATGTGGGATTTCTGAGTCATATGGTAGTTTTATTTTTAACATTTTGAGGAACCTCCATACTGTTTTCCATAGTGGCTGTGCCAATTTACTTTTCTACCAACAGTGTATGAGGGTTCTCTTTTTTTCTGCATCCTTACCACCACTTGTTATTTCTGGTCTTTTTGATAATAATCATTCTGACAGGTATGAGGTGATATCTCATTGCTGTTTTGATTTGCATTTCCCTGATGATTAGTGATGTTGAGCATCTTTTCATATACCTATTGACCATCTGTTGGAGAAGGCAATGGCACCCCACTCCAGTACTCTTGCCTGGAGAATCCCATGGATGGAGGAGCCTGGCGGGCTGCAGTCCATGGGGTCACTGAGAGTCAGACATGACTGAGCGACTTCACTTTCACTTTTCACTTTCATGCATTGGAGAAGGAAATGGCAACCCACTCCAGTGTTCTTGCCTGGAGAATCCCAGGGACGGGGGAGCCTGGTGGGCTGCCGTCTATGGGGTCGCACAGAGTCGGACACGACTGAAGTGACTTAGCAGCAGCATTGACCATCTGTATATTTTTGGGAAAATGCCTCTTCAGCTTTTCTGTCCATTTTTTAATTGGGATGATAGTTTTTTTGATATGGAGTTGTATGAGTTCTTTATATATAATTTGGATACTGACCCCTTATCATTTGCAAATATCTTCTCTTATTCAGTACGTTGCCTTTTTGTTTTGTTGATGGTTTCCTTCACTGTGCAAAACTTTTAAATTTTGCTTATGTCCCATTTGCTTATTTTTCTCTTCTCTAAGGAGACAGATCCTAAAATATGTTTCTAAGACCTGCATTACTGACTGTACTACCTATGTTTTCTTCTAGGAGTATTATGGCTTTGAGTCTGGAGATACAGTCTTAAAAACCATTCAAACTAGCATAATTTTAAGAATATATATCTTTAGGCCTTTCCCACATAACACAGAAAAACATAAAGTGCAGTCACATGTTTTGTTTTCTTTCTTTCCTGACAAACATAGATTCCATCTGGGTTCAATAGAAATTAAGGATGTTGAAAAATGCAAGACAGACCTAGAAAGAGCCGAGGATATGGAAAATAAATCTGGGTATGTGGTTCATCATTTGAATGCTAGAATGGTTTTCTAGTCTGAATGTTGTTAGGCAAATTAAGCATAAGAAACATCTGGCTGGAGGAAAACAATGCAAGAATTAACAGGATAAACAGAAATTAGCGGAGTATGTTGCTTCATTTTAAACTGTACATGTTTGCAAACATTGTAAGTCTGAGATCAAATCACATTCCATAAGGGATAAATTGTGCTACTGCAAACTGGTTCTTTATCAAGTAGTGAAATAAGAGAGAAGTTCCTATTTTTTAGACTTTACATTAGCTTAAGACCCACTGAATGTATTAAAGCTCTTTGAAGAATTAGAATTCTCAAGTATGAGGCTGCCAATTGAAAGAGCAGGTGGGAGATTCCCAAAAGTTACAGATTTGCTTCTATAATTGAGTGACAATATATTTTTCAAAGAGGTCCATAATATTTTCCTTCCACATGATTTTCTGCCATGTGGTCTTGCTACTCCCCTATGATGAGTTAGAGTCTGTCTTTCCACCCCCTTATATTATATTATCATTATATTTTTATAATGAATAAAAGAAGAGTTGATAGCTACTGCTCTAAGATAAACATTATTACATATTTGTATGTTTACTTTTGTCATGGTTTTCTATGTGCATATTTTTTTAAAAATTCACATAACAGGGTTTTCAGCCTCCCCAGCCCAATTTAACAGGATATATTGAGTATTTTTATAACATTAAATTTTTTGAAAATACAAGCATAATATTTAGATTTTCCTTTTATGTATTTAACATGCTTTAACCATTCTATTATTATATGTTAGGATTATTTCCAATATCCCCAACATTTTACTTTTATAATTGGTACTGTAAATTCCAGCCTTGTACATAAATGTGTGTGTGCTCATTTCTGATTATCTCCTTCGGAAGGAATCCTAGGTAAAGGATATATGATCATTGTGCTGTGCTGTGCTAAGTCACCTCTGTCGTGTCTGACTCTTTGCAACCCTATGGGTGGTAGCCTGCCAGGCTCTTCTGTCAATGGAATTCTCTAGGCAAGAATACTGGAGTGGGTTGCCATTTCCTTCTGCAGGGGATCTTCCCAACCCAGGGATCGAACTCACCTCTCTCAAGTCTCCTGCGCTGGCAGGCAGGTTTTCTTTACCACTAGAGCCACCTTGGAAGCCCTGTATGATCGTTATTATACCTTAAAAAAATCATATTATTGAATCAGACTGCAAAGGGCTAACCATGTAGAATAGCTCCACTTTTATCAAACTTTAGGAATGGCAAATACATTCCATCTAGAGTTAATAGTGGTGACCTGGTACTCCTTGATGGGAAGGACTGCAAGACCACATCTGGATCCAGCAGCAAAGAATGCTAAAATAAATAAGTGGTGTTTAACCTCAGTGAGGGAGGGAAGAATGGAAGCACATGTGCTTTGTGTCTGCCAACCCAGCCTTAGCCAGTTCCAAGGTTGAATATATATTCATCAATTTTTGCCAACATGAAATGCAAAAAAAAAGCAGCTTATTGTTTTTGCTATAATGCATATTTCCATAATTATAAATGTGGTTCCATAGCTTTTCATATGACTGGTGTCCATCTGCATTTATTCTTCTCAGAATTTCTTTTCATTATCCTTTGTCTATATTCTCAATTGCCTTGCTAATGTAGACTTACAAGAATGTGTTATATATAAGGACGATAAGATATTTTTTATGCCATTTTCCAATTTGTCATTGTCCTTTTAAATTGTTTATGATATTTTATGATGATAAAAGTGTTAATGGCTATGTGGTCAAATAAGAGTTCTCTTTGTGATTTCTTCCTTTGTTTACATGCTTGAAACCTTTTACATGCTACAATCTTAGAAATGTTCATTTATATCTTCTGGTTTCTTTATGATTTAATTCATACTTGTCTCTTTAATGCATCAGATGCATGGGGCTTCCCTGATAGCTCAGTTGGTAAAGAATCTGCCTGCAATGCCGGAGACCTGGGCTCCATTCCTGGGTCAGGAAGAGCCACTGGAGAAGGGATAGGCTACCCACTCCAGTATTCTTGGGCTTCCCTTGTGGCTCAACTGGTAAAGAATATGCCTGCAATATGTTAGACCTGGGTTCGATCCCTGGCTTGGAAAGATCCCCTGGAGAAGGGAAAGGCTACCCACTCCAGTATTCTGTCCTGGAGAATTCCATGGACTATATAGTCATGGGGTCGCAAAAAGTCAGACACAACTGAGTGACTTTCACTCACTCATTCAATGCATCAGAATTCTAATCTCCTCCTCCAAAGGCATCTCAAAGAGAAACAGACTAAAAAAGGAGATAAAAAAGGCTGAGTAAGGAAATAGCAAGCAAACTAAAAACAGTGATGCTGATCATGTTGATGATAATAATTATAGTGAAGCTGAGGCATCATCCAGACACAGTGAAATTCAAGGTAAATGTATATATTCAGTGAATAGAGGCTGATTTTATGTTGTTGAAATTGTAGTTAGCTTGTTTATGAGAAGATATTTATTCACAGCGAATACAACTTTTAAAATATTTATGGGTAAAATTTAATATATCACAAAAATACAAAGCAAACCCTGAAAATATTTAAAAAGTTGTCGAAAATGACTGTACCAGATTTTAACATACTTTCAGTCTTAAACAGATGGACTAGATTAAAGTGAATGGGGATATGGAGTGTTTGAATAATGTATACAATAACATTGATTTAAAAGACAGAATAATTTATATCTTACAACCAAAACTGCTTATCTTTTTTTTCAAAATCTAATGGTATGTTTTACTGTTTGTCATATATTAGGTCACAAGAAATTTTAATAAGAACAAAAATGTACAGTTCTGTTTTCTGACCCCAATGAAGTAAACTGAAAATTAATTTTAAAATAGTTTAACAAAATACACAAACAAATACTCAGAGTTAAAATAATAGCATGAAGAGAAAAGAAATTTCCCACTTAATAATTTCTGGACCAAAGAGGAAATAAAAATCTAAATAAATGTTGCATAGGAAACAGTGGGACTTCCCTGGTGGCTCAGATGGTAAAGAATCCGTCTGCAATGCAGGAGACCTGGGCTTGATCCCTGAATTGGGAAGATCCCCTGGAGAAGGTCATGACAACCCACTCCAGTATTCTTGCCTGGAGAATCTCATGGACAGAGGAGCCCAATGGGCTACGGTCCAAAAGGTCACAAAGAGTTGGATACAACTGAATGACTAAGCCCATACACGCACACAGAAAACAACAACACCGCACATGAGGTTTAGCTGAAGTTACACTCAGTAGGAATGTTATCTTTAAGAGCTCTATTTAAAAGATAATACATGATAATGATAAAGGACTCAAGGAACTATAAAATATTATTCAGGATAAAAGCATAAATTAATGTATCAGAAAACAAGGAGTCCAAGCACTGGGTCCCTAAAAAGCACCACAAAATAGATAAAATGTTTATGAAAGTATCAAGAGAGGAAAAAGTAAAATGGCCAATGTATAACATTGGAAAGAAGCTAAATAATACCATTTATATGGAGGAGAATATAATAATTGAAAACATATGCTATTTAAAAATTTTAGTTAATAATTTTTAAATCTACATTTAAATTAAGGACAATTTCCTAACTTAGAGTGTAAATTACTAAGACTTTCTTAAGAAGAGTGCAAGTTTAAATGAACAGATAACCTTGGGAAGAGTAGTAAAGGAAAATAAAATTGTTATTTAACTGTAAAGTGAACAACTGAGCATGTAGACACACAATGATCCTAGTTCTAAGTAGGAAGATGGTGTAAGTATATCCCACCCTATCTAATGACGACTGTAACATCTTGAGGGTGCATGTAACCACTACTTGAGGACTCAGAAAAGTTAATAAAGCAGGTGACTTGGGGGAGAAGACCAGAATATAAAATACCACTGAATCAACAGTGAGTTTACCATTTTCTCCGCTCTGAAATCGCTTGCGGCTCAGTGCTATAGTCTGAAGCCACAAGTAGGCATGGGCACACAGAGAGAGATTCACAAGAGGCATTCAGGTTCAGGCTTAGCGTGGAAAAGCGCGAGCCTGTGTGTTTCCTCACCTCGTTTTTGTATTTCCCAAACCTCAGGCAAGATATAAGGAAGAATCAAGTGAAAATTGTAGAACTGAAAAATATAATAACTGAAATTTAAAGTTTACTGAATGGGCTCAATAATGGACTCAACAGAAAAAGAGGAGTACTATCAACCGAGAATCATGTGAATAATATATATGTACCCAAGCAAATAGGTACATGTATGCACACACATACACATACCAAGTGGTGAATGGGATGCTGAGCCATTAGAACGCATACATTTCTATTGTGAGTGAGCAATGCTACATGCAGCACCCTGAAAAATATCGTGGCTCTTTGTTATAGCACTGAACATACTTTACCATATGACCTAGTAACCCTACCTCTGGGTATTTATCCTAAGTCAATAAAAATTTAAGTTCACACAAAAACCTGTACACAACCTTAGATGAATTTCAAAGTTATTTTGCTGAATGAAAAGAAACTAATCTCAGAAAATTGCATACTATATGAATCCATTTATATGATTCTGCTGAATGAAAAGAAACTAATCTCAGAAAATTGCATACTATATGAATCCATTTATATGATTCTTGAAAAGATAAAAGCGCCGTAATGGAGAGCAGATCAGTTGGGTTGCCAGGCATTAGGGGTCAGGAGACAGTGTAACTACAAAAGTGAGCTTTTTCAAGTGATGGAACTATTCTGTATCCTGATTGTGGGTGTGGTTACATGAATCTGTATATGTGTTTGAATTCATGGAACTGTACACCCACTAAAAGTCCATTTTACTGCATAATAATTTAAAACTAAATTTTAGAAAGTAACTATAATTATGGCCGCCTCCACATGGGAGTGGTGGTGTCATAGTTTGTCAATAGGAAATTAATTATCTTTTCTGATCTTTCTGTATTCCACATGCTGGTGGGAGAAAAAAAAAGAGATCAAGATAAAAAGAATGTGCCTTTTAAACACTTTTATCATTATTACTGTTTGTTTTTAGCAGAGCAACCTCAAGAATTATGGTGGAGATCACAAACTGAGTTTGGTTCAAGCCTTGACCTTGGATATAATATCTATAAATATAAATGATGCTGTTTTATTTTTTACAGGTTGAAAATGATGAAAGATGAACACATTAAGCTCTTACTTCTAAGTGGGCATGAGGGCTTGTCCAGTCAGTGAATCTAGAGTCCTTCAATGCATGTCCTTCTGGAAGAGAGTACCTTTGGAAAGTTGGTTTGTAAATTCAAGGATACAGGCAATGTTTTGGGCATGCTGTTTTGTGGATGACTATCTCTGAAGGAGTAAAGGCATTCGTCACTGTAAACATAATAGCCCAAGAGCATCCTAGAAACTGGGGGTGCCTTTTGTTACCACGTGAAAAATTCTCAATCTATGTGCCTTTCACCAGTTCAAGATGTAAGTCCTTACAAAGTTTAGCTGAGGATAGTTTCGAGGATAAAGGGTCAGGTTCGAGATCAGGTTATCTAAGGCAGTGCACTATAGATACAGATGCAGTGATGGACACAACTGATGTGTTAATTACCACCTTCACTGCAAGCTTGCATTGCTAGCAAGAGCCAACACGTTAAACATGCCAGGCATTAAAATGTAATAGCAATAAACCATTTCTATTTCCAGACATTATGGCCACCTCATACAGCTCTATTTCTTCACCTATAGAAATGGAATGCCCATTATATTTACTTGAGGATTTATGGCAAGATTAAATTAAATAAGCACATAAAATGATACATATTTAAACATTTTGTAAATCTGTATTTTGTGTTAAAAGTGGGCCTCCATGGTGGTTTAGCAGTAAAGAGTCTGCCTGTAATGCAGGAGACATGGGTTCAATACCTGGGTTGGGAAGATTCCCTAGAAAAGGAAATGGCAACCTACTCCAATATTCTTGCCTGGATAATCCCATGGAGAAGAGCCTGGTGGCTACAGTCCATGGGGTTGCAAGAGAATCAGACAGGATTTGGCGACTAAACAACAACTACCACAGGGTGTTAAAGCCAGATTGATAACATTTATTTTTATTTATTTAATTGTTTAACTGCTTACAATGTCCACTGCTAGGACTTTTCCATCATGAAATCCATCTTCAGATAATTCTACTTAAACAGTCACTGTACAGGGGAGAATGTTTTTTATTAAATTCACAACTGAAAGATCAGATCAGATCACTCAGTCGTGTCCGACTCATTGCGACCCCATGAATCGCAGCACGCCAGGCCTCCCTGTCCATCACCAACTCCCGGAGTTCACTCAGACTCACGTCCATCGAGTCAGTGATGCCATCCAGCCATCTCATCCTCTGGCGTCCCCTTCTCCTCCTGCCCCCAATCCCTCCCAGCATCAGAGTCTTTTCCAATGAGTCAACTCTTCTCATGAGGTGGCCAAAGTACTGGAGTTTCAGCTTTAGCATCATTCCTTCCAAAGAACACCCAGGGCTGATCTCCTTCAGAATGGACTGGCTGGATCTCCTTGCAGTCCAAGGGACTCTCAAGACTTGTCTTCTCCAACACCACAGTTCAAAAGCATCTGTAAGATAGTCTTATAAAATACAGTCACCAGGTGGCATCTTCCTCCTGTCCCTCCTGCCTGTCGCCGTGGTTCACTAACACTGTGTGATAGATTTTAAAACAAGACTGCATGCCCAGCATGCATGGAAAGTGAAACTTTTCCTCCCTCTGCTTCCATTAACTGGACTTGATTCTTGACATCTCAGAAGGACATTTTGCTAGCACCAGTCTCTGCTTTCTTCCTTCTCCTTCCCTCTCCCCTACCTCAAATCCATCCTGTCTTTTTAGAGCACCTGCTTTAATGCAGGAAGATGGTTGCTGTGAAGGGTGGAGTGGAGGTGAATGTCCCTAATAGAAGTCCCATTGGATAGGCAGGGATTGAGGTTCAGTTTCTTGTTTATAAGTGTGCAGCTAGCGAGAGAAATATAATGTATCCCCCATCCCTTACACCACCAACACACATTGCTTTCTCACAGAAGTCTTTATGTCATGAGATGAATCCCAGGTCATTTTTCTTAGTCTGGCTATGGTGTCATTTCAGTACTTTTAGGTTGCTTCTCAGTCTTAATTTTTGCTTGAGCGAAAGTTTTTTTTTCAATTGAAGTATAGTTAATTTACAATGTTGTATTAATTATTGCTGTACAGCAAAGTGATTCAGTACATATATAACATGCATTCTTTTTAATATTCTTTCCCATTATGGTTTATCATAGGATGCTAAATATACTTCTTTGTGCTATACAGTAAGACCTTGCCGTTTATTCATTATATACATAAAAGCTCACATCTGTTAACCTCAACCTCCCCCTCCATCCCTCCCCCAGCCTCTTGTGTTTTGCTGCAAGTTTTACTTTTGTTTGAGGTTTGAAGGACTCGTCAACAAAAGAAACCACTTGTCACACACATAAACAATTTCAATATTTAGTAGAGGGTTAATTGACTTAATTTTAATATACAGTCATTAAAAGAAGAGGAATAGAAACAATAATGAATAGTAACAGCACATATATCAGCAATTGGGCTGACCAACATACAGATTTAAACAGCGCTGGGAAGTCCCTCATTAACAGCAAACTGGAGTCTCAATTGGGAAAAGGTCCCAGGCAGTGTGTTGACCCAACAGGTGAGACTTCCGATTAAAGTTTGGTGGGCTCCTGCTTATAATCCCAGACTGCAGACTGATTTATGTGCAAAACTTCAGCTCTGTTTTTACTTGAACCTTTTTACAATGCTGTGTGTTTAACCTTGTGAATCATAGCATTTCGTTAGAACCCAAGGGGCTGGCCAGACCTCCAGGGGCTCAAGAATTCCAAGACCCACTCCCTTTCTCACCTAAGGTGCTGCCTGACTTACTATGCTTGCATGTAAGCATGGAATCCAAGCAGTGTCCAGGCAGAGCAGAAGCATGTCAAAGGCTTGCTCTCCTGCTTCTGAAGGCTTTTCCATTTTAATTTCCCTAACACTTGGCAGCCAGCAGTCTGTTCTCTATGCCTGTGATTCTGTTTCTGTTTCATAGGTAAGTTCCTTTGTGTCATATTTTGGATTCTACGTATAAGTGATATCACATGATATTTGTCTTTCCCTCTCTGACTTACTTCCTATAGTGAAAGTTTATCTTGTCTTGTGTCTGTTAATTGTTGTACAGGCCAGGGTTTCTGAGCCTCGGCACTCCTCACACATTGAGCTGAATGGTTGTGGGAGCTGTCCCATGCATCGTAGGATGTTTAGTTGCATTCCCCACGTCTACACTAGATGCCGGTAGCACTGTCCCCCCCATACACACAGATCTCCAAACATTTCCTGGTCTTCCCCGATGGTAGGGGTAGGGAAGTCGGTGGGGTGCAAAATCACCCCCCAGGAGAATCACTGCTTTAGACCAAAGAGCTTAACACACTAGAGAGCTCTGGGGAGCAGTGCCAAGCACAGAGCAGTAATCTTGGTTACATACAGGCAAGATTTCTCTAAGTCTCCACTCCTTATCACAAGCATAGGTAATGTAGACCTGACTGTTTAGCTCATTGGAAATATACAATGCCAGAGTATGTTGGTCTTATGCTCTTGCCCCTAGGGCATGTGTCAGAATTATCCAGGAAACTTTAAATGCACTTAGATCCACAGCAGAACATCGTTA
This sequence comes from Bubalus bubalis, assembly GCF_019923935.1. Classification (NCBI taxonomy): domain Eukaryota; kingdom Metazoa; phylum Chordata; class Mammalia; order Artiodactyla; family Bovidae; genus Bubalus; species Bubalus bubalis. The sequence continues at coordinate 161,919,099 of NC_059159.1, read as the reverse complement.
CTTCATCAATACTTTGAAAACAAAGCATTTACTAGAATAGTTGATTGGTAATATTATTTAATAGGGTCATGAACAAGTACACATTACTATATGACAAATATAAATTTAAAGAACATTTTAATAACTATTTTAGTATAATTGGGTGGTTGTTTTGGTGCCAAAAAAAGACAAAGACTCCAAGAAGAGCTGGGATGAAAAATGTAGAAAAGAAGAATTTTATCAAATACCCACAGTTGCTCAATTACAAACTTCTGCTAGAGTTCACCACTCCTAAGTACTTCACCATAGTTATAGGTAATATAGCAGGCACCAAGTGAATTTACTATCCCCAACTAAAGATCAGAAAGTCCTTGCGAAAACTGATTTTTAACTCTTTTCTATAGGAATCTCCTCAATGTTAGGGCAGATTAAGCTTCCCAGAATTTTCTCGATTCTTCTTTTTGAACTCAGCTGTTTTCCCATTTCATATGACTCAATATTGTAATTGTTTGCTGTGTTCACCAAATGTTTCTAGCTTTCTGATTTCTAGAGCAATGTTAAGATTGTACTTCACAACCTTTGGAATTTATACATGGCCATACATCTTTTTTTGGCAATGAAATGAAACAAGTGATGTGTTTTGGACTAGTGAGTAATTCATTATATCCTCCTTTCTCTCCCATAGCATTTATGAAAGCATGTATTGAGAGGATAGCTCCCATGGCTCCAGGTTTGAGTTTATTATACAGGATCAAGTTCAGCTGAATGTAATAGGAAAACTCAAAAGGGGGTAGAGAGCCAGTCTGAGATGAGTATGGTGGTTCTGCTCTGTGAAGGGTGCAGGAATCCATGCTCTTTCTAGATTACTACTCACCTGTTGCTTGAACGTGGCCATTATTCTCATGATCCAAGACGGCTGCTAGAGGTCTGCCGCCAGATTCATGTTCCAGGTAGAAAATGGAATAAGGGATGAAAGGAAGAGACAGCAGACAAAAGGAGCAGGTGTCTTTTAAAGAGGTTTTCTGAAGCTGCCACACAAAACCAGGATCTGTATATCATTGTCCAGAACCTAGCTACATGGCTGCATCCATCTGCGATGGAAGCTGGGATGTGCAATCTTCATTTTGGATAATTTTGTGCCCAGCAAAAACTCAGGAGCTCTATTTCTCTTCTAGACCCTTCTAGAAGAGATGTACTAGATAGGTGACTGAGAGTCCCTGCCACAGTAAGCGTATGACCTCAGTTAGGGCCACCTGACTTGCCTCTTGAGAAACCTGTATGCAGGTCAGGAAGCAACAGTTAGAACTGGACATGGAACAACAGACTGGTTCCAAATAGGAAAAGGAGTACGTCAAGGCTGTGTATTGTCACCCCGCTTATTTAACTTATATGCAGAGTACATCATGAGAAACGCTGGACTGGAAGAAACACAAGCTGGAATCAAGATTGCCGGGAGAAATATCAATAACCTCAGATATGCAGATGACACCACCCTTATGGCAGAAAGGGAAGAAGAACTAAAAAGCCTCTTGATGAAAGTGAAAGTGGAGAGTGAAAAGGTGGCTTAAAGCTCAACATTCAGAAAACTAAGATCATGGCATCCGGTCCCATCACTTCATGGGAAATAGATGGGGAAACAGTGGAAACAGTGTTAGACTTTATTTTTGGGGGGTTCCAAAATAACTGCAGATAGTGATTGCAGCCATGAAATTAAAAGACGCTTACTCCTTGGAAGGAAAGTTATGACCAACCTAGATAGCATATTCAAAAGCAGAGACATTACTTTGCCAACAAAGGTCCGTCTAGTCAAGGCTATGGTTTTTCCTGTGGTCATGTATGGATGTGAGAGTTGGACTGTGAAGAAGGCTGAGCGCCGAAGAATTGATGCTTTTGAACTGTGGTGTTGGAGAAGACTCTTGAGAGTCCCTTGGACTGCAAGGAGATGCAACCAGTCCATTCTAAAGGACATCAGCCCTGGGATTTCTTTGGAGGGAATGATGCTAAAGCTGAAACTCCAGTACTTTGGCCACCTCATGCGAAGAGCTGACTCATTGGAAAAGACTCTGATGCTGGGAGGGATTGAGGGCAGGAGGAGAAGGGGACGCCAGAGGATGAGATGGCTGGATGGCATCACTGACTCGATGGACTTGAGTCTGAGTGAACTCCGGGAGTTTGTGATGGACAGGGAGGCCTGGTGTGCTGCGATTCATGGGGTCGCAAAGAGTCGGACACAACTGAGCGACTGAACTGAATTGAACTGAACTGAGGGCAATTATAATGGCCCATGCATTCCACTGCTTCCCTGGTAGCTCAGACAGTAAAGAATCTGCCTTTGCAGAAGACCTAGGTGCAGTCCCTGGGTTGGGAAGATCCTCTGGTGGAGGGCATGGCAACCCACTCCAGTATTCTTGCTTGGAGAATCCGCATGGACAGAGAAGCCTGGCGGGCTACAGTCCATGGGGTCGCAAAGAGTCGGACAGGACTGAGCAACTAAGCACAGCACATGTCCTCCCTAGTGCTGGGCTAGGGATGGGCATTTAACCCATGCATGCTTCAGTGACATCTTTCTCTAAGGTCATGGTGGTGATTTTACTGAATTGTTTTTAACTTGAGCTCCTGGGGAAAAGTCTTTCCTTTTCAGTTCATAAATCTGAAGACACAAACTAAATCTAACATTCTAAGAGAAACAGAAGCGAGAGGAAAATGGAAGACTTAGGTCGTTCTTGATTTCCTTTTCCAAGCTTTTTTGAGACAAATCCACCCTTGCCCTTTCTCCAGTTTAGTTACTGAGCCAAGCAATCCCTTCTTGTTTACAGTGAGGAGAAGCTGGGTGCCTATTGCTTGCAAGCAAGAAGTACTAAAACAATCGTCTACCTCTCTGGGTTTTCGTGGGGAACATATGAGTGAGTACACGTAGTAGTTGCCATGGTGCCTGGCACATAAAGGTCCTGAAATGTTAGCTCTTAATGATGTATTTGAAATAACACAGAGTAGATGAAATTTGGACAGACTTTCTCTTTTTCAACAGTCTCAGCTCAAATGAGGTCTTGCTTATTCCCCGGGAAGATCCAGGAAGATTGAGAATTTTTTCTTCTTGCTCCCTATTCCCCATCCTTGCAATCATCCTACTGCTCTATAATTGTTTGCAAAGTCTGTTTTCTCTTCTGATAGCCTTTGAACTTCTGGAAGATTAGAACTGAGTCTTATTCAGCTTTAATACCTCAGTATCTAATATTCTGGCATGGTAGATGGTCAAGAAATATTACTAGGAAAATAAAGATCTAAAGAGTATTCATTATTAAATGTGGAAATAATAGCAATCAGCATTTGTAGACTACATGCTATATTCTAAGTGCTAGTCTAAGAACTTTGTATGATATCTTCACAATAACTTTAATATGCTATTATTTAATATCACTCCATTTTACAGATGAGCAAACTGATGTCAAGGTCATACAACTACTGAATGGCGGAATCCAGATTTCATTCCAGGCAAAGGGACTCCAGAGCCCTAAAACTCCAACCATTATATACGCTGTGAAGATATTTCATTAAATACAGATGGAATTAAATCATCTGACATTAGGGACAAAGGAAATTCTGAGATTATTGATTTCCATCATGAAACAGATACGGAAACTGAAGCTAAGACTTGGAAGTGTCTTGGTTCAGGTGATTTATATAATTGCAGAAACGTATCTGCACAAGGCTCCTGACTCCTCACTAGAATTACTTTTGCAAAGTTTACTCCATCTCTTCTGCAAAGTTTCCTCCTTCTTTGCACTTGCACTACCCCTTTCAGGGTTTTGTTTTGGAAAAAAAAAAAAAAAAAAAAAAACAACTACCCCAAGGTGGCAACCTGTGTAGGTATGTAGTTATGTGTTAGGTGCCATTTAAAGTCAAGGAGGTAGGCCTCTGTGAGTCTCACCTATTGAAACAGGCGGCCATGGGCATATGAGAGAGGGCTGGGGGATAGAAACTCTTACTCATCATCAGATTTCAGCACAAACTTCACGTCCTCAGTGAAGGCTTCCTTGATCTTTCCAAGGTCAAGTCTATCTACCTAAGATCTTCATAGAATTTAGCATGGTCAGATGTAATTATATACATTATTTCTGAAATATCTGGTTAATGGTCATCTCACTTGTTAGCCTGTAAGTTTCTTGGGGACAAGATCTATGTCAATTTGTGTTCCTCCTTATATTCCAGGTGTCCTAGCACACAACAGGTGCTCAAAAATATTTGCTAAATGAATGAAGGGGTAACCAAATGGATAAATAAATAAATGCATGCGTGCAGCGCCACGGCAGTCATTCTATGGGCTGCATAGGGGTAGATGCAACCCCTATATATTGTGATCAGAGGGGACCCTCAAGAGGACACACACACACCCCACCACAAAAGTCGAATAAAACTTGCAGTTGGAGAAGGCTTTGAGGTTTCTCCGGACAGGGGGAAAGAGACACAAAAGGTGAGCAAGCAATTTTCAAAGGATGCTTTCAACTCCCTGGCCAGTCCGTGTGTGTTTTCCTCTACAAAGTGTTTCCAATTACTGTGGCACTCTCGGTATCTGGATCCATCTCCAGTGAATTCCTCTGCGGCTCCTGCCAGACATATGGGATCAATCAGGGCTTCGGCGCTGGTGCGCTTGCTGCGGGAATGTTGACAGCCTGACAGACGCGGGGTTCTGGTGTCATGGAATCTCCGAGAGTCTTTGGCTTGAACCCGGGAGGAGAAGGGGGAGGAGAGAGATAGAGGCAGAGATAGAGGAAGGCGAGGGGAGAGGGAGAGACAGAGGAGGGAGAGAAGGAGGGAAGCGGGAGATTCTTCTTGACTGCCCCCTTGCCTTCAAACATTTTATAGGCTTCAGGGAAAGCGAGGAGGAGGAGGAGTAAGGGGAGAGAAAAGACGGGAGCGAGAGGGGTAGCGAGCGCGCGCCTTCCCTCCCTAATCCTCGGGCTGCCGGAGGAGTCTGGACTGTGTCCCCAGTGTCAGATGAGAGAGCGCTGAGGCTCGCGGCCGCCGTCCCACGCCCCGCGCCGCGCACGCCCCTCGGCGACCCCGGCGCCCGAGCATCTCTCCGCGCTCGGCAGACGCCTGCGCTCCGGGCGGCCGCTCCGTCTCTAGCGCAATGTGGGCGCGCCTGGCCTTTTGTTGCTGGGGTCTGGCGCTGGTTTCAGGCTGGGCGACCTTTCAGCAGCTGTCCCCGTCGCGCAATTTCAGCTTCCGCCTCTTCCCCGAGGCGGCGCCCGGAGCCCCCGGGCTGCTGCCGGAGCCGCCCGCGCCCAGCGAGGACGCGGCGGCGGCGGAGAGCAAAGTGGAGCGGCTGGGCCAGGCGTTCCGGCGACGCGTGCGGAGGCTGCGGGAGCTCAGCGAGCGCCTGGAGCTCGTCTTCCTGGTGGACGAGTCGTCCAGCGTGGGCCAAGCCAACTTCCTCAGCGAGCTCAAGTTCGTCCGCAAGCTGCTGTCCGACTTCCCCGTGGTGCCCACGGCCACGCGCGTGGCCATCGTGACCTTCTCGTCCAAGAACAACGTGGTGCCGCGCGTCGATTACATCTCCTCCCGCCGCGCGCACCAACACAAGTGCGCGCTGCTCAGCCGCGAGATCCCGGCCATCACCTACCGAGGCGGTGGCACCTACACCAAGGGCGCCTTCCAGCAAGCCGCGGTAAGGTGCCCTTCCCACCCACCACCGCCTGCCCGGCAATAAGCCGGGCTCAGCCTCGGGCCAGCCATAGCACCCCAAGTCAAGCGTCCCCATCTCCAAAGTCAGAATCATACCTATCCTGTTGTGGAAGGGAGGGGGTTCCCTTGGAAGGATGGATTTTAAAGGCTTAAGGAGATGTCGGGCTCTTTAAGTGGCCTTTGAGAACTCTATTAGGAAGGAGTCATTGAGATGCTGTTCACATTCACTGTCGTGGGAACAAACTGTGGGCAAACTAACAGGTGAGTATGTTTTAGGAAGTGTCACTAAAGGTAAGAGGTGGAGCGACCTGAACATTTCCCCAATTCTCTGGGATGTGATTTTATACTTTCATTATGCACTTCGTTGCTCTGAGTCCTTTACCAGACTTTTAAAAGAAGGAAGTCAGTTTCAGATGCTGGACTTTTACTTTGCCAAAATTTAACTTTTTTTGATTACAGTGTAATGCATATTCATTTGAAGAAAATTTAGAGCCTATAGAGATGTTGGGCGCACGATAGCAAGCCAGTGTGTGTGAAATGAATGAAACCAGTGGAGGAAAAGGGGGGAAACCCTCTAATCTCATCACCCTTAAAAAGCCACTGTTTACATGTTGTTGAATATTTGCCCATTATGCACATCTGCTCATACTTTAAAACAAACTAGTGTCTTGCTGTTTTGTAGCCTACATTTTTCACTTGTTATATCATGAAATGACCTATATCATTATATATCTAATATAATGTAGTTATTATATACCCACCTTTCTTGCTAGATTTTTATAGTTTATAATCTATTTGACCTGTCATCTGTTGTCGAACAAAGGCTTTGGTAAACACAAATATTTATAGACCCCTTTGATTACTTTCTTAGGAAGAATTTCTGTAAAGTTGCTAAATTAAGAGATGTGAACATCTGTGAACTACTTGATACATTTTGTCCAGTTCTGCCTTGGAGGGTTGTATAGATTTACATTCCCATCAGCAGAGTTCCCATACACCCCATAGCTCAGTTTGTAAAGAATCTGCCTGCAATGCAGGAGACCCGGGTTGGATTCCTGGGTCTGGAAGATCCTCTGGAGAAGGGATATGCTACCTAGCCCAGTGTTTTTGGACTTCCCTTATGGCTCAGCTGGTAAAGAATCCGCCTGCAATGCGGGAGACCTGGGTTCAGTTCCTGGGTTGGGAAGATTCCCCTGGAGATGGCAAAGGCTACCCACTCCAGTATTATGGCCTGGAGAATTCCATGGGCTGTATAGTCCATAGGGTTCCAAAGAGTTGGACACAACTGAATTACTTTCATTTCACTTCAGCAGAATACCACAGCAGTAAGTTTGCCACAGGGTCACCAGTAACATGTGCCAATATTTTTAATGTCTTTGCCTATTTGGTAGGTGAACAGAGATATCATTTTAGCAAATTCAATTGTTTTCATTTTATTGTGGCATGAGTATTTTCTAATACATTTACTGGGCATTTGTATTTTTCCTTTGATGATTACCTGGTCATTGTTTTTGACCATTTTGCAACTATGGTGTATGTTTGTTTGTTGGTTTGATCATTTGTAAAAGCTCTTCATATAGTAAGACCGGTAACTATTTGTATACATGCTACAATTGTTTTTTTCCAGCTCACTGCCTTTTGCTTTTGTTTATCACAGTGTGGTTAAATGGATGATTTAAATTTGTATATAGTCAAATCTATCAAACTTTGTCTTTAAGATCCTACATTTGCTTATATTCTTAGCATGGCTTTCTCATTTCCCATATCAGAGAAATATTTTCCCATCTCACAGTTTAATCTATCAGGAGCTTATTTTAGTGTATGGTATGACAAAGATGTCTAACTGTATTTTTTAATAGTTAACCAGTTTCCCCAGCATCATGTGTTTACCAGCCATTCATCCTTTTCCAACTTAATTGAATGCCTCTTTTGTCATACACTAAGAGTTTATGGGTATTTGAGCTTCTCCTGGCCTTCTATGAATTTTGTATTATCCTGGATAATAGGATAGTTCATCCTATTATCTATCTATTACTTTTAAGCTTTGCAAAAATGATTTAATTATTATAACTTTACAACCTATTTAAATACCTGATCATGAGAAGTCTCCATTTTCTTATTTTTTTCTCTTTAAGTCAATTCTCATATATTTATTAATATGATGTTTTAATTCATTTTCACATATTACAAATGAAACCAGCCAAGATTTTGATTTCATTATAGAAAATATAGAATTAACTTGGGAATTATTTACATTTTATAATTATAGTCCTTCCAAGTCAAGACTACAGTATGTCCATTTTTAACCAGTTCTTTTCATATCCTTCAATAAAGTTATAGATTTCTAGTAATTAAGTCCTGCATGTATTTTTCAAATTTAGACTTAAATGCATTCCATTCAATATTGCTATCATGAATAGCATCTTTATAAATTAGATATTAAACAATTATTCTTTTTTAAAATTAAAAAAATTCTATTGTAGTATATTTTATTTACAATGTTGTGTTAATTTCTGCTATACAGCCAAGTGACTCAGTTATACATGTATTTTCATATTCTTTTCCATTATGGTTTATCACAGGATATTGAATATAGTTCCCTGTGCTATGTAGTAGGACCTCATTATTAATCCATTCTGTATATGCTAGTTTACATTTGCGAATCCCAAACGCCCAATCCTTCCCTCCCTGACTTCCCTTCCCCGTGGCAAGCAGTCTTTTCTTTATATCTGTGAGCCTGTTTCTGTTTCACAGACATGTTCATTTGTGTTGTATTTTAGAATCCGTGTATAAGTGATATCATACGGTCATTGTCTTTCTCTTTCTGACTTACTTCACTAGGTATGATAATCTCCAGGTCCATTTATGTTGCTGCAAATGGCATTATTTCATCCATTTTGATGGCCGAGTAGTATTCCATTGTATATATGTACCGCATCTTCTATATCCATGCATCTGTTGATGTTTAGGTTGTTTCCATGTCTTGCTTATTGTAAATAGTGCTGCTATTAACAGAGAGGTGCGTGTATTTTTTCAAATTATAGTTTTTCCTGGGTTTATGCCCAGGAGTGGGATTTCTGGCTCTTAGGGCAACTCTGTTTTTAATTTAAGAAGCCTCCATTCTGTTCTCCATAGCACCTGCACTGATTTACATTCCCACCAGGGGTGTTGGAGGGCTCCCTTTTCTCCGCACCCTCTCCAGCATTTGTTGTGCTGTGCTAAGTCACTTCAGTTGTGTCTGACTCTGTGACCCTATGGACTGTAGCCCACCAGCCTCCCCTGTCCTTGGGATTCTCCAGGCAAGAATACTGGAGTGGGTTTCCATGTCATCCTCAAGGGGATTGTTCCCAACCCAGGGATCCAACCCACATCGCTTATGTCGCCTGCATTGGCAGTAGGTTCTTTACCACTACTGCAACCTACTTGTAGATTTTTTGATGATGGCCATTCGGACTGCAGTGAGGTGTTACCTCATTATAATTTTGATTTGCATTTCTCTAACAGTTAGTGATGCGTGTCTTATTGTGTGCCTATTGGCCGTCTGTATGTCTTTGGAGAAATACCTATTTAGGTCTTTGGCACACTTTTCAATTGGATTGGATTTTGTTTTGTTACTGAGTTATATGAGCAGTTAAACAATTATTCTTGATGTAAAGAAACATTGTTAATTTTTTAAACATGACTTCTATATCTAGATTCTTGTTTTGCTCTTTGATTCATTTTTTTAAAACACATTTTATTTTACTTATAATAAGTGTTTATCTTAGAAGATAAAATAATCAGAAAAATTTTCTGAAAATACACTGTAATATTTTGGCACATATCTGTCTTGATCTTTTTGCAGTTGTCTAGGTAATAGGTATATATTCATACATGTACATATATCATGTATAAATAATGTTTACCCAAAAAAGCATCATATTGTATATTCTCTTTCTTAACTTTTCCATCATATTTTGCAGTCTTCTTTCCATAATAAGAAGTACATTTCTACTTTATCATTTTTCATGGCCACACAGTATTCCATTACAGAATGTGTGTTTATTTGTATCATGTAATTACCTATTATCATGTAGTTAGGCTGTTATAGGCTTCCCTGGTGGCTCAGATGGTAAAGATTCCACCTGTAATGCAGGAGATCCTAGTTCGATCCTTGGGTTAGGAAGATCCCCTGGAGAAGGAAATGGCTACCCACTCCAGTACTCTTGCTTGGAGAATTCCATGGACAGAGAAGCCTGGTGGGCTACAGTCCTTGGATTTACTGAGTCAGACACAACTGAGCCACTAACATACACACAGGCTGTTAAGAGCAACATGGCAAGACCAAATCTTTGCTCATATCTCTAATAATTTCCTTAATACAGATTTCTGAACTGGTGGGTATTATTCCTTCAGAGAAGATGCCTGTTTTAAAGGCCTCTGATACCTGTGCCAAGTGGCTCTGCAGAAAACGTGTACCAAATTATACTTCTACATGCAGTGCCTAGGTCCATATCTAGGATGCAGCCAATACAGGTTAGTATCATTGGAACATGACCCTCTAATTTATATGTGAAAAATAGAATCTTATTTTTATATTGCCCTTTATTAGTGAGGTTGAACACTTTTTTCATACACTTTTTGAATATACTGGCCATATATAGCTTTTTTGAAAAATTCCTATTAAAATCCTTTGGGGTTATTAACAATTTTTTATTTGAAAGTGGTTCTTTTTCTTACTGATTTGTAAATACTCTTTAAATTTTAATGATATTAACCTTTCTGTCCCCAAGTCTGCGGCAGGTATTTTTTCTCTGTGTTTCACTTGCCTTTGAATTTTGTTTATGATGACATCGTCTACCATTTTATCAGTGTATTGAATCTACTTTTCATTTGTGTTTTTTTCCCTGTCTTGTGATGTTTGAAAGGCCTTTATGAGAGAAAAGAACTCACTAAAGATGCCCTTTGTGTATTGAACTATTAACAGTTGCCCCAGGCAGGATTCAGTTTTATAGGCTGAGTTTTCTGCTGGCCTCCACTCCTAAGTGGAGAAGAACCTCGCGGCATCAGGAAGAACTTGCCATAGACCAGCTCCTCTGTTTGGCTTGGCCAGGTCTGCCCAGGGCCTCTCAGTATTGTTGATTCAAAACAGTTAAATGCATAATGAGTCAAGTACGGACTGCTCTCCTCAAAACCTACTCTGTCTTCAGCTTTCTCCTTCCAAATACTACATCCTGTCTTGGAAAGTAGAATTGCCAAAGGGGTTCCAGTGCCTTTCTTCAGTCTGGATCCATTTGTAATCCAACAAGCAGGGATTTCTCAAACGTTTGTGTTAACTGAACTTTCCCTTGATTTTATTTTCCTTTTCTCATTTTGGATGGGTTATGAGAAGGTGCAGGAGAGGGTCAGCTGGATTCAGTTCCTGTCTAACCTGGCAACCTGCGTGTCGTTATTGTAACTTTGCCAGGCCTCTGATGAGCATGCTTAGGTTTAAATGAGATATTCATGAAGAAATTTGATAAAAGATGATCAGTGTTTAGAAATGGCATTAGAAGAAGTTTCAATGGGAATTTTGGCAAAGGGATCAAAGCCTGTTTTATCACAAGATTAGTTTGAAAATGATAAGCTGTGTGGTTTGATTTGGGAATTGAGACATTTTTTCATGGAGATGAGACAGTTTTTTAGGTTCCCCTGTGTGCATAGAATGGTGATATTGGAACTGATTGTGGTCTAGCCTTGATGTGAAATTGAAAATCACAGGTACATTTTTGAGGTTTTTCAAACCTCAAAACCCCAGGAAAATGAGTTTTTCAAACCTTTTCCGTTTGAAACTGAATGACCTCACAACTATCCACAGCCACAAACACAGGCAGACAAATATACAAACACATAAACATACACGTATTGACACACTTGCGAGTACATGGCTACCTCCCAATTCAGACATCTTATTCCTCTTATGTAAAATCTCGGGATGGAGAATTTTCTTTACCAACTTGAAATTTGCTGTTATCTGTCAGTACATATGATTGACCAAACAAAAAGGATAATGGTGTTGCTTCATTTTTTATAGGGTGTCAGAGTTGTACCACTTAATGAGAGAATATATGCTTGGACGTACTTTATTTGAATGGATGAACTGCAATGTAGATGTTTTTTTCTTGGGGACCACCCCCAACACTTATCAAAGAGTACAGGACAAAAGCAGTGAAATTGGCAGTTAGTACAGATCTTTGCAGAGACACAATCAATAGAATAGGGGAAACATTTAGCACCTTGAACTTAATTACATGAAAGTCTTTTAAAAAATAAACGAAATGCTCTTCAGCTTTTCCTTTCCAAGGGATGACTATTTCAGAACAACCTTTCTTCTTGGTTTTCCTCTCCATCATGTATTTATAAATTGCCTTTCCTCAAGTGTGTTTTGGGGTTGACCCCTTTCTGCATGCAAAACTCTTCAGCATCTAAATATTTCACATTATAATGAAATCAGAGCCCCTCCTTCCACTTCACTTTTGCTATCTGTTATACAAACATAGTATGGAGCCTCCTTTGGAAAAAAGTTCTTTTTTGCTCCAGAGTTCCAGAAATATGATCCTCTGGTGGGGAATATGCTGCCTCTCCAAAAATCTGTGCTTTAGAGGGACAGAAGACTGGGAATAGATAGGCAGAAACTCCTCCTCGCTTCAAGGAAAGGAGATCATCGTTATATGTCCATACTGGTGCGTGTTCACGCCTTTACCTGGGGAGTATTCTGCTGTCAGCCTCGTAGGAAAAAAGTATCTGCTTTTATGTTTCTGATAAAACCTGGAGTTGTGTGAGAGGCTAGTAGATTAGAGCTATTGTATTTTCATACAATGAACCGATAATAGTCTGTGCAGCAGTCTTTCTGATGACCTGAATGCTGAAGGAATAAGGAAGGTGTAGGTTCTCCTTCCCTGTTGGAAAGGGTGGGAGGGAGTCATTCAGTCTGCAGTGGATTCAGCTGCTCCAGACTCAGAGACTCTTGATTTAAATGTCGAGAATTGCTCACTGTTGAGGGAGCTAAGTTCTTTTCTGATGCTAGAAAGATGAACTTTCTAAATGGGCCTCTGAAAATGGCCTATCTTTTGTGCTTCTTAAAATTTTAAACAGTTTTCATATTGCCTTGGTCTTCTATAAGAACTTCTTTTGTAATCCCATCAGTACGTTAGACATGTGAATGAATGCGTGAATGAAGCCTCAGTGCTTAAACTGAACCAGACCTCTTATATATTTCCCAGGTAAAGATGGTACTGAAAATCATCTGAGGGAGAGAGAGAGGAAGAGAGGGAGAGGGAGCACGTGCACAAATAATTATCAAATATTGAATTCCAGTTTTTTCTTAGTGTAGTATCTGCATATTTTATTAGTTTTGTTATTCCCAGCATACAGGGCACTGTGAAATGTATTCAGAAGGTTTATCTGTGTTACTATTAAAAACACATCACTGTTGGCTACCAGTATTCTATGAAGTTTGGTCGAAATGCATCATGAAGATACTTGGTCAACGACTTAAACACAGAGGAAGAGTAGACTGCTCTTTCTACTTCACTTCTGTGGTCCAAAGATAGGAAAGCCTCCCCCAGTGTCCTCGAGGTAAAAATGTTCTAGAGAGGATTTCTCTTAACAATGACTGTGAAGGAGAATTATTAAGTGTATTCATTCTTGACCAGATATACCTTTAATTTGTAAAATGACCTGTAATTTACAAAGCACTTTTATGTTATGATTTTACAGAATTAGTTTTACAGAAAAGACATGGATACAAGGAGAGGTTAGGTAACTAAATGCTACTTACAAGGCTAAGTAAAGGCCAAAGGCAGAGTCAATAGAGATATCTGATTTGTCATCTGGTCTTTCTCCTCCCCTCGCACCACCGCCCCCCACCCACCCACATCTTACTATATTACCTTCATGTGTTGAGTTGCAGCAAAAGCCAGGGGGAAGCAGGGAATTCCATCTCCAGAGCTTTGAAAGTGTTGCAGAAGATATAATGCCAGTCTAACCCAGAAGACAAAAACTGTGGCTTTAAAGCTATATTCATTCCATGGCTGCATTTCTTTTGGCCTTCAATATGTGTGATCTATATGGCCTATATGTGTATGTGTGTGTATGTATTTGTGTATTTTAAAATATATATGCATATTTAATATATGTTTTAATTTTGGCAGGCATTTTAAAATCAGGAGATAGCATTTTTTTTGAAAAACCTGAGTTTGGAGATTTACTCTTGATAGACTGGAATATTTAACAGTTCTGGGTGTGATTTCTCACAACTAATCAGCACCTGGCACTTGGGCTTCCCTGGTGGCTCATTTGGTAAAGAATCTGCCTGCAATGCAGGAAATCACCTGCAATACAAGAGACAGACCTGGGTTCCACCCCTCGGTCGGGAAGATCCCCTGGAGAAGGAATTGGCAACCCACTCCAGTATTCTTGCTTGGGAAATCTCATGGACGGAGCCTGGCAGGCTATAGTCCATGGGGTCACAAGAGTCGGGCGTGACTTAGAGACTAAACGCTACCACCTGATACTTAGAATTTCATTTTGTGATCCTTGATTGTGTTCCACACTCTAACACAGACAAATCATTGGCAGACCCTGAGATGGTTTAATCCCTTCTAGTTTGTCTTTTGCGGAGAAGGCAATGGCACCCCACTCCAATACCCTTGCCTGGAAAATCCCATGAACGGAGGAGCCTCGTAGGCTGCAATCCATGGGGTTGCTGAGGGTTGGACACGACTGAGTGACTTCACTTTCACTTTTCACTTTCATGCATTGGAGAAGGAAATGGCAACCCACTCCAGTGTTCTTGCCTGGAGAATCCCAGGGACGGGGGAGCCTGGTGGGCTGCCATCTATGGGGTCGCACAGAGTCGGACACGACTGGAGTGACTCAGCAGCAGCAGCCACAGCAGTTTGTCTTCTGAGCTTGCTTTTTAACCCAATAAATTAGCTAAGATTAAATTTAGCTGGATGTAGTAGAAAAATCTAAAGTACCACTGGCTTAAACATGATAAACAGTTGGTTCTCTCTCACATTAAGTCTTGAGTAGAAAAGTCAGAGCAAATATGGCAGCTCTGTCTTTGGGGATCCAGAGTTCTTGCTTTCAGCCCTCTGCTCTATCATTTTCTGCTTACCTCATGGTCCAAGATGGATGTTGGAGCTCCTACCATCGGGGGCTCATTCCAGACCCCAGAAGGGAGAAAGGACAAAGATAGTCACATTGGTCTTTAAGAAGACTGTACCAATTCACACAGTACTTTCACGTAGATCTCATTGCGGGGAACCTGGTCTCAATCCCATCCTTAGCTTTATGGAATTTTATTACTGAAGAGGAAGGAGAATGTGGATACTGAGGAAGTGATGAGGGGTCTTTACCAAACCAGTGTGTCAGGAAGAGTGTGTGTGTGTGTGTGTGTGTGTGTGTGTGACCAAAGAAATGTCTGGAAATCCACTTTGTTTCTTCCTCAAATGGCCTAACCCAGCTCAAGATGGCAAAGCCAGGCCTTGCCTCACTGCAGAATACCTTTGTCCTTGTGATAGATCATACTTTTTTTTCTTTAGAAAAAAGCTATCAAAGTTCCTGAGCAATCCGTTTAAATTTTGGCAACAGAAACTTCTTATCTTAGTTTCCCAGAAGCTTCTAAATAATACGGTGTTCACCCCCAAGTAAAAGATTATACTGAGCATCCCGGAGAAACAAATACATCCTACAAAATGTAATCAATATTTTATTGTCAGTTTACGAAACCCAAATGAACCTTTCTCAGGAAAATGTGGTTCTCCTTTGACTTTTCAGAGGAAGCTGTCAGGTTAAGAGACTTCTACATTAAAAGGAATTTCCTGTTCTGTATTATCTTGGTCTTTCCCATAGATTTTTAAGACTGTTCTCTAAATCTCCCCCAGCCGTATGAAGAATGTATTTCTGGCATAGGATCTGCTTACATACAGTAACCTGCTTTAGCCTGGGGGCTAATTGTGGATAGGAAACATTCTGAGATGTTGTTGGAGCCCATGGATGTTGTTACAGTGCTTCACTTGAAATGAATGATAGTGGGAAGAAAATGAAATCTGCAGCCCATTAGTAGGTGCATTTTCTTAATCTATTTTGATGAAAAGATTTTTAAAATATTCATCTTCCTTGCTCTCTGTCTTTGTCATGGGGTCATTCAAGCAATTGCCATTTTCTTTGTGTAAAGGGTCAAGCAATAACAATTTTTCAGATTCAGAGCATACTTTCTTCTTAGCTTCAGTGAATGTGAAAGCTATAACCTTGAGGAGAGAGTCTGATAACTAGATATGTTGAGATAGTGACAGCTACCTTGTTCTGTAGCTTGTTTTGCAAATAGATGTCTTTCAAAATTAAGGACAAAACTTCCTATGAGATTAATAGAGAAAAAACATTTGAAAGAAAGTTCTTAGCAGGGCTTATTATAAGGCTGAATCATTTATGGAGTAAAGTAAGTTTATAGAGTAAATGTACTTAGTCATTGTATGTGTGTGTGTGTGTGTATCTATCTGTGTGCATGTGCCTGTTCTCAAATCACTCGGTCATGTCCAACTCTGTGACTCTGGAGGACTGTAGCCCTCCAGGCTCCTCTGTCCATGGGATTTTCCAGGCAAGAATACCGGAGTGAGTTGCTGTTTCCTCTTTCAGGGGATCTTCCCAACCCAGGGATCAAACCCATGTTTCCTGCATCTCCTGCACTGGCAGGTGGATTCTTTACCACTGAGCTACCTGGGAAGCCCACTTAGTCATTTACTAAGTGAAATTCAAGTTGGGTATTTTTCCAGTTCAAGAGTGGGTATAGAAAATATATTTTGAGGTACATGAGTTCGATGCACTATTAATTCCCTCCAAAATGATCCTGGAAGTTTTCATTGTTTAATGTCCTTCCTGCTCTACTGGTTATAGGATATCCTGGTTGCTACTGTAAAATACAATTTTATAAAATTTCCAGTGATATTTAAAATGTATGTAATGTGTATACAGTTGGTACATATACTTCTAATTTTCTCAGATATGAACTCTTTCAAATTTCTAGTAGTTCCGTCTCTGTGTTTAACCATACTTGCTTACCTTTGTTAGAGTTAAGGGTCTCTTCCCTCAGTCAAGGAAGACCTTCTTCAGAACATTTCTTTCTTCTCTCTTCAAGATCTTTCTCTTAATAGCTGTGTTTCTCTTCGTATAGACATTCCCAGTACATCTGTGTATTTAAACATTGGCAGTATGTTTCCAGAGTGATATGGTAAACTGGCAGTATGTTTGCAGTCTTAAAAGTATGAACAGTAAAACTAAGTTATTACCCATCAGAGAACTAGCTTCTCATAAGAAATCGTTCAAGAAACATACAAAGATTCCTGTAAAAGGCTGTTCATCCCAGCATTGTTTGGAATAGGAATTTAGAAACCATTTGGCTTTGATTTGGGAGGGTTTAATAAATGACCCATCTTTCTTGAATTCTAAATCTGTTGAATTATAATGCAACAGTTCTAAATCAGTTGAATTATAATGCAATCTGGCTGTGATTTAGAAGAGTTTAATAAATGACACCTTTTCCACCTCTGAGTTCTGAATCAGTTGAATTATAATACAGCAGAAGGCAGGTGGAGAATCAAGAATGCCTTCATCAGGTTAATACAGAATGTGGCTCCCTAATACTGAATCTTTAAATTAGATTGACTTGCATCCCCAGAAGCAGGCGGTGCTGGACACATGGAACCTATCTTTATAAAACACAGACAGGCTGCCAAAGGCAAAATAAAAGGGGAGAGGGAGAGGCTGAGGAAGCCCCCTTCCCAGGGGAAGGATGAGAATGGGGGTATAGTGGGACCAGAGGGTAACTCTGATGACTGACGCTACGTCCAGAAACTAGAGGCAGAAAAAACCAAGTTCCAAGTTTAACAAAATAAAAACATATTCAGTGAAATATATTCAATAACATCCTATCTTTAAAGGCTATTTAATGGCCTTGTAAATTGGCCAAATATCATATTAAATGAGCCAAAACTTTCTGTGTGTTTATATGTAAAAGTCCAGTTTCATAAAACAAATTTACTCAATAAAACTGGGAATAAAAATGTCAAAATATTAACCATAGTTATCAATACGTAATATATTTATTCATTTAAATAAATCCGTTTCTTCTGCCTTTGAAAAACTAGTTATAATGAACATGTGTTACTTACTGGGAAGTGACATATCATTGCTCATCTGGACACAGATGATTGAAGACATGCCTTTGGGGCATCTGGAGGTGTAGCCTGAAGCGATTGGTCTCAAGTATAAAAATCCTTTTAAATCTCAGCTTTTACCTAAATTGTCATAAGAACTTTATATTCTATCCCACATTACAGCCCAGATTTAAGAAATAAAAATGATACTTTAGCTGATTATCAGGAAATTGAAGTAAAACAATCGAATTTTTTTTTTTTTTTTTGTCAAGCACCAAATGCTGTTCCACTGAACCCATCCGAACTGGAGCTTTGTCCTGGGTTGAAAGCGTTGACCCTACACATTCTGTTATGCCCTCCAGCTGTCCCCTTTCTCCTTCCTAGTGTCACATTGCCTCTTGAGGATCGAAACTCACATAAAAATCTGCACACAAATGATAGCGGTTGTTTCAGCGTTTGCTCAGAGGAGTTCGGATGGCTGGCCACGATGTGACACAGAGCAGAGTGCTGAGGGTGCAGCTGGTGGAAACTGACTCCATCACTTGCTGAGAGGTTAGGGGAACATGGCCCTCCTTTTGGCTTGTCACACACGGAGAGGGGTGCTGACCCACTACCCCGTCAATCCCTCTTACTTTCACTCATCAAAGACATTCTTGACAGTAACTGAGGCCCTAGCCCACTGTGCCCCCCCTTTGCCTGGCAAAGAAATAAAGCCACTCTTTCCTTCTCCTTCATTAAAAAAAAAAAAGACATTCTCAGTGCAGAAAGATGTTCTCTAATCTGTTAATTTCCTCGGAGAAGGAAATGGCAACCCACTCCAGTACTCTTGCCTAGAGAATTCCATGGATGGAGGAGCCTGGTGGGCTGCAGTCCTTGGGGTCGCGGAGAGTCGGACCTGACTGAACGACTAACACACACAATCCATTAATATCACCACATGTAAATAAATGCCTCAAAGGACCCAGTTTCCATAATCCATTCTTCCCTAGCTCTCAAAGTTCATTTTTTTTTAATTGTGATTTTGTCCTATGCAGAAACTGGCAGCCTGTTTGCTTGCCATTGTTGGTAAAGGGTGTTCAGCCGCATTCAGCTGTGTTATTTGATAGACTGTTGATAATGGCATCTCTTTCAACTTGGCTCACTCATTTTGACCTACACCAAGTGAGTCATGTCTGCAAATACAGCCTCGTCTTGATTCTGTTTTGTAGGTTTTACCTTTCCCGATGAATCTGTCATTGACTTTGAAAGAAATTAGGCAATTTTTATTTGTGTTTTTCTCAGTACTTTTTCTAGCCAAGATTTCTCTCTTTTTAGTCACAATTTCCTTTAAAATATGCATGCTTGGCTTTTAAATGTTGTTCCCAAAGTGATGATTCCAGGCAGTTATTGTTGGAAGTTTCTAGCAATAAAGATACCAAAGTTTAGGCTGTTTGTATCTAATGAGTAGTAAAAAGTCTTCATTTTAAGTACTCATCGGCAACAGGATGTGATGTAGGACTTTCTCTGTGGTCTCAGATTTGGCACTGGGACCCATGGTTTAAAGTAACAAGCACTGAATAGTCCACATTTTAAGGAGAGCCACTCACCAGCTGTGAGTGATACAGTCCTCAGAGTTTATGGATGCTGTGCAAGCCTACAGGCTTCCCAGGTGGTGCTAGTGGTAGAGAACCCAATGCTGGAGATGGAAGAGACGAAGGTTCGATCCCTGGGTTGGGAAGATCCTCAGGAGGAGGGCATGGCAACTCACTCTAGTATTCTTGCCTGGAGAATTCCCTGGACAGAGGAGCCAGGTGGGCTACAATGTGTCCATAGGGTCACAAAGAGTAGGACACGACTGCAGCGACTTAGGGCACACGCATGTGCAGCCTTAACCCAATCTCCTTCAGCCCCTGCCTAGCTCCCTCCTCTAGTTTATACCATCAGAGAGCTGAGAAGTGGAAAACTGAGACCCAGAAACAGGACAGGCATTGGAACCTTTGCCTTTGGGAAAAGGACAGTTCCTACTGAAAGGCTGATCTCTGCTGGTCCATTTTTTAGTCCTAGATACTTCTACACCATGTCTCAAAATGTCATGCTGTGTAAACTTAAGTCTGTAAATTTATTTGCCAAGCCTCAGTATAAAACATGGTCTTCCAACTAAATTAATTTATCCTGATCTGGGATACTCAGTGTTCCTCTGCATAATTACATTCCCCCCCGCCCTTTTTTTTTTAATATGCCATTCCAGCTCACAAAAGAAAAACAATCACCCTTAAGACTATTTTAGTAGTTTCTTCAGATAAGAAAACCTCACTTTAGCAATTGGCTCCATGATCGTCAATGCTTAGACAAATCTTTCTTCAGGTACCTTAGGGAATGAACTGGATTCATTTATATATTCACTGCATATTTAAGGAACATTGTCAGTGTTCTAAGCATGTATTTATATGAATTGTTTAATTCACTAGAGACTATACTATAGTAATTTTAAAAGTCAACACCTTTGAATGATGATGGATGTAAATATGACTACAGTCTTTGATTAATCACTTAAATATATACATATGATAAGTCTTTTATGCAAACTCAACTGTAAACCATTTGGGGTCTAATTACAGTTTTGTTAAAAATATGAAACACTTACAGGATAACAAGTGGGAAGCTGCTATATAGCACAGGGAGCTCAGCTCAATGGTCTGTGATGACCTAGAGAGGTGGGATGGGGGAGCTGGGAGGGAGGCTGAAGAGGGAGGGAATAAATATATATATATACAAGTGATTCACTTGGTTGTACAGCAGAAACTATACAACATTATAAAGCGGTTTTATTCCAATGATAAAAAAATAAAGAGATTTGCAAAAAAAAAAAAAAGAAACACTGTAATGGCAATTAATGTAGATCTTCATACAAGTTGAAATACAGAGCAAAACAAAAATATGTTTTAAAAAAAGAAAAAATAAACTTCCAAATGTCATTTATTTAGAATGCTAATAAATGTTACAATTAAATGTGTTTTTTGATAAATTTAGGCTGATTTAACCAAATACAATACCCAGTAAGTTCATGAACTGAGAATCTCCTCTCAACCTCCACCGTCTTTGAACCTCCCATACATCAGTGCAGTTGATGTAAAATATGTCTGGCTTTTTGAAAAGTTGGGTTGTTCCTGAAACCCCAGATATTTACAGTAGAATGGTTAGATTCTCTGTGTGTTTAGTATATTCTAAAGGCAATGGCACCCCACTCCAGTACTCTTGCCTGGAAAATCCCATGGACGGGGGAGCCTGGTAGGCTGCAGTCCATGAGGTCGCTAAGAGTCGGACACGACTGAGCGACTTCCCTTTCACTTTTCACTTTCATGCATTGGAGAAGGAAATGGCAACCCACTCCAGTGTTCTTGCCTGGAGAATCCCAGGGACGGGGGAGCCTGGTGGGCTGCCGTCTATGGGGTCACACAGAGTCGGACACGACTGAAGCAACTTAGCAGCAGTAGCAGCAAACTCCTGCTAAGGGCTTCCCAGGTGGCACTAGTGGTGAAGGACCTGCCTGCCAATGCAGGAGACGCAAGAGACACAGGTTCAATCCCTGGGTTAGGAAGATCCCCTGGAGGAAGGTATGGCAACCCACTCCAGTTTTCTTGCCTGGGGAATCCCATGGACAAAGGAGCCTGGCAAGCTACAGCCCATAGAGTTGCAAAGAGTTGGACACAACTAAAGTGACTTAGTATGCACACATGTACAAGCTCCTGCTAAGCTTTCCTTCATAGTTGAAATACCTGGTATTTCAAATATATTCAAATACCTATTGAAATACCTGGTAAAAAGACATCTTTCCTGACAGCTTTGAATCATAAATAATGTGTTTCTACTTTCTCAGTTACATGTTTACACTTGAATTCTCTACACCATGTTTCCTAGGATTTGGTGATTTTTTGGAAGGACAGTTTGACCTGATAAATTTCCAAAGCACTTTTTCTGCTGGACAGGTCTAGGCACAGCATTGAATTCTTCCTTTCCCTTGTAGCTCATTTCTTCTGTAGTCCATGTCAACATCCATTTTCCCCTGAGACTCACACCCATATTCCTCCTCAATCCTTTGTCCCCCTGCAGAGATTGTCCCATTCTGGATGGATTGTGGGTGGCAAGCCAGCGTTTCGGATGGATCATTTGTAATCTTTCTCCTGGGAACTTGGACTCAAAGAACTCTGAGAGAGTAGAACTTTTTTCCCAGTAGGTAGGAAACAGAGGTAAGACTATGCAGGGAGAACCAGAGGAATCCTGTCAGGGTGGCAGAAGCTGGAACATGATACAGCATGGCCCCAGCAGGAAAGAGATGGAAGGGTGGAGGGAGCGGCCACCTCGGTTCCTGCGGCTTGATCATTCCTGGTTCCAGTTCTTCTTAAAGCCCATTTCCTCTCCTGGCTCTTAGGTTTGGAGAAAGATTTTTATATACTTCTAATAACCCCCCTGCTTTTCTCAAGCTAACTCAGTGGATATCAAATCTTTATTGACTACCAGGCGTGGTTAAAATACCCTTCATCGATTTTTATCTTGAAATAGTCCACATACCTTTAATTCAAGGGTAACCATTGAGAGATTTTACTGACTTCCATTTGCAAGTGCTTCTCTACAAATAATTTTTGTATCTTTTCCTTATTATGTAAATAATAGATCAATTAATAGTTTTAGGTGAAACAGAAAAATATAGCTTATTATAGTTTTTGTCTTTTACTCTTTTTTTATATGTGTATGAGAACATATATAATTATGTAGTGAAAGAATGTTTTTTAAGTTTTATTTTTAAAGCTGCAAATTGAAAATTTCCCCATACAGTAAAATTCTCCAAAAATTGCCTTCCTATTTTATCACAACTGAATTTTTAAGTATTACCAGTAAGTTGTCATTTCAGAACTTTGCAGTTAAAACAGTCATCCTTGCATGCCTCTTTATCAACATTTCTCAGTATTTCCTCACAATTTAATTCTGTTTCATCTGAAAAAAATATAAAATTTTTTAATTACACATTTCCATTTCTTGCTTCATTATATTAGACTTTCCACATAGAAGTAATGAGACAGTCTAGCCTTGTTATTAAATTTAATGAGAACACTTTAAGCATGTTTTTGCCCATTGGTTTATTCTTTCTGTTATATTAAGTCAGTACCCTTGTATTCTTTGCCTCAGTCATTTGTAAAACCATAAACTGATACCCAGGTATCATTCGAGGTTGCTTTCTGCTCTGACCACTTGATGTGAGCAAAAGAATAGACTCCCTAATATCTCTGACTTTATGGGCTAACAGCTACTCAGTTATACTGTATGGACATTTAACATGTCAGCTGAAATCACTTTATAAGTTGATTGATAACAATGTTAATCATAAATTTGAATTTTTATCTTATTATTTTGTAGTAAATTAGCAGTTTGAGTGACATGTCATTTAGCCCTCTTTTGCTGTCATTTGGATTCTGATAAGTACACTTTTTGCTATCCACATTTTCTTTATTCCCGGCATGTTTTTAGAACGGATGGTGGAATTTGGCATTACTGAAAGATTGTTTGATCTTTTGCGTGTTTCTTCTGTTGATTTTTTTTACAGTCTGGATTAAGTCTACTACTCATCAACTCCCGTGCACACCATTTCTCAATTTGATATACTGTCCCAGTGGGTCCACTTTAGAATGTTTTGTGTCTGTGTTTAATAACTAAAGCATGTATGTGGGTGGAAAAACTCTGTGACCATGAATCTGAGATTAAGTTCTTCTTTGACCCTCGGGGTCATTTCTGATTTGGCTGCTGCTGCTGCTAAGTCGCTTCAGTCGTGTCCAACTCTGTGAGACCCCATCGACGGCAGCCCACCAGGCTCCCCCGTCCCAGGGATTCACTAGGCAAGAACCCTGGAGTGGGTTGCCATTTCCTTCTCCAGTGCATGAAAGTGAAAAGTGAAAGTGAAGTCGCTCAGTTGTGTCTGACTCTTAGCGACCTCATGGACTGCAGCCTACCAGGCTCCTCCGTCCATGGGATTTTCCAGGCAAGAATACTGGAGTGGGTGGCCATTGCCTTCTCTGCTGATTTAGCTAGACTTATAAAAAAATAGCCTAAATCTTACTCAAGCCAACATTTTTTTTTCAGCCTAGAAAGCCTGAGTAAATAAGACTTACTGTATATGATTGATTTTATATTAAATTATGAATAGGAAAGCTCAGTTACTGCAGAATAATCTTTCGGCTTGTGCTTTTGTCATTGCTTTATTTTTGGCTTGTTTGTTTTTAGTGAGTGGTTCTGTTGTATCATCAAATAGAATGATTAAAAATCTGTAGCACAGTGCTTGGTTTATAGTAGAGGCTCAATATAGGTTTGG
Organism: Bubalus bubalis; assembly: GCF_019923935.1. Taxonomy (NCBI): domain Eukaryota; kingdom Metazoa; phylum Chordata; class Mammalia; order Artiodactyla; family Bovidae; genus Bubalus; species Bubalus bubalis. The sequence goes on along the minus strand of NC_059159.1, from coordinate 161,894,919 downwards.
TGGATTAAGTTTAAACTATAACATTCGTAAGATTTTTTCATTTCACAATTGCATAGCAAAATTACTGTACCAAAAATTTTGGCCTTTAATTTATTAGCTTATTTTGCATGTTGGACGTATAGCTAGTGAAAATTAAGACATCTGCTTGTTTATTGTTTCATCCACTTATTTCATAGTTATTTTTTGATCTTCAGTAGAGTGAAAATATGAGTCAGCCTTGCAGTAGAGTATCTTGCTAGCTTGGGATATGGCCAGATGTATGTGACTCATTAGAAAAGACCCTGATGCTGGGAAGGATTGAAGGCAGGAGAAGAAGGGTATGACAGTACAAGATGGTTGGATGGCATCACTGACTCAGTAGACATGAGTTTGAGCAAGCTCCGGGAGATGGTGAAGGACAAGGAAGCCTGGCCTGCTGCAGTCCATGGGGTCACAAAGTGTTGGACATGACTGAGCAACTGAACAACAAATGTGTTAACTGTAATTATGATGGGGTTGGTGTAATGGAAGGTAGTGGAGGACACTGAGGTGGGTTTAATGTTTGGGAAAGTTTCACTGAGGAGATGAACTTTGATCTGGCTTCCAAAGAGCTGGTACAAGTGGAGATATTCATAGTGGGAGATAAGAAAGAGTTGTTTATTTCCAGATAGAACAAACAGAAGGAAAACATGATATGTCTTAATTAAAACTTAATAGAATGATGTAGCAAGAGTATGGTGTAAGAGGTAGGTTGGGAAAGTAAAAGATAGGGATGAGGTCTGGAATATGACTGGGAATGTTATTTAAGACTAGGTGATAAAAAGATTTGTAAAGAAATTTTGACTTTATTTTGTAGATGGAGGGAAAAATCATGGAATTTTAAAACATGATTGGTTCAGTATTTCAGATGAAGAAGTTGGATGGCAGGTCAGACAATGGATCCAAAAAAAACCAATATCTGGTACCTACACCAAGCGGGGGACCCTAGGATCATGAGGCAGGTAGATGATACAGAGATAAATAGGTCTGGATGGGTTACAATAAGTGATGGATCACAAAGAAGGCATCACAGATTACTCCAAGGTTGCAGATTTATAAAATACAAGAGGAGGGAACCATTATTTGTTCATGAGAGGATATATTGAGTTTGAGGGACATATGCCATCTTCAGGCAGAGGTGTCCACTGGGCCACTCGAGCTTCACATTAGAAGTATGAGTTTATTTGAATTGATTTAGGAGTCATTAGTCTATAGGTGAGACTCAAAATTCTGAGTTCACATGACATTCCCTAGGGGAAGAATAGAGAAAAAAAGAAAGATAAATTTTGGAAATGATACAAAAGTAAAAAATAGAGGTGAATGAAACCCCGTAAATATACTACCAAGAGAGTTAACATTTTGATGTACATGCTGTTAGTCATTCTCATACATATGTGTACATACATGTATTACCTTTACACACACATGCACACTAATGTAATAAAACCATTATTTTTGGTTAGCTACTTTTTCATTTAATATTATTCAACAATATTAGTATAAGGATATGTCATGATTGCCCTGTAATTTATAAACCAGTAATCTTTGGTTGAAATTTCATGTTGTTTGTATTTTCTGTTTTTCAAGTTATTCTCAGATATTCATCCTGTTGATCACTTTTTATGAGTTTCCATGGTTATTTCCTTAAGATATTCTTAGATGTATAATTGTAGTTCAAATCACATGACATTTTTGCAGCTATGGTCACTTAGTCATGCTGTACTCCCAGATATTACCAGTTCAGGTGGCATTCTCAATAGAAGTACTGTTTCCCACATATTTTACAACTTTTAACTTAAAAAAATCTTTGACCATTAGAGAAGTGAAAAAATAGTGTTTCTATTATTGAACTTTATTTTGGTTGTTAGTATAATGTTTTTCACATTTTCTGACAAATATAATTCATTATTTGGGGTCTTTATTTTGTTTAAAAAAAAACCTTTTGTTTTAGTTATTTTTCAAAATCTTTTTGTTTAGAGATATAGAGAAGTTTTCTCTTCTATTTTAAAGGCCTTAATGCTCTATTTGATAAGCTTGATTTGATGAATATATTGTCTAGTTTTTCCCTTGCTTTCTAATTTTGATTTTTTGATACAGAGCAGAAACTTTAAGAAATGCAGTGCTAATTATGGTTTTGTCTTATTGCTTTGGCTAGAAATTTCAAAAAGATTTTAAATAAGAGTGAAAACGATTAGAATTACTGATTTGCTCCTTATTTAATTGGGAAATATGCTGGGTTTTCACAGCTGAGCATGACTTACAGTGTTTCTTTGAGATCAATACTCTATCATATTACTGAGTTATCTTTTTATTTCTAATTTTTATTCATAAAAAAGCGGAAAATTTTATTGAATGCCTTTTTAGTGCCTTAGATTATTATTTTCTTTTAATTGGCACAATTATCGTGTTGCATAATAGCAAAAGACTTAATTTTAGTCTACTTTTGCATTTGAGAAATGAGCCTTATCGAATAAAGGACAAAGATTTTTTGAATCGTATTTTTTATGTAGATTAACTTTATTTTTATTTTTATTGAATTATATTTAATTTACAGTGTTTCAGATATACAGCAAAGTGATTGAGTTATGTTGTTGCTGTTCAGTCACTAAGTCACATCCGACTCTTGATGACCACATGGACTGCAGTACTCCAAGCCTCCCTGTTCATCACCATCTCCCGGAGTTTGCTCAGATTCGTCCATTGAGTTGGTGATGCCATCCAACCATCTCATCCTCTGTTGTCCCCTTCTCCCGCCTTCAATCTTTCCCAACATCAGGGTCTTTTCCAATGAGTCAGTTCTTCGCATCATGTGGCCAAGGTATTGGGGTTTCAGCTTCAGCATCAGTCCTTCCACTGAATATTCAGGATTGATTTCCTTAAGGATTGACTGGTTTGATCTCCTTGCAGTCCAAGGGACTCTCAAGAGTCTTCTCCAGCACCACAATTCAAAAGGATCAATGCTTCAGCGCTTAGTCTTCTTTATGGTCCAACTCTCTCACCCATATGTGACAACTGGAAAAACCATAGCTTTGACTATACAGACCTTTGTTGGTAAAGTGATGTCTTTGCTTTTTTTTTTTTTAATTTTATTTTATTTTTAAACTTTACAATATTATATTAGTTTTGCTAAATATCAAAATGAATTCGCCACAGGTATACCTGTGTTCCCCATCCTGAACCCTCCTCCCTCCTCCCACCCCATACCCTCCCTCCGGGTCATCCCAGTGCACCAGCCCCAAGCATCCAGTATCGTGCATCAAACCTGGACTGGCAACTCGTTTCATACTTGACATTATACATGTTTAAATGCCATTCTCCCAAATCTCCCCACCCTCTCCCTCTCCCACAGAGTCCATAAGACTGATCTATACATCAATGTCTCTTTTGCTGTCTCGTACAGGTTTGTTATAGCTTTTCTTCCAAGGAGCAAGTGTCTTTTAATTTCATGGCTGCAGTCACCGTCCGCAGTGATTTTGGAGCCCAAGAAAATAAATCTGTCACTGTTTCCACTTTTTTTCCCACCTATTTGCCATGAAGTGATGGGTAGGATGCCATGAACTTCATTTTTTGAATGTTGAGTTTTATGCCAGTTTTTTTACTCTCCTGTTTCACCTTCATCAAGAGGCTCTTTAGTTCCTCTTCACTTTCTGAAATTAAAGTGGTATCATCTGTGTATCTGAGGTTATTGATATTTCTCTCAGCAATCTTGATTCCAGCTTGTGATTCATTCAGCCTGGCATTTCACATGATGTACTCTCTATATAAGTTAAATAAACAGGATGACAGTATACAGCCTGTCATACTCCTTTACCAGTTTGGAACCAGTCAGTCATTCTGTATAAGGTTCTAAGTGTTGCTTCTTGACCCACATACAGGTTTCTCAGGAGACAGGTAAGGTGGTCTGGTACTCCCATCTCTTTAAGAATTTTCCACAAGTTGTGATCCACACAGTCAGTGTCAGTTATACATATATATTTTTTCTTTATACTTTTTAAGATTCTTTTCCATTATAGGTGATTGCAAGATATTAAATATATTCCCCTGTGCTATACAGTAGGACCTTGTTGTTTATCTATTTTATATATAGTAGTTTGTATCTGCTAGCCCCAAACTCCTAATTTATTCCTCCCCACCTTTCCCCTTTGGTAACCACAAGTTTGTTTTCTCTGTCTGTGAGTCTATTTCCGTTTCATAGATAGGTTCACTTGTGTCATATTTTAGATTCTATATATAAGTGATATCACATGGTATTTGTCTTTCTCTGTTTTGAATATTATTTGTATTCAGTTTGGAAGTGTTTATTTGGAATTGAGCATCTGTGTTCTTAGGTGAGACTAATCAGCAGGTTTTTACTCTAAAATTTGTACTAAACTTTATTAGTTTGGGTTTTTGACATTTTGTCTCACTACCACCAAGGTGGATTTCTGTCTTTCATTGCCTTTTTGCTTTCCTGGCTTTCCTTTCTTTTCAGATCCTTCTTCTCCTGCATATTTCTGTTTTCCTCTTAGCCTGCTCCCTTTCTATGACTTTCAGTTCCTGTTTTCAGGATGCTAAGGCTTTCTAAATCCTACAGAGAGAAGTGCTGTTCCATCATGTTACTTTCCTCTTTTTTTTTTTTTTTTACTTTCTTCTTATTTCAGTATTAAATTTTGTATTCATCTGAATCTTCAAATTGATTTTGCAGGTCTTGAGTTGACAGAATATTTTTATGAGCCTACTTAGACTTTCTGTGTTTTTCCCTCCGGGGATGAGTCTGTATCTAGGCTTGACCTACATGGTCCAGCATTGTGGACACTAGCTAGATGTGGCTATTTAAATTTATACTAATTAAAATTAAATATATGAATCATAAAATTCATATGATGCATAAAATTATGAATCTGGTTCCTTAGTTGCAGTTGCTTGCTTTCAAGTGTTCAGTAGCCACATGTGCCTGGAGGCTACTTTATTGAACAGCAAAGGTAGCATGTCAGTTATCACAGAAAGTTCTATTGGACAGTGCTGATCTAGACCCTCTGTTTCTAGGCACAGTGTGTGGTTTATTTTTAACCCTCAATGGCAACCCACTCCAGTATTCTTGCCTGGGAAATCCCATGGACAAGAGGAGCCTGGTGGGCTACAGTCCATGGTGTCCCAAAGAGTCAGACACGACTGAGCGACTGACACTTTCTTCTTTCTTTCTTCACTAATCACTTCAATTTGTTTTATCAATAATAATACCAATAATAGCAAATGTTATAGCCATGTATTCCAACACTGATTTTACCCACTTGATCATTTGCTGCAAACACTTTGACTTGATATACCTCTTCACTCATGGATGAGGAAAAGGACAAAAAACTCCTATCTAGTTTCTTTGAATTTTTTTGGTAAGTAAAATAAAAATAGAGTATAACATACAGATAAAGTTCAGGAATTCACTATGAAAAACAGAACTAAATCCTCGAAAGCATTTGTTATATGTACTTACCATATGTAAATAAAACACTGAAATGGTGATGAGAAATGAGATAAACAAAGGGGAGAAAAGAAAGAAAAACTGCCTGAGAAGCTAAAAGGAATCAAGAGAAAACTATATGAAACAAAGAAACATTGTAACAAGAAAAATAAATGCAATGCTAGAATTCTTTTTTTAAAGTGCCAGTTTTTAGGTGATTTTTAAGGAGTTTTTTTTAGTTGAAGTATAATTAATTTACAATGTTGTATTAATTTCTGGTGTACAGCAAAGTGATTCCATTATATTTATCTGATTTTTCAGATTACTTCCCACTATAGGTTATTACAAGTTATTGAATATAGTTCCCTGTGCTATACAGTAGGTCCTGTTTATTTTATATACAGTAGTGTGTATATGTCAATCCCAAACTCCTAATCTATCCACCCCCTCCCCTTTGGTAGCCATAAGTTTATTTTCTATGTTTGTAAATAGATTTCTATTTCGTAAACAAGTTCACTTGCATCATGTTTTTAGATGCCACATATAAGTGATGTTATGATATTTGTCTTTATCTCCTTACTTCGCTTAGTATGATATCTGTTGATCTGGGATTCTTTTTTAATTGGAAGTAGAAGAGAAGCAACACTGCAGAAAACCAGTGATATGAAAGAAAAGCTTGAGACATTTCCACCAAATTCAGAAGGAAGTAGGATGAGATAAAAATAATAGAATGTGTCCAGAAAAATGATGAAAGAACAGATGAATAACTTTTTTCCCCAGATATACTATTCATCAATGTAAAGCAATAAACGTTCCTTGAACTGAAGAATATTTGAGTATTCAAATTAAAAATGTTAACTAAATAACAGATGAAACTTGCTGAAATTTTGCAATTTGAAGGATGAGGAAAGTAGTATAAATAGCTTATGGTATTTTTTAAAAATTGAAGTATAGTTGATTTACAATGTTGTGTTAATTTCTTCTGTACAGCAAAGGGATTCAGTTATACAAATATATGTATAAGTGTGTGTATTCTTTTAAAAATTCTTTTTCATTTTGGTTTATCACAGGATATTGAATGTAATTCTCTATGCTCTCTAGCAGGACTTTGTTGTTTATCCATTCTATATATATTTCTGGTTTGCATCTGCTAACCCCAAACTCCCAATCCATCTCTCCCTCACCCCCAACCCCTTGGCATCCACAGCTTGTTATCTATGAGTCTGTTTTTGTTTCATAGATAGGTTCACTTGTGTCGTATTTTAGATTCTACATATAAGTGATATCATATGGTATTTGTCTTTATCTTTCTGACCTCACTTAGAATGGTAGTCTCCAAATCCATTCATATTGCTGCAAATGACATTGTTTTGTTCTTTTTATGGATGAGTAGTATTCCAGTGTGTGTGTGTGTGTGTGTGTGTGTGTGTGTGTGTGTGTGTGTACACACCACATCTTCCTTGTCCATTCATCTGATGAACATATAGGATGTTTCCATGTTTTGGCTATGGTGAATAGTACTGCTATGAAAATAGGCATGCACATATCTTTTTGAATTACAGTTTTGTCTGGGGAGGTGCCCAGTAGGATTCCTGAATCACATGGCAACTCAAATTTATTTTTTTGAGGAACCTCTTTGCTGTTTTCCATAGTGGCTGTACCAATTTACAATCCCTAGGGTGTCTTGTTTGTACTTAATGTTTCCTAACATGGAAAAAAACATACATGGAAAACAAGTTGAAATACTGGCATAATTTACTAATTTTCTGCTCCCTGGAGGAAAGTGGCTTTGATAGAATCATAATAGGTATCGATTCACAGAATCAAATTTTTATTAAAAGATGGCTTATGAGTTTCTCCAGTTGCTGTCTTCAGTCAAGGTTGGCCACAGTGAGTAATTGCAGCTCAGGTTGTACTGAGGTTGGTGTTATATCTACATGTGGTTTAATTAATGGAGCCCAAGGGCAAATATTGTACCCAAGTCAGCATTGTTGTAGCCTCTGTTTTTCTTTCAAGATCATTTTTCAAAGCAGTTCTCTTATGGTCTAACTTGGAGGGTGTGGGGAGAGGGGTTGCAATCTTGTGTAATGGTGATGGATCTCGGGTGTTAGAACAGCGTTACACAACCCTGCATTTTTATCATTCTAATGACTCTTACTGGACAAGGGAAGCTTACTTCCCTGCCAGATATTTATACAAACTAATCAGAGCTTGATACAATACAGATGGTGATAACCTTTCGCTATACAAAGTTCACATTGAGTTTCTTGTTGGCTACAAAGGGTTTGCCTCATTCAATATTCTGGACAAAAAATTCCATTTCTTAAATGCTTTTCAAAGGATTGCAGATGATGTAAACTATTTCAGGAACACTAAGAGGAGAATCAAGAGTTGGTCCTCTACCACATTCCACCAACATTACCACAGATCTATTTACTTCTTAAATCTGTGGGATGAAAAAATGTTTTTATTGAATTATGTTCTTATTCAAGTATGATGAAGCCCAGAGATTGGGGGAGGGGTAAATTATTTTCAGTAAATCATCCACTCCCCCACCTCGATGGTTAAAGTACATTCCAAACCCAGATCTTGTGTAATTCTTTACTTGGACTTCTAGGCCTGCTATTCTTCTTACTATTTTAAGCTTAATATATTGTCTTGCCAACAGATATAATGGTTCCCGTAACAGCAGTTCTGTGCAAGAAAAGAAAAATAGAATCACAGCTTAAAGAATTTTATACGTAATAAGTAGTACAGCCAGAAATCTCTGCAAATCCTAACCTGGATATTAAGGAATGTTATTGACAGGAGTTAAGATTAATATTGCAAGATGGTATTTGTGTCAGAAGGATGATAACAGCACACAAAGAAAGCTTTATCTTTTTTGTGCAAACCTATACAACATACAGCACACACACATACACACACACATGCTGTATATTCCCACTGCTCAGTTAAGACCAATCTACTCAAGTAACTCTTTCCAGAAAATCCTCTAGTTAATCTGCTTCACTTATTCATTCATTCATTCACTGGATATATATTTATGAGCATATACTCTGTGCCAGGCACTGTCAAGAATATCATACAAAAAAAAAAGTTTACATTTTTTCCTCTTCTCCTCGCCATTGTCACTTTTTCAGCGTCTTGCTTACCATTCATTGCCACAGCCTTATAGAAGGGAGAGAGGAGATAAGCAAAAGCTTTTAGGGGATGTCCATAGAGGTTAGGTTATGATTTCCAAGTGGAACAACTCAGAAAGACTTTATCACTTTAAGTGCAAGGGCAAGGGTGGTGTAAACACAACTTGCCCGCATCTTGACGTACTAGAGCTAGGGGTTACCCTTTGAAATATATGTATAACTTTAAAGACACACAATAATGTCTCACTTCATGCCATCCAAAACAGATAAGTGGATTTTTTCCAAGAGGTGACACGGAACTAGAAAATGTGTGTGTGTTTCAGTTTATTTCAGTTATTATTTATATTGAGAAGACTTTTTGCTTGAGTTGTGTGCTGCTGCTGCTAAGTCGCTTCAGTCGTGTCTGACTCTGTGTGACCCCATAGATGGCAGCCCACCAGGCTCCCCCATCCCTGGGATTCTCCAGGCAAGAACACTGGAGTGGGTTGCCATTGTAAGTACACACACATTGAGTACACACACACACACACACACACACATATATATATATATATATATGTATCATACTTGATATATTTAAATTCAACTCCAATTATTATTTTTACTGATACACTTCTTTGGCCGGAAGGATAGAAGGAACTTTCTTCAGACTGGCTTCTGATTCACTTTGTTGTGTCTTTATAGCGTTTAAGTGCTTCTTTGCTTTCTGTCATGACAGAATATTCCAAGCTCATGTTGTATATTTCTTGACCTGAATTAATCATTTGTTCAAGAATTCTTGGTTCCTCTCAGTGGTAAGTGGTCAGGGTTCTAAGGATGGTCATTTCTTGTGAGGCTGGCCCTTGATTCTGTCTTTTTGCTTTTTGACCTCTGTGTCTTTGAAGAATTTGATAAACTGAGTCTCAAGCTGTATTGGAGAAGAGAATTTTCAAGGTTGACTGCAAGCTTTTTAAAAGCAAAAACAAAAGGATGTTAGACTTCCCTCACCAGATATGAAAAAAATACTATGAAGGTATGGTAACCAAAACTATGTGGTATTGACCAAGAGTAGGCAAAGAAGTCAGTAAAACAGAATAAAAGAGGCTCTAGCCAGGAAAATAACAGGTCAGTCAGTAAATGATTTGAGGAAAGTGGCTTATGAAGTTGGATAAAAATAAAGGGAGTATCTACTTCACATCAAAGAAAAGTGTATGGATTTAATAATTTTTTAAAGAAAAACAGAAGTATTAGATAAAAGAATATGAGAATATTTTAGGGAGGGGAAGCTTTCTGAAGCAGTATACAAGAAGAGACAACAGGTAAGATGACACCAAGGCTTTTGGACTGAGCGCTGGCTGTACTATGGGCTGCTGTTTATTGACTGCTGTTCACTGAGTGGAGCTATTCCAAATCCTGAAAGATGGTGCTGTGAAAGTGCTGCACTCAATATGCCAGCAAATTTGGAAAACTCAGCAGTGGCCACAGGACTGGAAAAGGTCAGTTTTCATTCCAATCCCAAAGAAAGGCAATGCCAAAGAATGCTCAAACTACCGCACAATTGCACTCAATCACACGCTAGTAAAGTAATGCTCAAAATTCTCCAAGCCAGGCTTCAGCAATATGTGAACCATGAACTTCCTGATGTTCAAGCTGGTTTTAGAAAAGGCAGAGGAACCAGAGATCAAATTGCCAACATCCGCTGGATCATTGAAAAAGCAAGAGAGTTCCAAAAAAAATCTATTTCTGCTTTATTGACTATGCCAAAGCCTTTGACTGTGTGGATCACAATAAACTGTGGAAAATTCTTCAAGAGATGGGAATACCAGACCAACTGATCTGCCTCTTGAGAAATTTGTATGCAGGTCAGGAAGCAACAGTTAGAACTGGACATGGAACAACAGACTGGTTCCAAATAGGAAAAGGAGTTCATCAAGGCTGTATATTATCACCCTGCTTATTTAACTTATATGCAGAGTACATCATGAGAAACGCTGGACTGGAAGAAATACAAGCTGGAATCAAGATTGCCGGGAGAAATATCAATAACCTCAGATATGCAGATGACACCACCCTTATGGCAGAAAGTGAAGAGGAACTCAAAAGCCTCTTGATGAAAGTGAAAGAGGAGAGTGAAAAAGTTGGCTTAAAGCTCAACATTCAGAAAACAAAGATCATGGCATCCAGTCCCATCACTTCATGGGAAATAGATGGGGAAACAGTCTCAGACTTTATTCTTCTGGGCTTCAAAATCACCGCAGATGGTGACTGCAGCCATGAAATTAAAAGATGCTTACTCCTTGGAAGGAAAGTTATGACCAACCTAGATAGCATATTCAAAAGCAGAGATATTACTTTGCCAACAAAGGTCCGTCTAGTCAAGGCTATGGTTTTTCCTATGGTCATGTATGGATGTGAGAGTTGGACTGTGAAGAAGGCTGAGCACTGAAGAATTGATCCTTTTGAACTGTGGGGGTGTTGGAGAAGACTCTTGAGAGTCCCTTGGACTGCAAGGAGAGCCAACCAGTCCATTCTGAAGGAGATCAGCCCTGGGATTTCTTTGGAAGGAATGATGCTAAAGCTGAAACTCCAGTATTTTGGCCATCTCATGCAAAGAGTTGACTCATTGGAAAAGACTCTGATGCTGGGAGGGATTGGGGGCAAGAGGAGAAGGGGACGACAGAGGATGAGATGGCTGGATGGCATCACTGACTCGATGGACGTGAGTCTGAGTGAACTCCGGGAATTGGTGATGGACAGGGAGGCCTGGCGGGCTGCGATTCATGGGGTCGCAAAGAGTTGGACACGACTGAGCGACTGATCTAATCTGATCTGATCTGATTCACTGAGTGTGTACTATTTGCCAAGCACTGTGCTAGACATTGGGAATTAAGGAATTGAAAAGTAGACAAAAATGCCTGCCTTCAAGGAAGTTACATTTGGGGACAAGACTAGGCTTTTGTCTGAAGTTGTCCTCGCCTTTGTCACCTCTGAATACATTTAAGCTGGGCTGCAAGGAGGTTGAATCAAGTGACCTCCTTCTCTCCCTCCCCCTGCCCTTCATCGCTAGTCTTTGTCTCTTCCTCTAAATAAGGTGTGGATGGTAGAGTTCTAGAAGAGTTTGTCCTATCTATTTTCTAAGATATCACAAGTTTACATCAGGAAGAGAAACTGTGTTTATTAAAAAAGAAAACATTTTCCTATCCACCAATTAAGATCTTTTTCAAGTCTTTTTTTTTTTAAATACCAACTGTCATTTCTATTTTGAAACTTCACCCGATGACAGAAAACTTCAAACAAACTTAAATCAGACATTTCTCAAGCACTTCACTGTTGGAAACTGAGCCACATTCAGGAAGGTTTTCCTCTTCCCTTTCACTCTCTAGTTGAATCTAAGCTTTGGAGCTTCTGCAAAGTGGCAGCATGGGAGGAGTTGTCCACCCCTCAGTCCTGACATTCTCTGCATGTCCATCCTCTGGAATTGTCTCAGTTCTCTCATCAGTGGTCCCGATGACCATCGTTGGTCATCTGCATATGGGTTTTTCATCTTTGTCACCCTTGGTGCAGTCATATCCTAGGGCTTCCAGGATTTCTTCCAGGATTTTTCCTCTCAGGCAGTCTGAGAGAGGCATGGCTTCCATGGTCCATGCTGTCAGCCACTCAGTTCAGTTCAATTCAGTTGCTCAGTGGTGTCTGACTCTTTGTGACCCCATGGACTGCAGCACACCAGGCCTCCCTGTCCATCACCAACTCCCAGAGTTTTCTCAATTTCACGTCATGAGTCGTGATGTGACGTGATGCCATCCAACCATCTCATCCTCTGTCATCCCCTTCTCCTCCTGCCTTCAATCCTTCCCTGCATCAGGGTCTTTTCTAATGAGTCAGTTCTTCATAGCAGGTGGCCAAAGTACTGGAGTTTCAGCTTCAGCATCAGTTCTTCCAAGGAAATCTTCAGGACTGATTTCCTTTAGGATGGACTGATTGGATCTCCTTGCAGTCCAAGGGACTCTCAAGAGTCTTCTCCAACACATCCTAAATATTGCAGGACTGCTCAGGTCCTCTTCCCTTGATCACCCCACATAGTTACGTTCTGTTGCCTCATATCACTGTGACCAGCGGCGCTTCTGTGGGACTTAGCACTATCCTAAATAAACACATGGAATGAGGACTCATACATCCCTATACCCATCCCCATAAAGGGATGTCAGTCATACTCCTTCTGTGACTGAGTTGGGAGATATGGAGAGATTGGTGTAGAGCAGAGAACCTCACAGCAATATCTAAAATTTCTTGTTCTCGAGCTCTCTTTCTCTCCTTGGAGTTTTTTTTTTCTTTATTATTTTTTACTTGTTATACAACTTTTATAGGTTACATTCCAGTTCCAGTTATTATAAAATATTGGTTTTGTCCCCCGTGTTGTACAATACATCCTTGTAGCCTATCTTACACCCAGTAGTCTGTACTTCCCACTCCCCTAGCCTTATATTGTCCCTCCCTTTGTCTCCCCACTGGTAACCACTAGTTCATCCTCCATATCTGTAAGTCTTCTTCTTTTTTGTTATATTAACTAGTTTGTTGTACATTTTAGGTTCCACATAATATCATATAGTATTTGTCTTTCTTGTCTGACATTTCACTTAGTCTAGTGCCCTCCAAATCTATCTTGCGGAAGATGTCAAATTTTCTTTCTTTTTTATGGATATGTAATATTGCAGCCATGAAATTAAAAGACGCTTACTCCTTGGAAGGAAAGTTATGACCAACCTAGATATTATATTGAAAAGCAGAGATATTACTTTGCCAACAAAGGTCCGTCTAGTCAAGGCTATGGTTTTTCCAGTAGTCATGTATGGATGTGAGAGTTGGACTGTGAAGAAAGCTGAGCACCAAAGAATTGATGCTTTTGAACTGTGGTGTTGGAGAAGACTCTTGAGAGTCTCTTGGACTGCAAGGAGATCCAACTAGTCCATCCTAAAGCAGATCAGTCCTGGGTGTTCATTGGAAGGATTGATGCTGAAGCTGAAACTCCAATACTTTGGCCACCTCATGCGAAGAGTTGACTCATTGGAAAAGAGTCTGATGCTGGGAGGGATTGGGGGCAGGAGGAGAAGGGGATGACAGAGGATGAGATGGTTGGATGGCATCGCCGACTCGATGGACATGAGTTTGAGTGAACTCCAGGAGTTGGTGATGGACAGGGAGGCCTGGCATGCTGTGATTCATGGGGTTGCAAAGAGTTGGACACAACAGAGCGACTGAACTGAACTCAACTGAATATTGCATTGTGTATATATACCACTTCTTTTTATCCATTCATCTGTTAACAGACACTTAGATTGCTTCCTGATCTTGGCATTTGTGAATAATGCCGCTATGAACTTTGAGGTGCATGTATCTTTTCAATTTTTTTTTTTTTTTTTTTTTTTTGCTTTCTTCAGCTGTAGACCCAGGAGTAGCATTGCTGGGACATATGGCAGTTCTGTTTTTAGATTTTTGCACAACCTCCATACTGTCTTCCACAGTGGTTGCACCAATTTACATTCCCACCAGCAGTGTCCATGTGTTCCCTTTTCACCCCGTTCTCACCAACATTAGTTACTTCTGTTCATTTTGAGGAGAGTCATTCAGAGGTTCTTTCCTTGTCTAGAGTGAGGAATTAGCTCTCATGTACCGAGTATTCATTCCACGGCTTCTGTCACTCATCAAGAGGGTAGATTTTTAAGCTTTAAGAGCCAAGCATTTTGATGTCGACAGTAAACAGATCTTATTATTATTAGTTTATGCCAATAAATTTGAAGCTAAATGTGGGGGGGAAGCACTAAGAATTTTGAGACTCTCGTTTGAGCCCCTTGGTATGTGTCCTTGGTTAATGTCTCCATTAGTATCTCACGTTATCCTGCAACACACACCTGTCCTCAGTTCCTGTCTTCAGTATGGCCCCTCGGCACTATTTGCTTTTCTTTATTTCACTTTTTTTTTAATTCAAGTATAGTTGATTTACAGTGTTGTGCCAATCTCTGCTCTACAGCAAAGTGACTCAGTTGTACACATGTATACATTCTTTTTTTCATGTTCTTTTCCATTGTTTTTATCGTAGGATATTGAGTATAGTTCCCTGTGCTGTACATTAGGACTTTGTTGTTTATACTTCACTTGGTTTTGGCGAAGGAGTGGAGTGAAGTGTTTGAATACCTTTTCTCAAAATGCTGGCTTTCCAGATGTTTTCCAGAGTAATTTTTAGTTTGTTTATAAATTCAGATTTAACAGCATTATCTTTTGCTCATAGACTCTAAAACAAGTTGGCAGCAATTACTGAATTAGAATACTTCTTGATTATGTACCAATGAAATACGTTTTCTATAGATATGAATCTTAAAATCTGAGAATCTAGACCTTATAGCTGAGTCTGTCCCCTAAAATGAATTGAGGCAAAGTTATTTTTAAGATCATAATATCTCCTTTTAACATTAACAGAACCCTAGGTTCCAGTGTTGCTCTTCTTGAATCACTGCCTAAAAACATGGAATTCTTTCTAAGGACTTTCCAGAAAATGTCCCCTGGTGCTTCTTTACCTTTCTGACCCATTTCTAATGAACAGCAACATCAGTGAGTTTAATTATAAACCAGGCTAACCATTGGATCTCAAAGCATCAATGGCAATAAAATATACACCTTTTTTAAAAGGTTTGGGTTTTTTTTCTTTTTATCTATGAGAAGAAATAGCTTATAACACTATAAAGCGTAACTCACTTATCCTAAAACATTAAAGCCCAACTAACAAATTGAGTGAAGCGGTAGTATTTTCTCATGAAGATAGGACACGACTGAAAAAAACAGCTGATTTTTGTGCTAATACTGGGTGGTCCAAAGAAGACGAAGTGTTGAAGCAATTCTCCAATTTTGGAAGAACAGTGGAAAAACAAATAGAGGAAGCAAGTGAGCCATGGTTAACTCTGGAAAAGATGTATTCTGCTAAATTTTCTTCTGGTCCAGCTTTTACTGTTTGAGCATGAGGTAGTTCAGCTAGGTAGGTAAATGGGTAGCTAGCTAGATATGCTAGGAAGTAGATATATAGGACTCAGATTTGGTCCAAATTTTGAGCCTGAAAATCAATTTAAAAATAGCTTAACAATAATTGATAATACAAATTCATTCCATAAACATTTGTTGCTCTTTATTAGCAAGCTCTATGCTAAGTAATTTTTATGGACTTCTACAGTGGCTCAAAGAGTAAAGAATCTCCCCTCAGTGAGGGAGACCTGGCTTCGATCCCTGGGTTGGGAAGATCCCTTGAAGGAGGACATGATAATCCACTCCAGTATTCTTGTCAAGGGAATCCCCATGGACTGAGGAGCTTGGAGGGCTACAGTCCATGGGGTCACACAGAGTCGGACATGACTGAAGCAACTTAGCACGCATGGCAATAATCATAGTGATGATGAGGATGCTGATGATGATACAGAATGCTTTTGAATTTTATTATGGTTCTGTGAGAAGACCGTTGTAGGCACTTATCTATGCCTGTTTGTTTTACCGTCACTGATCAGTGTTCCATTCCTCACGCTGTTAGAATGTTAATGCTCAACACAAGCACTCCGTTGCCTAATAAGGGAGGCGCAGAGTAGGACACACAATACAGACTCATACTAACTTTCTCTGTTTTATTACAGCAAATTCTTCGTCATTCTAGAGAAAACTCAACAAAAGTTATATTTCTCATTACGGATGGATATTCCAACGGGGGAGATCCAAGACCCATTGCGGCATCACTGCGAGATTTTGGAGTGGAAATCTTTACATTTGGCATATGGCAAGGAAACATTCGAGAGCTGAATGACATGGCTTCCATCCCAAAGGAGGAACATTGCTATCTGCTCCACAGTTTTGAAGAATTTGAGGCTTTAGCTCGCCGGGCGTTGCATGAAGGTAATGGAAGCTTAATGGCATACCACCATGCCTTTATATGGGATTTCCTTCTTGCTTACTGCTTGAAACCCACCCCGCAGGGAAGGCAATACCAAGCCCTATGGGGTCTTTGCTGAGCATGCTAGCCATGTGCCCCTTGTGTATTATGAGATGTGTTGAACTTCATACGTAGAGATGACACTCTGACCTTGCAACAGGAGTATTGTTTTGTTTTTTAACAGCTGTGATATATTTTCACTAAAATATCCATATGCTTCCACCCAGGACCATTAGAATCAGGGGAATGAATGGAGGTGTGTTTTAAGGCCACACACGGAGTCAGAAACCTTGACTTAGATTTCATCTACAGTTATCTGGAAGGATGAAGTAAACATTGAGAGACAGGCTTCGTGAATCTCACCAGAATGTTTCCAGAAATATTCGTGAAGATTAGAGGGATAATAAATACTTAACACGTATTTATTGACCTGACAGTTTGAAGAGTGATATGATATGCTTATGGGTAAACTGAAGAGCAGTGAGAGCAACAGAGGATAGCATCAGTAAATCCATTCATTAAGTTCTTTGTACACTGTTTATAGTGATGTTTAGTTGAATGACTTAAGTCAGATGATGAACTTCCAGGTGTAGTATGGGCATGTATGTTACTGTGATCCAGAAGAGAAAGTGTAGATTGGAAGTAGGGGATCGAGGATATAGCCTCAGACCAAAGCCATAGAGCAAATTAGGCTTGATCTTTCAGATATCCACGTAAAAGATTCAGTTTGATGGGTAAATCATGGCAACACAAGATTTCCTCACAATTAGTGATAAGCTTCCCTGGTGGCTCAGATGGTAAAGACTCTGTTGCAATGTAGGACACCTGGTTCAATCCCTGGGTCAGGAAGATCCCTGGGAGAAGGGAATGGCTATCCACTCCAGTATTCTTGCCTGGAGAATTCCATGGATAGAGGAGTCTGAGGGGCTATAGAGTCCATGGGATCACAAAGAGTTGGACGCAACTGAGTGACTAATATACACACAAAATAAATGGGTCGGCCCTACTGTAGTTCCAACAGAAGAGTTTGGAGCAGCATCTCAGGCTACCTATGGATATAGCAAAAAAAAAGTCCCAGTCAGTCAACTAGTAACTGAGTGGCTTTGACCAAATTATTTAGCTTTTGTACTCCTTAGATTTCTTACTGATGAAATAGGATAGAAGAAGACTATCTACTTCATAGGTTTGTTCCAAGGAATACATGGATTAATACATAGAAAGTGACTAGAAAACTTACTGAGGGCTTATAATACTAAGCTGTCAATGACTGTCCATTATTGCTATTATTTTAGGCAATTTAGCTAACATCTGTGACCTTCAGTTTTCTCTGCTTTTAAAATGGAGCTATTATAACATGTGCCATATAGTTTTGTCAAGAGGATTAAATGAAATATTTCAATTTCACCAATGTAATATTTGGCACATGGCAGAAGTTCACTACCTGGGACTTTTTTTGTTTGTCCTTTTCTCTGGGAAAAGTGATATGATGAGTGGGAAGACAGAATGGCTGTTGCAGTAGCTGGGATTATGAAATTATGAGTGTTATTAGCTTAGAGGACTTGTTTCCAGTCCTACCAGCCTTCTGTCTTGGAGGATGGGGGCCTTCTGCCCTAATGCGAGTCAGAAACTGGATGGGACAGAGTCTTCAAGGAAAGGATTTTGGTTACCATATTGCAACAGGGTTTTGAAAGGCGTAACTTTTATTACTGTAAACTAGTATCTAAAATGTGTACTACTCTGATGGAGTTTCCAGATTCTGTAATAAAAGATCCTGTTTTTTTCTGAAAAACGTGATCAAAGCAAAAGAAATTAACCTCATTTCCCCTGTCTTGATGTTCTCTGAAGTTGCATCCTTTTTTTTTTTTTTAATAGTTTTTTATTTTCATACAATTGTTAAAGGTTACTTTCCATTTACAGTTATTGCAAAATACTGGCTGTATTCCCCATGTTGTACAATACATCCTTGTAGCGTAATTCACATCCAATAGTTTGTGCCTCTCACTCCACCACCCCTCTATTGCCCATCCCCCTACTGGTAACCACTAGTTCTCTGTATTTTGGGGTCTGCTGAAACTACTTTCAATTTGGATGGATCCACTTTTTAAGATTCCCAGGGTGGCTCTAGTGGTAAAGAACCCACCTGCCAACACAAGAGACTTAAGAGACACAAGTTCAATCCCTGAGTCAGAAAGATCCCCTGGAGAAGGAAATGGCAACCCACTCTAGTATTCTTTTCTGGAGAATCCTGTGGACAGAGGAGCCAGGAGGGCTATAGTCCACGAGGTTGCAAATAGTTGGATATGACTGAAACAACTTAGTGTACTTTTGGCCTCAAGACTGTCCATGTTTGTGGCCATTCTCAGTGGACGTAGGTTCTAGAATAATAGCTTTCCCTATATACAAGTTGTTCACTTATCTCTTCCAGACCTAAATGCCAGTGCACCAATTTTACAGCTCCATTTTTCTTGCTCCCTAGACTTCCAGATCAACCTGTGTCTCAGAGGTAATTCCTAGGTGCCCATGTTGTATACCCACACCACAGTCTATTGCGTGGGGCTTTAATAGGGTACTTGGCTGTACTAGTCTCTTTCTCTTAGGGCTGGAATCTTCCTTTTACTTTGTCCCTGTCTATTATTGTTCGGGTCTTAATGCGTTGAGAGAGATGTTCCATAACTGAGGCCATCACCTGTCTCTTTTCTGGGTATTCATTAGCAGTTCATGTGTGTTGCTGAAACTCACCCATTTGAGTTCCTACTGTGAGCCCATCACTGTATCTGGGCCTACCACCATGGACCTAGTACTGAAATTTAGGCTAGGACTTTTGAACCTCTTCCATAGGGTAAATAGAACTTACTGTGTGCCTGATTCTAGGCCATCGATTCTTGGTAAGTCATAATCAACTTTACCCTGCCCTGTTAAGTCACTTTCAGAACAGGACAGCTCTGCCTGGGTTCTTGAATTCCCAGCATGGCTCACTTCAGAGCATGGCTCGAGTAATCAGTAATGGTCACCTTTTACATGTGAAAATTTATTTAGAATTGAGAGACAAACCAGATCCTAGTTCTGTGATTCAACTTGTGTGGTGCCATTGTTTCAGTCTTTAATCACATAATTATAGAAGTAAAGGTATGTGTTTTAAGTCAGTTGCCCGTAATCAACACTCTTAGGCAGCAGTCAGGGCTGCAGCTTTATTTGTTTATTTGAGCAGGGACTCTAGAAATCTGGTTACTGCTGCCTGACCTCATGCTGGTGGGGAAGCCAGGAGACTGACCTGGAGAACCGACTGCATAACTTCCTGCTGCATCTGGAGACTCCTCGCTGAAACAACTCAATTTCTGCCTGACCCTGCCTGGCCTGGAGAACTGAGGATGAGGTCCCAGACTGAAAGAGCTTAACCGGCTGCACCAAATCCCCAGCCTGTGCTTGTGCAAATCACACACTTTGCTATTCGGATGGGAGTGGGGAGCGATTGGGAATTTGACGGAAATGAAAATATCTTTCCTCGTAACAAGAGAATGTAACATTCCACTGCTCATTCCTTTTTTTTATGACCTCCCTGTCCTATGTGCTTGTAGATCTGCCTTCTGGGAGTTTTATTCAAGAGGATATGTCCCATTGCTCCTATCTGTGTGAAGCCGGCAAAGACTGCTGTGACCAGATGGCAAGCTGCAAATGTGGGACTCACACGGGTCAGTTTGAGTGCATCTGCGAGAAGGGCTATTACGGGAAAGGTCTCCAGTACGAATGCACAGGTGAGTGTCTGGTCTGTGTCAACTATATCAGTTGCCTTGTTTTGCTCTGTAGGAAAGGAGCCCCAGGCTCAATGGCTTAACCACTAAGAATTTAGTTTTGGTTTTAGATTTTTTTTTTTAATGTGGACCATTTTTAAAGTCTTTCTTGAATTTGTTACAATATTGCTTCGTTTTTTATTTTGTTTTTTTGGCCACGAGGCCCGTGGGACCTTAGTTCCCCGACGAGGGATGGAACGTGCACCCCCTCCATTGGAAAGCAAAGTCTTAACCACCGGACCACCCGGGAAGTCCCAAGAGTATTTGATATTGCTCATGAATCAGTGAATCAGTTGGGCAGCACTTTTGGTCCTCAATATGTCATTGACCCTGAGTAGGGTTGGCTGCCCTGCTGATCTTACCTGAGTTCTCTCACCTGTTTACACATCAGCTAGCTGGGGACCTGGGGACTTTCCCAGGCTTGCCCAGGACCTCTAGGGTGTTGTTTATGTGGCTTCTCAGACTCCATGAGGCCAGCCCAGTCTTGGGCACAGAGTTCCAAGAGGAAGTGGAAGGCTTCAAGGACCTCTTGAAGCCTAGATCCAGATCCGGGGAGGGGGGAAGTTTGGGGCTTTTTATGTGTAATCAGTCAATAGCCAAATCGTCAAAATATGCTTCAGCCTCTGTGAGATTGAAACAAGTGGGATTCTGGTCCTCAGGGCACCTGGGGCTTGTGGGATTGTCACCAAAAAATGTAACATTCACTTCATGGTCTTTTAGCTCCTCATAGTCTCCACAAAGGAACATCAAAAAGCTCTTAAAAAAAAAGGGGGGGGGGGGCTCTAAAAGTGACATCACTTCAAAATGGAATTCACTTCTTTGACATCTGTAACGTTACCTCTAGGTTTCCTTACCACAATACCTTTGTAATTTTAGTATTTTGTTAGAAAAACAACTTAGGATTCTTGTGTTTTAAATTACATTTTAGGAAATATTGACTATTTAGAAGTAGTGTGCGGTTTTTCTGTGACAGCATCTTATTTGTTCTACTTTACTTAAAAAGCAGCATGGTTTTTAGAGGGTCTTTTTGTTTCTTTTTAAACAACTCTTCCGTGGTTTGCTGCTTGGGAAAAATGTATTCCCATGGAAATTAACACCCACCAGGAGAATTTCCGGGCAGTAGGTTAACTTTATAGTGTCGGGTGTGGCTGTTCACGGCTTGTTTCGAGTGAACGTTGTTTCATTTTGACATTTGGAAGGTAGGTAGGTCTGCTCTGTAACACAGAAACGTGGCTCTTCCAGGGTTGAACTTCCCAGTTTTGACCTTATCTGTTTTTCTCTCTTTTCTTCTCCTTGTGGAACATTTCTTTTTGCTTTTTCTACTTTCTGTTATTTGTTTTTTAAATTTGAAGTGTAGTTGATTTACAATGTTGTTCGTTTCTGCTGTACAGCAAAGTGCTTCAGTTATACATGTATACATTCTCTTTTTTAATCCTCTTTTCCGTTGTGGTTTCTCACAAGACATTGAGTATAGTTTCTTGTGCTGTACAGTAGAACCTTGTTGACCCTTGCTATATATAAGTGGTGGCATCTGCTGGTCCCAGTCTCTGATACTGACTTTCATTCTCATTGCCCCTCATCTCCCTTCCCTCAGTTTCTTCTCCTCCTCCCCTCCCCCATCCCACTGGCTCTGATCCCATCTGGCGGGCACCCTTCCTGGGTGCAAGCATCCACGCTTGCCCAGCAGAATCACTCCTTTCTTGGCCCCGTTCCCATTCCACCCAGCAGGATTTCTCATTTAAGCGGGGAAAAAAGGGGGGTTGTAGAGAGTCAGCCCAACTGCCTCTGAGTTGGCAAAACGCCTCCCCTTGAGTCTTCCCACACTTCCATGAACAGCGCAGCTTGGCAGCCTCCCTGACGCCCCCTCCTTCCCTCCACCCGTCTGAGCCCACCAAATACAGTCAGAAGCTCTCGTTTTCTTTGCTGCATGCTGTAGTCAGCACGTCTGTTTCCGTGTGGTCCAAGATTGAGCTGCTCCCTGCCAATAAGCCGCTGCCGAGTGGCTGCCCAGCAGCCTCAGCCATGCTGTGCCCAGCCCCTACCACTCCTGGGCACTGTAATCTTGCATCCCAGGGGACAGGCTGCACGAAGAGAGGGAGGCAGTTCATAAACCCACTGCCCCCAGTTACCCAAATCGCTGTGGCTGCCACCAGTTATGCATTCCAGGCTGAAAGGCACAGCTGTCTTTAAAATGGATGCAGTGGGTGGGCCCATCAGTGCAGCCTCAGCAGAGGGGACAGAAGCACTTTGGCTGCTGGTTCTAGCCAGGAACACCAAGCACAAAAGGATTCATTTATCCATCCCTTTGCTTCAGTTAGTAAGCCTTCCTTATGTGCAAGATTTCAGCTAGATCCAGTTCATTGATATAAAAGTTGATGTTATCATCTTCGATATTTGTGTCTTGAGGATGGGAGAAAGTGGTATCGGAACTCTGAGTTGTGCTTTGCACACTTGTGGTAGGCTCTGCTCATCACTGGTTTCTCCTGCATGCTTCGAGCTAAGCAAATAAATTATAACCTTCCCATGACCTGAAAGACTCATTACTAGACTCTTACCACTTGGAAAGGCAGAAAGAAATATTAGCTCTACATCATCCAGTACTGAACATCTGGAAGCCGTGAGCCCCTTTTAAAATACAGTTAGTTAACAGATGTTCCTGAGCACTTTCTCTGTGCCAAGCCCTGTGCTAGGCACCAGGCAGGGGTTCAGTGGACTGATAGACATGGTGCCTACCTTCTAGGAACTTACAATTTAGCTACACAAAGCAATTTGTAATCGCAGACTGTGCTGTGTTAATACAATATGAAGGAGGGATCCCAGGGAAGGTTAGACTAATATCCTACTCTCTAAACCAAGATCTGAACAATGGCTGAACAATAGTTATTTTTTGCTTCAGGAGAGAATGTTACCTTTTGTTCAGAATAGTTGGAATTCTGAGCATTTATCCTCATCGTAGAAACAATGCCTTTCCAAAGCAAATCATTTCTCTTTAGAGCCAAAAGAAACCTTAGAGATTATCTGCTCTAAACTCTTCATTCTACAAGAGGAAATTGAGGTCTCAGGGAAAGGTGAGTATTTTGCTCAAGAGGGCATATCCCACCCGCAATCAGCAGGACCCAGGAAGGGACCCAGGACATTTTTCTCTAAATCCTATACCCAAGATATCATACTGCTTATTTTGCATTTTTTTTTCCTGAAAAACTTCTTGGATTCATTGCTTTTCAGAAACCATAAACACTGAATTGTACTCAAAGTGTTTAAAAATGCAGAAAGACTGGCTCACTTTCAGCCTCTGACACAAACTATGTCACTTTGAATGATTAATTCCTTCTAATTCTCTGTTCCTTCTGTAAAATGGGCTCCGTAATGGTATAGTTTTATGTGTGTGTGTGTATGTGTGTGTGTGTGTGTATTCTTTGTCATCTGAGCCATCTGGGCATATGTATTTATATGTGTGTGTGTATATATATGTGTGTGTATATATATATTCTTTGTCATCTGAGCCATCTGGGTGTATGTATATATATGTGTGTGTATATATATATGTGTATATATATATATATGTCATCTGGGTGTATGTGTATATATACATACACACCCAGTGACTCAGATGATAAAAAATCTCCCTGGCTCGGGAAGATCCCAGTGGAGAAGGGAATGGCTACCCACTCCAGTACTCTTTGCCTAGAGAATTCCATGGACAGAGAAGCTTGATGGGCTACAGTCCATGGGGTCACAAAAGAGTCAGTCAGACATGACTGAGCAGCTAACACTTTTAGTTTCACATATGTGTGTATATACATACATATATGTATGTATGTACATAGTGGGTTGGCCAAAACATTCATTCAGACTGTTCTGTAACATTGTATAAAAAACCCAAACAAACTTTTGGCCAACCCAATATATATGTATACTTAAGTATATCTGTAGACATGGGTATGTATATACATATGTATAGATAGATAGATGGTTGGGTAATTGAGAGAATACACTTGGAGTGCCTAGGACAGTATCTGGCATGTCAGTTCTCAATCAGTGGTAGTTACTGTTATGAGATAATATTGTGAGAAAACTAATGAATAAACACTAAAATGCTACTCTCAAGAACGAGATACTGGAAGATAAAGGACAGCATCTCTTTTGTAAATCCTGCTCTTCTGGGTGAGACTAGTGGCCTTCACTTGAGAAATCGTGCTGTCGGGAGGATAAGGAGAATCCTTGCATGCAGGTGAGTACCATCAAGAAGCATTGCAGCTGCTAAAAGTGGACAGCATATTGACCTAATGAGTATCCAATGAAAAGCAAGAATCCTGCATGAGAAAAGGCGGCAGGATAATGTGCCATTGTATACTGAAGTAGAGATTGTTGGCTTGACTGGGGAAAAGTTACATGCTGAGGCAAACTGTATTTGTTAATTAACTTCGTAGAAAGGCAGAATACTAGAGCTAGCTATAAGGGTCTTTCTCAACATTCACTTAGGAGATGAGGAAAGTACATCCCACGAAGGAAGTTTTTCTTTTTTGGTTGTAAGTCAGTGCTTTATGAAAGGCTGTTGATAGTTTGTCTTTAAAAAAAAAAAAAAAAACTGACATAACTCATTTTCATTTACTGCAGGTATTTTGTATAATTCAGAAGTTCAGGTATGGGATTTTAATACTACATGAGCAGGTTTAAAAGGTTGAGGAAATATCCTTCTAGGATTAGTTATTGAACTTAAGCTAAGGGAAGAAGACTGAAAACCTATGGAATCTAACAAAAAGAAGGTGCTTCCAGTTTCTAGCTCTGGGTTTACTTTCCTCATTCGTCACAGTCAACAAAGGCATTTGAAAGTGATGAAGAGGCTGATGCTGATGATGATGATAATAGCCAATATCAATATTTTAGTGGCACTTGCTATATCTCGGGCTTTCCTGGTGGCTTAGCTGGTAAAGAATCTGCCTGCAATGCAGGAGACCTCAGTATGATCCTTGAGTTGGGAGGATCCCCCGGAGAAGGGAACGGCTACCCACTCCAGTATTCTGGCCTGGAGAATCCCACGGACTATACATCCACGGGATTGCAAAGTCAGTCATCCATGACTGACTCTCACTTTACTGTGTCTCAAATACCATTTCAAGCATTGATATATATTAACTCCTTAATGTTCAAAATAACTCTCAGGAATAGTGTTCCACTTTAGAGACAAGGAAACTAGAAGTCTGAGAAGTTAAGTAACTTATCCAGAGTCACACAGCTAATAAGAGCTGATTTATGAACCAAAATTGTCCGGCTCTGGAGTGTACCATATAGCCACAGAGATAGACATTTAACAGATAAACACAATTAAAAATATAATTGCAAAGTGCTGTTATTTAATTTGACCCTTATGAGAGCATCAATATTTGTTTACTGTCAACCCACGAGGTAGTAGTTTCATGCAGTTCAATCTTATACAAGGCAGGAAAAGAAGAGAATGAATGACAGAAAGGACTAACCCAATCTTGCCACTGCTTACAGTTTTTTAACTATTACTCATTATGGAATAAGCTGGGCTTCCCTGGTGGCTCAGCTGGTAAAGAATCCACCTGCATTGTGGGAAACCTGGGTTTGATCCCTGGGTTGGGAAGATACCCTGGAGAAGGGAATGGCTACCCACTCCAGTATTCCAGCCTGGAGAATTCCATGAACTCTATAGTCCATGGGGTTGCTAAGAGTCTGCGATGACTGAGTGACTTTCACTGCATGGAATAAGCTACAAGTTCCTTAGCAGAGCACAAAGGTTGTATGATTTGACCTCTCTTTACCCTTTGAGCTAAAAGCTGGAACTAGTTATAGTTCCCCCAAAATACCACATGATTTCATCTCTCAGACCTTTTTTCCTGCTTCTTCAAGTCCCCTTTCCCACCACAACTGTTTGCCTTGTTCTACTTCATCAGACTAGTGATTTAATGGGCAGTGATTTTCTAGTTCACTGTGCATCCCCATTGCCTGCTTTCAATGCCCATCAAGAAAACAGATGTAAGTATGAGGCCAAGTTTAATACCAGAATCTTGAGCAAACAAAGAATTCATTATCTAAATCTGAGGCAATTGCCTGGTGTCCACATCCGCCTTGGGCAGCATGGGATCCTTAACACAAAGGCTCGTGATAAGACTTTTTAAGAATGTATTCAGTTTACTTGAATGCAAAATATTGACATTTGGTTAACTTTTGTCAACAATTAATCAAATACAGTGCATGGTAATGGTTAATTCCCTGGATGAGTCATTTTAAAAGGCTAGATGTGCATAGCCAATGAACTCCTCTTGTAAATCCAAGCAGCTGCAGCTGTTGTGAATTTCCCCTCAAGGGATTCGAGAGACAGTATGGAGACAATAGGCATCTTGAGGACACTGCTTTGCAGGCAAGGCTCCGTTTCAGTGAATTTGGAATGGTGAGCAGTTTGAAAATTATACCTGGATGGGGGCCAAGGCCGAGGACCAGATAATGAGCCAAAGCCCCAGTTATATTATTTTTCATAAAAGGAGGATACACAATAGAAATGGAAACACTGAAATATTTACATGGAAATATCTTATTACACATGTAAATATATGCTCACAAATCCCCACCCTCACCCTGCACACACATTTTCCTGTCTAACTACTATATCATTTCTTTGGAAAGAGAAAGGACAGAAAGCTGTAGACATTCTTGAATAGAAACCAGAACATTTGGAAATCTTGTTCTCTGAGCAGAGCGTAGCTATTTTTTTCTCCCAGAAAACTTCCCCGGCTGTGCCTAATAATGGATTTGTAAGGTGTAAGGAATTTGTACAATGTATTCCTATTCACTTTTTTATGAGGGAATGTTGCTGGCATGTTGACAGTGACTCTCATCAGCTTGAGGAGGATGGGTCACTGCTGCCTGGACGGGGCTAGTTTGGTTTGCCACTGAATGAGGTAGGGATTCAGTCCTGATGGTGCATTTTCCAGTCTATCATAATTGTTAAAACAGGACAACATGTGTTATTAGACTGTAGGTGTGAAACACTACCCAACTTCAAAGTCAGAATACCGTGTTTCAGTTCACTTATTGTCTTCTGCAGCTCTGTGACTTCTGTTTGGTACTTTACTATAGTTTCTATTTCTTGTTGAAGTTCTCACTGTGTTCGCTCAGTTTTCTTTGAGTTTGGTGAACATCTTTATGACCGTGACTTTGAACTCTTTATCAGGCAAATTACTAATATCTATTTAAGGTGTACTATTTTTTTCCCTGAAGTTTTGTCTTATTCCTTTGATTAGAACATATTTCTCTGTTTCATTTCCCTTGTCTCTCTCTACATTGCTTTCTATGTGTTAGATAAAACAGACAGTTTTCAGTCTTGAAGAAGAGGCCCCATATAGGGGATGACCTGTATCTTTCAACCCTCCCCAGCTCTTGGTTGTCTCTTGAACTTTTGTGGTTGTCCAAGCAGCTTATTTTATTGTACTTTATTATTTTTTTAAAAAATTTTACTGGAGTAGAATCGCTTTACAATAGTATGTTAGTTTCTACTATAGAGTAAAGTGAATCAGCTCTACCCGTACATATATCCCCTCTTTTTTGGATTTCTTTCCCATTTAGATCACCATAGAGCATTATTGTGGAGAAGGAAATGGCAACCCACTCCAGTATTGTAGCCTAGAGAATCCCATGGACAGAGGAGCCTGGTGGGCTGCTGTCCATGGGGTCGCACAGTCAGACACGGCTGAAGCGCCTTAGTATGCATGCATGCATTGGAGAAGGAAATGGCAACCCACTCCAGTATTCTTGCCTGGAGAATCCCAGGGACAGAGGAACCTGGTGGGCTGCCGTCTGTGGGGTTGCACAGAATCAGACATGATTGAAGTGACTTAGCAGCAGCAGCATAGCATTACTGAGTCGAGTTCCCTGAGCTATATAGAACAGCCTATTTTTATTTTTATGGCATCCGACTTCAGTACTCTTGTCTGGAAAATCCCATGGACGGAGGAGCCTGGAAAGCTGCGTCCATGGGGTTGCTGAGGGTCAGACACGACTGAGAGACTTCACTTTCACTTTTGACTTTCATGCATTGGAGAAGGAAATGGCAACCCACTCCAGTATTCTTGCCTAGAGAATCCCAGGGACGGGGAACCTGGTGGGCTGCCGTCTATGGGGTCGCACAGAGTTGGACACGACTGAAGTGACTTAGCAGCAGCATTTTTATTTTTAATGGCTCCCATTAGTTGAGGGTGTGCCAAAACCTGCAGGTGTTCCAATGGGGAGGGATCTCAGTCAGCACCTAGATTCAGGCTGTTTGGAATTCATACCTTCAGGCAGCAGCTTTTAAAGTATGCAAATACATACAGTCTACAAGTGGAAGACTCACTGGCTGCCAGAGCCAGGCCATCTGGAGGTGTCCCCAGAGTGGTAGTCACAAAAATTGGGGCTTCAGATGAGCGTCTAAACTCCTCTCCAGGAGGCCATCAGCAAGGTGTGGCGAGAGGAGAGAGCAAATAAAGATGGCATCCAACTGCTTGGGTTCCCTGAGAGCACCTCTCTAGGCTTCTGTGTGTTTGGCGAACCTGAGGCTACCCCCCAGGCTCCAGAAGAAGCAAATAGGCCTCTTTCATAGAAAAATCAGGGCAGTGTTTCAGTCTATAGTCTGTGCAGTGTCCTGGGGGTGCTAGCCTGCCAGAATAGTCTCTCCCATTGTTATAAGGCCCAGAGGACTCCAAAGCAGTTAACCCCCACCCCCACCACCATCTCCAGAGCCTTGCAATTCAGCAGCATCTCCTGGGAGGCAGCCTCAAAACCCGGCCACCAGAAGCGTGTGAAGCCTCCCTCTGGGAGATACTGGCATTTTGGTTTGTCCAAGGAGAGCATGAAGTTAGCACCTCCCCTTGGAGAGCTCTGGAAAGGATTGTAAATAGCATTTACACGTGGATTTAATTAGAAACCTGCCCTTTGGGCTGCAGCTAGAATGCTTAATTAACAGAGAAAGTCTGTGCTCCCTGGAGCTAAAGCCTCTTCCTGTCTCTTGAGGGTGGAAGCGGTTTAAGAACTTTTTCTCCATTGGTTGCTCTTTCTCCTTTGGGACCTACAAGCATAAGTCCCACCCACTTCCAGAGCCGAGCAATCTATGGGTAGCTGCTACTGAGCAGCCACAAAAACTGGGGCATTGGCCATGTTTGAAAGCTCCCCTTTTGGAGGTACTGTGGCTCTAGAGCATAGCAGAGGGAGAGAATATAGATGGTGCCTGTTGGGAGAAAGAAGGAAATAATAAAAAAGATGGTATCCACTAACCAGTGTGAGGAAGAGGAAGAGGGTAAAAGATGGTGTCTGCCAGCCGGCAGGCCTCTGTGTGGGTCTAAACTCAGACGCTTAAAGATGAGCAAATGAACTTTAGTCATATCAAATCTGGATGCCTCTGGACCCTCTGTCTCTGCGTTGAGCCCTGTGTCAGGTGAGTCATGAAAGACCCCATTAAGAGGCGTTTCTCATTTCCTTACAGTCTGTGGGTTTCTTGGACTTGAGCCCTGTTGGATTTCAAAGCTAAATGTTTTGGGGTATTGTCTCTCAGATGCAAGTGTTACAAGTTGGGAGCCCACTGTGGGGTTCAACTCCTCCCTCCTCAGGGAGCAGCTCCAGGTTTTGAGTTCTCTCTGATTTGTGGGTGGCCATGCTGGGATGGAGTTTATGATGAGGTTTTGTCCCAGCTCCTCCTGCCTGCTTCTATGAGGGCTTTGTCTCCTTGGCTCAGTGTGTGTGTGTGCATGCTCAGTGGTGTCCGACTCTTTGCGACCCCATGAACTGCAGCACGCCAGGCCTCCCTGTCCATCACCAACTCCCGGAGTTTACCCAAACTCTTGTCCATTGAGTCAGTAATGCCATCCAACCATCTCATCCTCTGTTGTCCCCTTCTCCTCCTGCCTTCAATCTTTCCCAGCATCACAGCTTTTACAAATAAGTCAGCTCTTTGCATCAGGTGGCCAAAGTATTGGAGTTTCAGCTTCAACATCAGTCCTTCCAATTATCACTCAGGACGACCTCCTTTAGGATGGACTGGTTGGATCTCCTTGCAGTCCAAGGGACTCTCAAGAGTCTTCTCCAACACCACAGTTCAAAAGCATCAATTCTTCTGCACTCAGCTTTCTTTATAGTCAAACTCTCACATCCATACATGGCTACTGGAAAAACCATACATAACCTTGACTAGACGGACCTTCTTTCTCTGGGGAATCTTCACAAATCAGGGATGACACCCGCATTGGCAGGCAGATTCTTTACCACTGTGCCACCTGGGAAGCCTTGGCCAATGTGTTGTAGTTGCTTAGATGGCCTTTAGGTTTTTTCAGAGGAAATTGTCCCATATGTATTATAGGTGCAGATTCTGGTGTGTTATGGGAGGAGGTGACCCGGGGATCCTCCTCCATCACCATCTTGAGCGGAGATCTCCCAAAGTCAGTATGTCGTTTTCTTTAGAAATATGCATAAAAATATACCCAATATTCTGAAATTGTCAAAAAAAAGGTTATAAACAATTCCTGCTTCTCATTGTAAAATATTCCTTGCTTCCTTCTTCTTTCCCCTAGTCACACTATAAGTAACTTTCCTATAGCGGTGAAAGGGAGACAGAGGGAAAACAATTAACACCTGATAAATAAGTAATCTTCAAATATTTTTGCTCATATAAACACTGAAGAAAGATTGAAAATGCATGTGCCCCTCATTGCTTTTTAAGAGGCCATCCAAACTTTTCAACAGGGTTTTTAAAGATGGCATTTCCATAGTACTGTATTGATGTTTAAAAACCATTGTCCAATTATACTCCAATAAAAATTTAAAATAAAATAAAACTGTTGTATTACTGTTAAACATTCCCACCAAAGTCTAAATACTAGAGCAAATTTGATTCTTTCTAGTAGTATCCATTTATGAACAATCACTTAAATTTTTTTATTGAAGTTTAGTTGATTTACAAGTGTTGTGTTAGGTGTACAGCAAAGTGATTCAGTTATACATATACGTATTTTTCATATTCTTTTCCCTTATGAAAGTGAAAGTCACTCAGTCCTGTCCAGCTCTTTGCAATCATATGGACTATACAGTCCAGGGAATTCTCCAGGCCAGAATACTGGAGTGTAGCCTATCCCTTCTCCAGGGGATCTTCCTGACCCTGGGATCAAACCAGGTAGCTGAGCTACACGGGAAACCCGCTTTTCCCTTCTAAGTTATTACAAAATAGTGAGTGTAGGGCCTTTCCTGGTAGTCCAGTGGTTAAGACTCTGTGCTTCCTCTAAAGGGCACAAGGGTTTGAACCCTGGTCAGGGAACTAAGACCCACATGCCTAACAGTGCTGCCGAAGAAAGAGGAAAATATTGAGTATAGTTCCCTGTGCTATACAGTAGGTTGTTGTTGGTTTTATATATATTAATAGTAGTGTGTATATGTTAATCGAAACCCCAGTTTATCCCTCTCTCACCCTTCCCTCTTTGGTAACCAAAAATTTATTGGTCTGCAAGCACCTTTTTTTTTTTTTAAGTGCAGAAACTTTCCATGTTTTATTAGATCTTCTTACTCCACTCCCACCACATAATTCTGTTCTAATGAAAGTATTTTTATGTCCTAAAGCCTTTTGTTGATTACAGACGTCTACTTCTCTGCTACAAAAATTGTTGATATCAATTGAAATTTTCACATGTTCTGTGACCAAAATGGCTAACAGATTGTTATTTTTCCAATTGTTATTTGTATATAATGTGTCAAACATTATTATACATTTTTATACTTATTACATATAAAAATAAGATACTGTTGGAGATTCATCTGCTAATAAGATGGCTTGTTCATTAATTCATGGATCCATGGATTTGTCATTCACTGTTAGAATAAGAGACCTTACAGCATTCATTTCAGTGTTTTTCATTTTTGTAGCTTTCAGTGCTGAAAACCTTCATACAGAAATGTAGATGGGACTTGAAAAAGTTGGGCTAAATTGATGTCACTTAGTTCTAGGAATTCCTCCTGAGTGGCATGCCAAAAGTAAATGAGTTATCTGTTATCAAAAAGTGATTCTAAATGATCTCTCAGCTGACAATTCCCTTAGGTCCTTTTTCAATTCTATTGAAACTAAGGAGTTGGAAGACTTTTCACCAGCAAAAGGAATTTTTAGCCCATCATTCCAGTCATTCACTTCCTCGAATTTCTGGGAAGCCCCCAAAGACTGAAGGTTTACCAGGACTTATTAAAAGACTGTCTGTTACTATTTCATTTGGAACCATTTTTGCTTAACGTAATCAATTTTGGGAAAAACAAAATAGTGCAAAGTTTAATAAACTTTTTGCCATTGAATAGTTTTTGATAAAGTAATTTTACCCTAAAATGTGCATTAATATATTCTTATCAAAATCTTGGAGCCATAGATTTAGCTTGTTTAATTTCTGAACAAATATCTACCATATCTATTTGTTAAAATATTTCTAACAGTCAAACCTATCCTCCGAATCAGATTTCTTTTCTGAGAAAAAAGGCTACATAAGCTAATGAACATTCCACTGGCAGTCATATTACTTTAGAATTCTATGATTGACAGACGAGGCAGAGATACTGCCCTGAATTTGTCAGCTGGATGAAATAAGCTGCAGCCACCTTCATTATTTAAGGTTATTTTCTCCTTTGTTTTGCCCTTGTGGGATTTTTCTTAAAAAGTGACATATGCTTTGACAGTAGTCAGGGGTTTGAAAAGGAAAAATGACGAACAGCGCGTTTACTCCCACCTCCCCGCCCTGCAACATACATGAATTTGAAAATCCCAGGAATGAACCAAAATGCCCCATTTCCGGTGTCAGGAAATGTTATTGGAAGATACTTAACTGAAATATGTGAAAGACTAGAAAAGTTTCTTTAGGACTTGTGTTGTGATCCAATGGCTATGACTCCACGCTCCCAATGCAGAGGGTCAGGGTTTGATCACTGATCAGGGAACTAGATCCCACATGCCTCAGCTAAGAGGTTACATGCTGCAACTAAAGATTCCAGATGCTTCCAGGAGGATCGAAGATCCCCATGTGGCAACTAAAACCCAGTGCAGCCAAATAAATAAATGCTTTTTTAAAAAAAAGACGAAGTAAAAAAATGTTTCTTAGAGGACCTGCTTATTGTGCCTTAATCTGAAGGGTCTCCAGATACAAGATTTCGAGTTGTGGTGGGGATTTATTGCCTTGGGGCAATATAAAAAAGATTTAGAAGAGGTGAAAAGTACATGTTGCTTTTGAAAAGGGAATGAAGGGCAGTTGTGACAAGGTGCAATAGATGCTTTCTCTGGCACATCAGTTTAGGTAAGAGTACATAGGGACGTGGAAGTCCTGGAAATTGGCTAAGAGAATTCATGCCATACCCATATGCCTCTTGCAAAGTCTTCGCCTGCTTATGTTCCTCATTTGCAGAACAGGAGACAATGGGAAAGAATGTTAAATTTTCCTAATGTCATTCATTTCTGAAGATGTCAGCGTGCAGACCCAACTCTCTGGGAGCCCAGAATCCAGCGCTCTCTGCTCCATTTTATTGCCAACAGTCATTCCATAGCACTCATTGCACTGTCCTTATCTGTCAAAGAAATGATTCAGAAATATTTTGCTGCTCTTTCCAGGCTACATTTAACATAAACCGTTGCTTCTCAGTTGTAGCTTAGCATCTCCCGTGTTTGGTTCCCTGGGCTCTGCATGGAGTTGGTGCTCACTAAATATGAGATGATGAGCCATGTTTGGATGGTAGCCAGAGTTAGCAATTTGAAAATGATAGACCAATCTAGACAAAAGGACTGATGCTGAAGCTGAAACTCCAATACTTTGGCCACCTGATGTGAAGAACTGACTCATTGGAAAAGACCCTGATGCTGGGAAAGATTGAAGGTGGGAGGAGAAGGGGATGACAGAGGATGAGATGGTTGGATGGCATCACCGACTCGATGGACATGAGTTGGAGTGAACTCTGGGAATTGGTGATGGACAGGGAGGCCTGGCGTGCTGCAGTCCATGGGGTCGCAAAGAGTCAGACATGACTGAGTGATTAAACTGAAGCTAGACAAAAGTCAGGCTCAGAGAAATAATGGACCCAGTGAGCTTGCTGTATGCTGGCAATACTGAGATATGTGATTGAGTCCTTATGTGTGCGTGTGTGCTAGGTCACTTCAGTCATATCCGACTCTTTGAGACCCTCTGGACTGTAGCCTGCCAGGCTCCTCTGTCCATGAGATTCTCCAGGCAAGAATACTGGAGTGGGTTGTCATGCCCTTCTCCAGGGGATCTTCCTGATGCAGGATTGAACCTGTGTCTCTTATGTCTTCTGCATTGGCAGGCAGGTTCTTTACCATTAGTGCCACTTGAGAAACCCTTATACAACCTTGTAAATCCATAAATCTATAAATAAATTGTTACAGATTGCAGTTAGTGACATGAATGCTAGTGATGAATTCTAGTTCTGTCACTTCCTTGCTGAGTTTTTATGCACAGTTTTTTTGACCTCTGTGAACCTTAGTTTCTTAGTCTATGAAGTGGGGTTAATAAAGTAGGATTGTTACAAAAATTCAATGAGATAGTATGTGTAAAAAGCATATTACAGTGCTTGGCATATAGTAAGTCCTTGATTAATTTAAATCATGATGCTTTACCAGTGGTGGTTCTGAACAGAGAGAGGTTTTGCTCTTTGGGGACAGTTGGCTTTGTCTGAAGACATCGTTGATTGGCACAGTTGGAAGAACTACTGTTGCCTACTGACTAGCAGCCAGGGGTTGCAAAGAGTCGGACACGACTGAGTGACTTCACTTTCACACTTCACTTTCATGCATTGGAGAAGGAAATGGCAACCCACTCCAGTGTTCTTGCCTGGAGAATCCCAGGGACGGGGGAGCCTGGTGGGCTGCTGTCTATGGGGTTGCACAGAGTCGGACACGACTGAAGTGACTTAGCAGTGACTAGCAGCCAGGGACGCTGCTAAATAGCCTACAGTACACCAAACAGCTGTGACAAGTTCCAAATGTCACCTTCTACTGAGGTTGCAACACCTGCTCTGTATTGACAAAGTGAATT
Source organism: Bubalus bubalis (assembly GCF_019923935.1). Lineage (NCBI taxonomy): Eukaryota > Metazoa > Chordata > Mammalia > Artiodactyla > Bovidae > Bubalus > Bubalus bubalis. The sequence continues at coordinate 161,859,541 of NC_059159.1, read as the reverse complement.
AATGGTTTCATGAAAGACTGAGAAAACATTTTATCTCTCTTGAAAGTTTGATAAAAAAAGATGAAAGCCATGCGATTCTACCAGGCTTAAATAATCTCTCGGGTATGAACATTACAGTATCTTATGCTCCAGCCTTCCTAGGCTTAAAGCCCTTTCATGGCGCCAAATTTATCCTCCTTTGCTTAGAATAGTCCATGTCTTGTCTATCTGTTCAGTTTTACCAGTCCATCAGGATTCATAACAAACTCACGTTTCTTATGAAACTTTCCCTTTCATTTCTTGTTGTCCTGGCACACTTTGATCTAGATTTTTTTGCTTCTCATAAATATCTTTTTTTCTGTTAACACTTACCACACAGTATCACCATTTGTGGTATGTTTTTTTCCTTTGATATTCTCTGAATCCCTTTAGGGGAGGGATGTCTCTCTCTCTCTCTGTCCCCCACTTTATCGCCTCTGCTACATGGCTGTGAACTTGGAGTCAGCATTAATACATTTTGAGTAAATGAATGAATGAGTAAATAAAGTAAATTGCATGTTTAGATACTGGAACACAGCATATGGAAACTCTGCTTGGTTCCCAATTTCCTGGGAATTTTCCATTCCTTTTTTGGAGAAATGAAGGTGAACAAGTCTACTGACCCTTAGAAGCACTGGCTAAGAATCAAAGTCAGCCATCTGGAAGCTCAAGTGCAACAGTAGGAAGTGGCTAATCACACATTTATGCCTTTCATGTTATCTAGTTACACTGAGATTATTTTACAAATTTAGCTCTAAAACCATGGTATTGTGTATATGTATGTCTGTTTGTATGTGTAAATCTATTTGCATGTATTGATGATTCATAGTTTGGGTAGTGTTTTAATTCATAGCACAGTCAAGAGAACATTCCAGGATATTGTGGAGTTTTACCACTTAAGCAGTAGTTAACAAATACAAAGCAAACCATTTTTGCTATATGTAACATATGTTGGTGGTGGTTGAATCCCTAAGTTGTACATGACTTTTTGTGACCCTGTGGACTGTAGCCCTCCAGGCTTCTGTGTCCATGGGATTTCCCAGGCAAGGATACTGGAGTGGGTTGCCATTTCCTTCTCTAGGGGATCTTCCTAATCCAAGGATCATACTCAGGTCTCCTGCATTGCAGGCAGGTTCTTTACCAACTGAGCCACCAAGGAAGCATAGGTTCATGTTTGGGAAATTTTTCATAAAACCTTGACATTTATAGATTTTGTCAAAATATGGAAGCAGTTGTAGGAAAATAAATCATGAACTATAGAATAAGTTATGAGAAAAAAGTAATCAAATACACATTATATGTGAAATGTGAAATATGTAAAGGCATAACCATAAAGGTTAATAAGGCATGGTTACTTCTTTTCACCATTAATATTTAAAACAAAAAAGAGCTGTTTTACTATTTGCATATGATGTTATTGCTAACCTAGAAAATCCAAAGAAATCCATGGAAAACCACTAGAATTAATAGACTAGACTTGTAAGGTAGCAAGATAAAGACCTCATATCAGTGAAACATTAAATTTTAAAAATGTCATGAAATCCAATTTATAGTAATAAGAAAAAAAAAGTGTTTCCTAAGAATAATTTCAAAGAGAAATGTGTGACCCTCATGGACAACTGTAAAATTTTATAGAAACCGATAGATGCATAAGAGGTCAAATAGTAAATTTCTGTAGGAGGAATACCTCTCTCCAGTCATTCCAATAGGCGTGCATACTCTTCGTCATATTCTGTTCCATATATAAAGCAATATCCCTGGCCTGCAATCAGTCATACCTCTTTAGTGACTCAGATACTGCAGGCTCCGAGGTAAAGTTTCTGTGTCTTGGGTATTTCTGGATGCACCCTGAAATTTTTGCTTCTCTGCCTTTCACTTTTTAAATTTTTATTACACTTTTGAGATATTATTGTCATGTGCAGCTTTAAGAACTAATACAGAGAAATCCCCTATTACCATTTTCCTAATTTTTCCCAATGGTATCATCTTGCAAAGCTATAGTTTAATATCACAACCAGGATATTGACATTAATACAGTCAAGCTATAGAACAGCGTCACCACCATGAGTATCCATAACATGTCCTTTTAGAACCACAAACACTTCCCTCCTACCCCTGATTGCCCTACTTTAACCTCTTGAAACCACTAGTCTGTTCTCTTGAGTCTTTGATTTTGTCATTTCGTGAGTGTTTATAAACATTCCTCCAGCAGGGGAAGAGGGAGGAGCACCTCCAGGTGAATATAGAAACCCAGGTTCCTCATTTGCCCTGTTGACTGACACTGACATGTATGTGCGTGAGGGGATCCTCATTACTGCTGGATGTGGATGGGAGTCCATGCTCTTTGCTAGCCTCCACTGGTTCGCCTGGGATGGAAGGGGTCTGGATGCCTGCTGATTGCTCTCCATGTGTCCTCCATTGACACTGCGAGGAGGGAACCTCGTCACTGCTTGGGTGTAGTGCAAGTTCTCATATACCACTGAGCCTACTCTTGAGACCCACTCTAGTGGAGCAGGGAAGGAATCTTTGTTACTTCTGGGTGAGTATGGAAGTGAGACACCATCCTCACCCCTTTGGTCTCCATTGATATGAAAGACCCATCTCTCTGCTTGGCTTTCTCTCATACCAACCCTGGCAGACATGTGTGGGTGCCTTTCTAGATCTTTGCAGGAATGGAAATTAGGCTGTCTACTTGGCTTCTGCCTGGTAAGGTTCGGCTTGGGCCACAGGTTTTTCTGCAGTGTTTGGCTAGAATAGGGTTGATTGATTATTGTCCAAAAGTGATCTATTTTGCTAGCCTGCCCCTTTCTTCATCCTTTGGCTGATAGAAGTGTGTTTTGTTGTTTGGGGGCTTTTATATCCACCTCTGTTGGTGTTTTGAGGTTTCCAGCTTCTTCAGCTCTAAGTCGGGGCTATGTGAGGGAAAAGAAAGCGCAGGGAACTTACCAGCATGTTGTTCTTTGAATCTTGAGGTCCTTGGGGGGTCTGCCTTATCAGTGTCATTTTGTGTTTATTTTATATATAACATCTACAGGTTTTAGGTGTACTTTAGCAGAAGGACTAAGGAAAAATACATCTACTCCATCCTCCCAGAAACAGATGCCTCTACTTTTCATGTGCATCATTTCTTTCTTTTCTGTTGACACTTTTTTCCATGATGGCTGTATCAATCCAGTGATACTGTTCTTTACATGTTGTGTCTTTAGAATGGGTGGTGTCCGTTTTCCTCATATTTTATGCCCAGTGATAACTTCTATTTCTAGAAAACCAAAAATAGCCAAAAGGAAAATGGGAGTCATGGAGAAAAACAGTAAAGCAGTTAAGCAAAAAAAAAAAAAAGTTAACTATAATTAAGTTCTTAAATCATCCTTATGTATAGACATATGTGGGGGTGAGTAAGTCTTTCCATGTTTGAGGATGAATGTTATTGCCTTTCAAAATCATTCTCCAAAAGGCATCCAAGGTGATCTCTTCAAACGTCCTAACTTATTGTCATTTTTCTCATTGTTTTAAGAATAAATTCCTAGCTTTTGAAAGTGACCTATTCAGCCCAGTGGTTCTTGCACTGACGTTTCTAACCTCACCCGCCATTTCTTCCAGCTAGAGAGAACTCGGAATGTTTTCAAGCTTGTCCTCCCTTGCCTTTGAGTCTGCACATGTTGATCCCTCTGTCTGAAATGCCATCACCCTGTTTCTATATCCCCTCACTTTTATTCATGGTTCTGGTCTCACTTCTGAAATCTCTTTGACCAACAAAGCTTACCTGACCACCCACTCCTGCTTCAAGTCTGGATAACATCTCCCTCATGTTTTATTACATAACATGGTACTTTGGCCCTTTATAATCATCTGTTGAAGACTTCAGGCAAAGCTCTATCTCACTCTTCTATCCTAGGAATCCCATTACCTGTCATATCCTTTTCACCCCTAGAGAGGCTCATAACATTTTAGTTTTACAATTACTTGGCTGTAAACTTGATCACCCGTGTGTCATGGTAGAAAAAAACAGTTCTCCAATTGGTTACATAACACAGAGAAGGTCAGACAGTGTCATAGCCAGTAGTAATTAGCAGAATTCTCATCCAGGGATTCTCCCTTGTGGCTTTTGCACCACACCCTCCTTTAAGGGATGGAAAGGGAGAAAGGTGGTGTCATGGTGAAATTTAACATGTTGAAAGCATTGTAGTTGCCAAAGTAAAATACTTGCAATTTTCTTTACATGCAGATTAAAATTCAGAAAATAATCCAAACATTTGAATATGGGAATCTGAAAGGGAAACAGTGACTAAATGAGTGGAGTATTTCAAGGTGCAGTAGATTAGACCACGCAGATCATCAGAAAGAATACCAGGCAGAACGGGTCATTCTGAATCAGGTTTTGTGGAAACTATAGAAGGAAATCTTTTAAATCTGTCCATTGACTCATTTAACTATTTATTGAATATCTTTTAGGTATTTCAGAAGGTTTGATTATTACATAGTACTTCCCTTAAAGGAACTTCATATAAAGTAGGGCTATAATTATTACAAAGAAGTCAGAATGTGTGCCATGAACCAAGAGTTACATTTAATCCAGTTCTAAGCAGTTGAGGTGGAATAAAAATAAAATGTGATGTACAAAATACACATATGTGATATGTAAAATGCTATGGCTATTCAAAAAAAAATTACTTTTAGTTGTGAAGATGAACTGGGTTTGAAAAATAGGATTAGCACAGTTAGAAAGGGGATACTATTGTGGACGATGAAAAGTATTTGTGATGGGGATTGAAGTTAGCTTGTATGGATGGGAAAGTAGGTTAAATCAATAGAACAAGTGGGATTTAGGTCAAGAACGGTAAGGAGGCACTAAATTGTACTGGGACTTGAATTCCAGGCTATAGAGATGGCCTTTGGTCAACTGGCAACGATAAGCTCTTGAAGATTTTTGAGCAGGAATATGGCATTTTGAGAGGCATGTTATAAGAATATTAATTTGGTATCTGTGACAGAAATCACTGACTCTGTATATATCCTAGAACAAGAAATGTGTTTATAGAGGTTACAGCTAAATCAAGTCATAAAATAATAAGGTCCAAAATTATCACAGCAACAGTGGGCATAGCAACTGATATTTATCTGTACTTCCAAACCCCCAAAGTCCTACTGAATCGAGGTAGAGGAGATGAGGAAGGAAAACATGAAAGGCGACTATGGCCTGTGACTTTACTCATCCTCATCACTCTTTATTTGACCCAAAGGGAAACAAGTCTGACAACACCAAACTATACTCAGAATCTTCTTCCTTTCTGACTACTAAGACAAGTGTTACTAGGTCCAAATGTGTATTGTTTATCTTGTTCCTTAGGACAAGCTAATTCATAACACGTGTCTCAGTACGGTTATAAAAGTTGTCAAAATGTTGAAGTACATACATGCTTGTTGGTAAAAATAGTGTTGCCCCCAAGTCCCTAAATGCCCTTTTACTGATCTGACCCCTTTCTCTAGGCTCATTGATCTCTCCTACAATCCAGCACCTAGAGAGGTCTCATCTACAGATTAGTGTGTGTGTGTGTGTGTGTGTGTGTGTGTGTGTGTGTGTGTGCTGTAAGTTGCTCTGCTGCTCAGTCGTGTCCAACTCTTTGCGACCTTGTGGACTGTAGCCCACCAGACTCCTCTGTCCATGGGATTCTCCAGGCAAGGATACTGGAGTAGATTGCCATCCCCTCCTCCAGGGGATCTTCCCAAGCTGGGCATCAAACATGCATCTTATGTCTCCTGAATTGGCAGGCAGGTTCTTTACCACTAGTGCCATGTGGGAAGCCCAGCAGATTAGTGGGCATGCCAGAACTCTGCTTAATGCTACAGCTTATGTATGCTCTTGTTGATCAACGATCATGCCATCTTGGTAACATTTTAAATATTACCCTTAGCACAGATAAACTTTTCACCCAGAAGGTTCTCAACTTTTGTAAGCAAATAGTTAGACTTCTGTTGGGCCTACACATGTTTGAATCTCAGAGAGAGATTCGCCCTAAATTTAAGTTGAAAGTCTGTTGCATTAAAATTCTTGGGACTTCACATTTTTTTAAACTTTAAAAAATTGTATGTATTTATTTATTTTTGACTGTGCTGGGTCTCTGTTGCTGTTTGTGGGCTTTCTCTAGCTGTGGTGCACAGGCTTTTCAGTGCAGTGTCTTCTCTTGTTGCAGAGCACAGGCTGTAGGGCACACGGGCTTCAGTAGTTGTGGTACATGGGTTTAGTTGCCCTGCGGCATGTTGTCCTTGCTAAGTCACTTCAGTCGTGTCCGACTCTGTGCGACCCCAGAAACGGCAGCCCACCAGACTCCCCCGTCCCTGGGATTCTCCAGGCAAGAACACTGGAGTGGGGTGCCATTGCCTTCTCCGATGTTGCCCTTAGCTGCCCTTCTTGGACCAAATCTGGGTGCCCTGCATTAGCAGGTGGATTCTTAATCGCTGGACCACCAGGGAAGTCTGGGACTTCACATTTAAATAATGATTAATTGGTAATTTAAAAAACTGTTAATACCCAGTGGTAATGAGACTACAGTAAAATATGTATTTTTATTCTTGTTGATGGGAATATGCAATAATTTGACAGTACTGCTGCTGGGCTTAGTTGCTCAGTCGTGTGCGATGCTTTGCGACCCCATGGACAGTAGGCTAATGAAATACTTAGTAGTATAGTACGAATTTACTCTCTGAAGATCAGTGATTTTCTAGATAATCATGAAATTTAGCTTAAAGAGAATTGTCCCTTCGTTGTAGTCTGAGATATAAATGCTAAGGCTTTCAGGTTTTTTGGTAGCATTATGTTGAACACTAGGCCAGTTGACTTGTTTCTCAGGACCAATATCACAGGTGGCTCAATGGTCAAGAATCTGCCTGCAATGCAGGAGACTTGGGTTCAGTCCCTGGATCAGGAGGATCCCCTGGAGAAGGAAACCTACTCCAGTATTCTTGCCTAGAAAATCCCGTGGACAGAGGAGCCTAGAGGGCTACGGTCCTTGGGGTCGCAAAGAGTTGGACATGACTTAGTGCCTAAACAGCAACAGGCTAATGAAAAGTTAATATTATTTTGCTAAGAAAAAAAATATAGTGGATGAAAAATGTAAAGAAACAAGATGATTGTAGGAAAGTTGTTTTTAATTGTAAAAACACTTGTAAATTGTAAAAACACTTGGAATCCAACTAAATATTAAACATTTAAAGCATAGTGAAACCAGAGTTCAGCTTCCCTGGTGGCTCAGACGGTAAAGCGTCTGCTGCAATGCGGGAGACCCAGGTTCGATTCCTGGGTCGGGAAGATCCCCTGGAGAAGGAAATGGCAATCCGCTCCAGCACTCTTGCCTGGAAAATCCCATGGATAGAGGAGCCTGATAGGTTACAGTCCATGGGGTCACGAAGAGTCGGACACAACTGAGCGACTTCACTTTCACTTTAAACCAGAGTAGTATAGCTTATGGTAAATTTTATTTTCTTCTTTATACAAGTCTGAGTTATTAACTATTTTAGGAGGAATAAATAAAATTAAAGATAATTCTAAAATCTCCAGAGACCTTTCGTCAAAGTGATTACACACAGAGTTTTGTTATAAAACTCAAAATGATGTCACATTTCTCACCCAGACAGTTCATACCTTAAAACAATTAAGAATACAGAGTTTTCAACTAAAAATACTTTGCATAAATGTTACGTACTCATCCAGGTTATATTTGTGTGTGATATATGTGTTTATATGTGATATGTATATATTATGTCTATATGTGTATGTATGTGTGTACACATATATTCGTAACGTGACTCTTATTTCACTGTCTTCTTTTGCACACAGCCTTTGAACGTTTTGCTTTTTTGTTTTTGTATAGACTTGTCCTAATCCATCACTAATCTCCTTTCTAGTCAGAGCAGGTGTTTACATTTGCAGCATGGCATCCTGCAGCTAGGGTGCCATTTGCTGCTATGGCACCATGCAGTTGCCCATAATTTTGTCCAGATAACCTGTGTTCCAGCCAAATGAGTTAACCAATCACAGGGAGGCTGGCAGGATGCTAATTCATTATACACAGATTCAGATGTGCAGAATCCAGGGCAGTCAGTAGTCTCCTCGTCTAATCCTTGATGAAAATGGAAAGGATCTTGACTCTTTAATAAGAAAGTCCCTCGTATGTATGCCTAGGTCCTTGTCTGGTACTTGTGACAAGGACTGACTTAGCCTGGGGAAGCTGGTTCTTTTCTAGTGCAGTGGGTCCCTGTGTTCAAAACCCTAGCACACTATTTATAGGAATTATTGCTTATTCAGAATGAATCCATAAAGTTGAGAAGAAGCATAATATTGTAATAATAAAGAACTTTCTTCCAGGGGCCCCCTACCTAGATATAGCCAAAATGAAAACTTTTGATTTCCACAATTCCCAGGTATATTTTCATCTTCATGAATGGGCGCTCTTGGAGTTGTGTACTTCACAGCCTGAAGGGAGCTGATGCAACTGCCCTAAAACTATATTCTTTAAAGAAATTCATTAAGCTTTAAAGGGGAATTGTGCAAAGAACATAGGCTCTTAATATTTATGGAGAGTTTTAAAATTAATCTTAGATTATCAATGAGAAGGAATTTTATAAAGTGTAAGTTACTGTATAATAAATATTATTAACTGAAATAGTCATCTAAAGAATTGATAATTAAAGAATGGAGACTTCTTTAGATTTTATGAATTGCAAACTGGTTGATATTTTCATTTACTTCAGTCAAAAAATTGTGTTGGCAGAAGGAAAATCTAATCTTAGCATGTGATATCTTCAAGAAACACCCTTCCAGTAATCGTAGCTGATAACTGCTAAGATGTTTCTGAAAGGAGAAATTTTATTTTGACAACAAAAAGAACAATTTAAAAAAATACTTGGTACATTTCCAGGAAGGGAATCATTTCATACAATAAAGAAAAAAACTGTGCCCTAGTCTTTACCATCACTTGTAGAACTTTTTCAAACCAAACTTTTTCATTTTTCAACTTTTGCTTGGTTTTAGATGAGGAATTTTCTCCCTTGGGAATCAAAGAAATTGATTACACCTCTCCCACTAGAATTGTGCAATGCCTTTAAATAGTTCTCAAGTCTGTTTTCGATTATCATTATGAATTTCACAATATACTTCCAAATGTACTTTTGGATATTTTTATCCAAAACACTGTTCTCCAATGTTGTAAATTCTTTATTACTTAAAAGGTTTTGGGGAGTAACAGTGTAAGATTAATTCCTTTTTGTGTAATACCATTTTCAAATAAATTATAAAATCTGTAGATAAAATCTGACTGCTCATGTGACAAGTTTCTTTAACTTGCTTTTTAGTATTAGTCTATTTATAGAATCATTCAGTAATAGCATCAGAAAGGTCACAACCATCATTAAATGTAACTTCTGTATTTTGTAGGAAAAGAAAAAAAAACAAAACAAAAAACCCTTGGCAGTGACCCCGTAGCTTGTTAGTGGAGCAGCCAAGATAGCAACTCAATTGTCTTGACTCAGAGTCTAATGTCCTTTCACATTGCCCTGGTTGTTAGTCCCTCTGACTTCGGTCCTTCCTTCACACTAACCCGTCCTCCACCTTCTGTCCTCCTTTGCTGAGTGACTGCTGGCTCGGGCAATGGGATGAGCAAAGGCTGAGTCAGATGACCAGAAGACTCCCTAAACTTACAAGAGTGTGTTCCCCATGGAGGGACAGAGACAAGTGTGTATGTTACATACAGTGTGATAGGTGCCAGGAGAGGTGAGAGTAACATTTTCCGGGGCACAGAAATGAAGGTGACAAAACCCATCTCAAAAAGTTGGGGATGCTTTGAAGAACGAGTCATTGAGGGGTGCAGGAGTTTCACTCAGAGAAAGGACAGCATATGCCAAGGCAGAAGCTAAGTGGAAGATAGGAGAGGGAAGAGAGGGAGATAATATTTACCAAGCACCGGAGCATTTACTGGGCACAACAAGCCTATAAAAGAAGTATAATTAGCGCTTTCATGGTTAAGAAGATTAAAAGTTGGGGGCATTATTATCACATTTACTGAATGCCAACTACATGTCTGGCATGTTTCTTTACTTACATTATTTCAGTTAACCCTAGCAACAAATTTATAAGGGAATTGCACACGAAGAAACTAAATCTCAGAAAAATTAAGTAAACTGGTCCAACTGCCAAGTCCAGTATACTGAGGTGGGGGAGGTGTGGTGCAAACTAGTCTCTGCTTGAGACTTCCCTGGTGGTCCAGGGGGTGTGGGTTCAATCCCTGGTCTGGGAGCTAATATCTCACTCGCCTCATGGCCAAAAAAATGAAACATCAGACAAAAACAGTATTGTAACAAGTCCAATAAAGGCTTTAAAATAAATAAACAAACAACTAGTCTGCTCAATTCTGAAGCAGCTTCTGATCAGGATATGGAATTCACGCATTCATTGTAGTAGACTCACAGGAAGGTTACAGGTGGATCAAAGATGTCTTTATAGATCTAAGTAAAGAGAGAAGATGGACTTTCCTGGTGGCTCAGACGCTAAAGCGTCTGTCTACAATGTGGGAGACCTGGGTTCCATCCCTGGGTCAGGAAGATCCACTGGAGAAGGAAACGGCAATCCACTCCAGCACTATTGCCTGGAAAATCCCGTGGACAGCGGAGCCTGGTAGGCTACACAGTCCATGGGGTCGCAAAGAGTCGGACACGACTGGGCGACTTCACTTTCCTTTCACTTTAAAGAGAGAAGACTTCATCCTGTTGGTGAAGTTTTTGGTAGAAAGTGATTTGCTCAAATTTTATTTCAGAAAAATGTTCAGGCAGCAACATCTAAGATGGGTTAAAGAGTAGAGGTGAAGACTGAGGAGGGACCAGTGAAATGATTTTGTGAAAAATCTGAAAGAGAGGTGATGAGTTGAGATCTAAGATAAGAGAAATGCAGATGGAGAGATAGGTGAAACTTGGAGGGTTTTTAAGGAGTAAAATCCAAACAACATGGTTTTCATGTCAATATTGAAAGAGATGGAAGGAGGACGAGGAATCAAAGTGATCTCTGAGGTCAGAGAAGTAGTAACTGTGAAATGAAACATATACGTTTGAGACAATGACTTTCTCTTATACATAGTTTTCATTTACTTTGAATGTTTTGGCACAGTACCTATTCAGTGTAACAAAACAAGAAAATGTAGATCAGCAAAAATAAACAACTTGGAAGCCTCGTAATTCTGTCATGAATATATACCGTGTGTGTTGGTTGCTCAGCTGTGTCCGACTCTTTGTGACCCCATGGACCGCCAGGTTCCTCTGTCCATGGGATTCTCCAGGCAAGAATACTGGAGTGGGTTGTATTTCCTACTCCAGGGGATCTTTCTGATCCAGGGATCAAACCTGGGTCTCCTGCATTGCAGGCAGATTCTTTACCACCAGAGAAACATACCGTGTGTACATAACCTTATAGATTTGTATACATTTATTAGCCAAAAGATCATACAACACATATGGTATTTGAGACATGCTTTTATTTACACTTGACTACACAATTTTATTGACTTTCCTTGTCAACAGTTGTATTTTTATGGCTAATATGCCACTGGATGGATGTGTCGTAAGAATTTAACAGACCCTTCGAGTCTTGACATTCGTATTATCTCCAGTGCTGTGTAATGACAAACAAGAACTATACATACTTATGTGTATAATTAACAATTATACGTACTTATATGTGTAGGTAAGAAATGTTGACTTTCACTTGGACAAATTCTTAGAAATTAATTGCTGTATCAAAAGAAGGGCTCCATTTGAGGGTTTTAGTGTATACCCTCAGGTTTCCCTACAAAGTGGGAGAAAATCTGTTTGACCACATGCCTGCCAACAATAGGAATGGCTATTAATATCCTTTCAATTTTTTTCAAATTAAAAAGTAGTCATCAGTTTGCATTTCTTCATTATAAGTGAGGTTAGACTATGTATGCAACAATTATTGGTCATTGTCATTTCTTTAATCTCCAGCTTTTTTGTTCTTTGTTAACTTTTCTGTTGAAGTTATCCTATTTTCATATGTTAGAAAAAGCCCTTTATGTGTTAAACTTTTATTTCTCCTTGAGGTAGTAACTTGTTTGCTTCTTGCAGATTTTTTGGAAATATTTAACATGTCTTGGTACATCCAATTATTTTTAACCTATTTTTCTGGCTTGTTTTAAGTTTATATCTTATCAACAGGGTTAAATTATCCCATTACTCTTATTGATGGTAAATAATATGGTTGGTTTTACTTCCATTAGCTTAGTTTATGATGTTTTGTTATTAATTCTCTCTGCTATTTTCTTGTCTTATGTTTTTATATCTTTGTTATTAGTGGTTTTTTCCTCCCCCACTGATTTGATGGTTGTGCACTTTTTCTATTCATAGTTTTGTGTATTCTTTGTGTCCAAATTTAAACCTGTTTTTCTTTCAGTTTTATCATATTGGTGTATATGAAATGAGAACTTCACCTTTTCCTGTTCCCAACCATCTCCCAGTTTCTCTCAGATTTTAAATCTTTTTTCTTTGTAATTTGTAAAGATTATTTTTTTTCCCTTGGATTATATATCTTTTTAAGAAGGGGCTTTATTTGACACTTGTTTTCATTTTCGCAATTATTTTAGCAATATACTACATGTTCCACTACTTTCTTAATCTCAAGTAATTTTTTCAATACCATTTTTCTCAAGTATGAATTCTTTATTTTGACTTCTTTTCAATCAGTGAAATACATATTGATTTCCAGAAGCCATGCACATTCTCACATGTCTTTCTCTTTCCTCATATTTGCCAGTAGTTTGTCCAAATACAGAATTTGGGGTTCAAAATATTTTTTCCACATAGCTATATTTCTTATTCTTTTTCCTTATATTTGTTTTTGCACAGGAGAAGTGAAATGTCAGTTTGATTTTTGTTTCTTTCTTAGTTGCTTGTAATACTTTTCCTTTATTCTAGGTGTGAAATACTCTTTAATTCTGCTTGGAACTTGATGAGTTTTTATGGCACTAAAATTTCAAGTAAAGAGTATTTTCTTACATTAATATTACAACTTATCCAAGATCTACTCAATTCTGTTGATTTGGAATTTTATGGCTACTTTTTACTGCCTCCAATGACAACTTATTTTGCTGTTACAGTTTGTTTTCTTTTCCATCTTTGTATTTCTCTTAATCATTTTCTCCTACAGCTGCTGACTTCTGTTTAAGGGAGACAGTGTTGTCTTGCGTCTTTGTGAAGATCTGTGCAAATATTTACTGAACTTTTTATAGAAATGAATATTCAGAAATATGAATAATTCAATATTTAATGTTATGATGCTTTGAAGTCATGTTCCCCTTTTTCCTGCTGAAGTGCTTTTTATAAGTCACACATCATTATAACTATTTATAAAATAGTTATAAATTTATAAAAACATTTATAAAATGTTTCTTTCATTCTTAAATAGCTACAGATTTATCAAGTTCTGGAATTTTCTACTATGTACATGGGAAAATGTTCTCTTTCATTTTTAAATATAATCAAGAATGTTAGAAACATGAGTACTTTTTCTAAAACTAACATTATGAATCTTCTATCTCAATGCTGATTGTTTCTGGTTTTAGCATTATAGTTATTGAAACAAGGACTTTTACATCTAGGAGACCTGGGTGTGAGACATAGAACATGTAGTGATAAAAAACGTGGCTTCTGGATCCAAATTATCCTAGTTCAGATCTCAGTTTTGTCACTTACTATATAATTTTGGCTAGTTATTTAACTTTTAAGTGCTTTAGTTTTCTCATCTGTCACTAAGTCACTTCAGTCGTGTCCGACTCTGTGCTCCTCCGTCCATGGGATTTTCCAGGCAAGAGTACTGGAGTGGGTTGCCATTGCCTTCTCATCTGTAATATGAGATAAATGATACTTCATAGTGTCATTTCTATGATACTTCTTAAAAAGATTAAAAAGATAATTTACAAAATATGTGGAACAGTCCCTGGGACATAGTGAATGCTGTATAAATATTTGCTGTAAAATTCTAGCACAGATTTTCATCTCAATTTTGTTGTAAACCTTAAAAAAAAAATCTTTAAAAAAATAAGCCAGAGCTTATCTACCTAGAAACAGACCTTAAACAAATGATAACAGGAAGAGGAAAAGTTTAAATGTATTTAATTAAAAAATATTTGCTTGCTAATTACAACCAAGATTAATGTGATGTTGAATTTTCAATATAAAAATATAATAAGCCAATGTTCAGTTCAGTTCAGTCGCTCAGTTGTATCCGACTCTTTGCGACCCCATGAATCGCAGTACGCCAGGCCTCCCTGTCCATCAACAACTCCCTGAGTTCACTCAAACTCACGTCCATTGAGTCGGTGATGCCATCCAGCCATCTCATCCTCTGTTGTCCCCTTCTCCTGCCCCCAATCCCTCCCAGCATCAGGGTCTTTTCTAATGAGTCAACTCTTTGTGTGAGGTGGCCAAAGTACTGGAGTTTCAACTTTAGCATCATTCCTTCCAAAGAACACCCAGGACCAATCTCCTTTAGAATGGACTGGTTGGATCTCCTTGCAGTCCAAGGGACTCTCAAGAGTCTTCTCCAACACCACAGTTCAAAAGCATCAATTCTTCGGTGCTCAGCTTTCTTCACAGTCCAACTCTCACATCCATACATGACCACTGGAAAAACCATAGCTCTGACTAGACAGACTTTTGTTGGCAAAGTAATGTCTCTGCTTTTTAATATGCTATCTAGGTTGGTCATAACTTTTTTTTCAAGGAGTAAACGTCTTTTAATTTCATGGCTGCAGTTACCATCTGTAGTGATTTTGGAGCCCAAAAAAATAAAGTCTGACACTGTTTCCACTGTTTCCCCATCTATTTCCCATGAAGTGATGGGACCGGATGCCATGATCTTCGTTTTCTAAATGTTGAGATTTAAGCCAACTTTTTCACTCTCCACTTTCACTTTCATCAAGAGGCTTTTGAGTTCTTCTTCACTTTCTGCCATAAGGGTGGTGTCATCTGCATATCTGAGGTTATTGATATTTCTCCCAGCAATCTTGATTCCAGCTGGTGCTTCTTCCAGCCCAGCATTTCTCATGATGTACTCTGCATATAAGTTAAATAAGTAGGGTGACAGTATACAGCCTTGACATACTCCTTTTCCTATTTGGAACCAGTCTGTGTTAAGTACTAAAAAACAAACAAACAAACAAAACTCATAGCTCTATAACCTTTTAACTGAGTAACTTTAGCCTAATCATCAGGTTGCTCTAAGCCTCCATTTTCTCTTTAAAATGTACACAGTACTAATAAAAGTAATGTACTTATTCATAAAAATATTAGTAATTATTAATACTAATTAGTACTGTGAGTATTAAATGAGATCATGTATATCAAATAGCATCACACATAAGTGTACATTCCTTGGTTGTTACTTTTTAAAAATGGTCTAATGCGTGCTTGACAATGCTACATTTATTTTGCTTCACTAGGCACTGCAAGTTCTATTTCCACAATTTCTTCTATTATTGAATTCTTAATTTTCAGTTATTTTACAGAAGTGTAACTCTAGAGAGAGTAAATACAGGTTCAAAGCCACATTGTTGGTGCAAAGAGAAAATATGAAGCAAGGTCAGTTAGATCTTGCTTTCATCTTTTTTTTTTTTTTTTTTTCCCCTGAGCCTGGGAAAAGCAGAGTCTGTGATTCTCTTTCCTTCAAAGGGCCTATTTCTCATCAGTAGGATCATTTCCCTCAAGCCCTTTACTTTCTCCTCATCCTTTGTCAAGTACTTTGAACCAAAACAAAGGGCACAGTAATTTTTGCATGTCTACAGTCATTCTGTTCCATTGGGAGTGAGTGTTAGCAGCGCGGTTCTCGAGATGCAGCTGCAGAGGTTGGGGTGGGGGGTGTTAGAATATGGGTATACAGTCTTTAGAAGATTTTTTGAAGCACTGAGCATCATTGATTCCTTTCAGTCCCCTCAAGTGCACTGTTTTGAGTTTTCCCACAAATCAACCCAGCCATATCATGCTGCAGTGTGTTGTGATTGTAATTGTGGGACATTAAGAGGCTACTTCACCCACTCCAGTGTTCTCGCCTGGAGAATCCCAGGGACGGAGGAGCCTGGTGGGCTGCCGTCTATGGTGTCACATAGAGTCGGACACAACTGACGCGACTTAGCAGCAGCAGCATCAGCAGCAAGAGGCTACTTCATAACCTGCAGGTTGCAAACTGCTGCTGCTGCTAAGTCACGTCAGTCATGTCTGACTCTGTGCGACCCCACAGACGGCAGCCCAACAGGCTCCTCCATCCCTGGGATTCTCCAGGCAAGAATACGGGAGTGGGTTGCCATTTCCTTCTCCATTGCATGAAAGTGAAAAGTGAAAGAGAAGTCACTCAGTCCTGTCTGACTCTTAGCGACCCCATGGACTGTAGCCTACCAGGCTCCTCTGTCCATGGGATTCTCCAGGCAAGAGTACTGGAGTGGGTTGCCATTGCCTTCTCCGAGATTACAAACTACATCACTCTAAAAAAGAAAAAAAAAAATCTTGGTTTCTCTCCTTGCTTGAATTGTACGATTATTTCTATGGAAAGCTATTGTTTGGGATTCTTTTTCCCCCAATCAGTTTCCAGAATGTTGCTCACTATCTACTGACATATCACATAAAATGGACTTCCCTGGCTCACCCACAGCTTGCCCATCCGGGACATACAAACCAGAAGGTTCACCGGGAGGAATCAGCACTTGCCTTCCGTGTCCTGATGAAAATCACACCTCTCCACCCGGAAGTACGTCCCCTGAAGACTGTGTCTGCAAGGAGGGGTACCAGGCCTCTGGCCAGACCTGCAAAGGTAAGGATCCCACTGCTGGCAGATAGGAAATATAAAAGCTGATCTCTTTTAGGGAAGTAAGGCCAGTGTTTTCATGCAGTTCACTGGGCATGATCCTCTAATCTTATTTGGGGAAAATTCTTTGTTTTTATTATCTAGCATTTCTTATCACTGAACATAGCCTTATCTTGTTCCAGAGAAAGGAGGTCTGAGACTCCAGAAGTATCAACTATGAAAACAGACTTAGAAAAGATTTAAAATGAATGTTAAGAGAGGAGTCATAGTTTTTTTTTCAGATAAATATTTTTGGTGGGGCCATGGGATGCAGCATGAGGGATCTTAACTCCCCGACCAGGGATCAAACCTGTGCCCCCTGTGGTGGGAACAAGGAATTCTCAAACCACTGGACCACCAGGGAAGTCTTGAGAAGTCTCAAATTTAACAGCAAATTTGAATAATAAATGAGCTATTTTGGACCCTGGTGATGGTTAAATCAATTTAAAGAAAATATTTTTATAAGTAATGTCCCTTGAAATTATTCATACCAAAAATTAAAAATATTTACTTAGCCAATAATTTGTACAAGAAGCTGTGGGTCCTGGGATTGTGACAGACATGTTTTGCTGGCCTTACTCATTCCTTATTTTATGCTGCTTTAATTGAGAAGGAAAATAGCAAATGACACATGAAGGTCAAGAACTAGAAAATTTCATATTCACATGGATAAAAAAATTTTCAGGCTTAAATATTTAGTCTGTCTTTAATTAGAAACAAATACCTACTAAGCATAAGATGTAAGTGTTCTTCTAAATATGCACTTGCAAATTCATATGCAATAAATGGGAATGCTGGAGGTAGTTTAGCTCTGTGTATAAAATGTCCTCTTAAACAGGAAATGTGGGGGGAGGATGCTTTATAGACAAAGGCTAGCTTTGCTTTTTAATTTTATTTCTGTCAATGTTAGTTGTCCACTGCCCTGCCCTGAAGCCTCCTGAAAACGGTTACTTTATCCGAAACACTTGCAACAACCACTTCAATGCAGCATGTGGGGTCCGATGTCACCCTGGGTTTGACCTCGTGGGAAGCAGCATCTTCTTGTGTCTCCCCAGTGGTTTGTGGTCCAGTTCCGAAAGCTCCTGCAGAGGTATGCAGACAGCCAATTCACATTGTTTATTGATTGTCTTGCTCGATGTCCTTGATTTAAACTCTAATGGACCAGTAAATTCTTTGTTGCTTTTGATTTCATGGACCACGGACCACAGAAAGAGAAGAAATTATAGGAAGTTTAGTCAGAACTACTAATAAGTTCAATTGACCGCATCGTCATAAACTGTGCCTTCTGTGTATCTTTTATGAACAAGCAAAGGAAAGGCCTGCCTGGGAAGGAAATGGACAGGTTACCTTAAACCTCAGATTTCAGGCAGCCAAGACAGGGTCCAGGGAGAGCTAGAGGATGGTCAGCATGGGGCTTTGATGTCTATTTTGATGGCAGGATTTGGGGAACCATGCCAGTATCCTGTGCCAAGAGTAGTTAGCCAACATATACATCCCCAGCCTTGACTTTGAATAGACAGCATGCCGTAATAGTTTTGCTGAGGCTTTGACTACTCCAAGACCGCATATCACCTTGCTCACTGCAGTAGAGTGAGAAGTTCTGTCTTCTTGGCTTCTCTCAGCTCCCACACCCATAAGGGAAGCCAACCTACTCACAACTTCAGGGTCACTTGTGAACCCCAGGAGACATTCATCTTTGTATTTATCAGCTACTAATACTGAACTCATCTACAAATTTTCTTAAATCCAGGTCCTAATTCAGACTCTTACCTGTATTTACAAAAAGAACAGATTGAACAAAGGAGACTTGAAAGTGAAGATGGGGGTAATGGAATCAGTGAGATTCAAAGGCAGCTGCAATTGCATTGGTAAAGTAAGATTAGGAGTCCAAGAACTGGGATAAGCCTGAGATCGCAGTTAAAAGCCAAATTAATAAGTTAGAAAATCGACCCCAGAAATCTTTCTGAGAGTAGAGCAACATTTGAAAGATTAGAAAAAAGGTGAAAGAATCAAATGACATGAGAACAGTCAGAGGAAATAGACTCTTTGCAGACTAGGAATCCAGAGAGAAAATCGAGCAGAGGAGAAGCACTCGTAGAAGATCAAAGAATGTATCTGCAAACTGAAATCTTGAAAATACACGTGACTGAAATCCTTGATACTGAACTGAAAACCACTTACTGAGTGCCAGAAAACAAATTATTGCAAACAGGTCCATGTCTGGAAATGATCTTACTGAAACTTCTGAAAGCCTTGGAAAAATTAGAAAATTGTGCCTGTTTCACAGTTAGAAATGTTTAATAACATTACCTATGAAGGAAGGGGAATCAGACTCTCCTTGAGCCCATTACTAGCCACTCTAAATTTTAGAAGATCGGCGAATTTTCCCAAAATTCTGAAAGAAAAGAATTAGACTCTAGATCTCTAAACTCTGACAAGTGATTGTTTATGTGGGAAAGCCAAGATATTCTCAGTCACATAGTTTCAAATGGTAAAAAGCCCATTCCTGAAAAAGTTAATCATAAGAACCTCTTAAATATATTCCTGTATAGTTATTAAGTTCTATGTATAATCTCTACCCCTGCTCCTAAATACCTCATGGCAAAAGGTGGAAAGCCTGACATTTTAACTTTCCCCTTACTGGCCTTCCAAAGGAGAGTGAGAAAATCAGGCAGACAATCCCTTTAGGATAAGATCTAGCCCCTGCCTCTTTAACCCTCTACAGTCTCTATCCTGAACCTTGAATCCTATGCTAAAGCCTTAAGAAATGGCCACACCTGTCAGGAAGCCATCCCTTTGTAAGTTGTTTGAACAGCCTTGATCCTCTGGTCTATAGGGACCTGTGGCCCCTATGGATAAGCCCTCCCTATCACCCATCTCCTTTGGGATGGGATGACCTCTAACCTCCATATGTGCATACACAGACCTGTTGTGCCCTCATTCTAGCCCTTATGCTCCGTGTGTCAGGGTTAGTCAGGAAAACCCAGAAAATACCCCGTCTGTGTTATGGGACAAGAAACTTATTTTAAGAATCAGACCTTACACAATTTTAGAAGGAGCTGGAAAGTAGAAGTTTCAGAAAGAGAAACTGGAGCCTCAGAAGAGTTACTACCAACCCAAGAATCCAAGCCCAGGCAGCTGCTGTAGTAGAATCACAAGAGAGAAGTGTGTTGGGAAGCCCTCTGGCTCCTCATTAATAGATTTTTATAGGCATACTTCATTTTACTGCACTTTGATTTATTTTGCTTTGTTGATGTTATATTTTTTACAAATTAAAAACCCCACATTGTCAGATTATGTTGAACATTTTTAGCAATAAAGTTAGTTTTATTCATAGTATGGAGAAACTAGCATTTTAAAGATCTAATTTAAATCTGATTAGAAAGACAGGATAATTTTAGTTGTGTTTTTGTTTTCTTAAAAGTCTTTCTAAAAGTGAGACAGAAATGAAAGATTGGTATAAAATGTAAAACTTTTCACAAATTTCATGTTACATCCTGAATGTTTTGTAGTGTTAGATAATAACTAATTCTTATACATTCTTCATTAAGGCTGTCACAATTGGGAAATGGACAGAAAATGTGAGTCTGAGAAAAAATGTAGCAATTCTTTCAAATGAGAACCAGAACATGTTCTTAAATTGTCTGCTACCAAGTAAACCGTTCTCTTAAAATATTAAATTGCTGTTTTCGAAAGGCTTAATAAATATTTAAGGATTGCTTTAATATGAATGTCAAACACTCATTGCAGAATTTTCCAGCTTATTGAAATAAAAAACGTTTTTGAAGTTAAAACTCATATATAAGCATGTTCCTATCCAAAATGATTAAAATGATCATTCTTGGTTGAAAAGGAACATAAAATATTTAAGAACTAAATAGGATTTATTACATATGCTTTTTTTTTCCCCAGAGGAGCAATGAAAGTTTATTAAAACCAACACTTTTGAGAAGCAATATAATTTGTATGTGTATGAAACATCAGGTCTCATTTACTATCAGTTCTCTTGAGACATGTTGCCAGTTCGTTTTGTCCCAAGTTGGAAAGCTGGAATCATTTCAGCAGTTTATTGAATCGAAAAGCAGTTGTTTAATGTGATTTTCTAGATTTTATATTTCTTGATCATAGTAATTTATCTTATTCACTTTTAATCCTACCTGGCATTTGGCATTGTGCTACCCCTGATGATTACCCCAAGAAAAGTCAAAATATGAAAGGCAAAATATTTTCTATGCACTTGATGGACAAACTTAATAAAACTTCTACTTACGTGATGGACCCACTCAATAAAAATCAAAACATAGAAGGCAACATAATTATACTCATTTGTCAACTGACTTCATTTCAAACTAATTGAAAATCTAGGGCTATGGTTTAACTTCTAATTCTTGAGTTTTCTCTAAAGAGTAATCAATCTTAAATATATCTTTCATGAAATCAGAATTTATATTCTGTCAACTCACATAATTTGAATTGGTTTCTTTTGAGTAGATTCTGTCAAACCATGACTTCAGTTGAATATGCACTGAATATTTTACCCCAACTTCCTTTCCTATTATTTTAAAATTAAACTTTCATCATAAGTAACTACTTGCTTGATAAGAAAAATTGACAAATTCATAAAAGAAGGAAAGACATCTTACCCAGAGTCCCAACAAAGTTCTTGATTACTATATGGTCTGCTGGATCGGAGACTGCAATTGGGTGTAGAGTTTGATGGAGTTGAAGCTCTTGTGGGAGTAATCTGGGAAGACAGGTTGTTGTCAGAGAGTGGGGTTCTTGGATTGGTCATGGTCAGGTCTGGAGGATTTAAGACTTGGAGGGGGTGCTGAAATAAGGGAAAGGACATGATTATTGGAGGAAAAGAAGTGAGGAAAATGACTCTAGGGTACTGGAATGATCATCTATATAGATAATGAAATCACCATCGTGTGTGTGCATATGTGTGTAAAAGAGAGAGGGGAAGAAAGAAAGGGAAGAGAGAGAGAGAAAAAGAGAGAAATATAAAATTGTCAAAGAATGAGAAATGGCCTAGAAGTCCGCAGACAGTTGGGGGAAAGGGATGTTGGGTATATAATATGATACTTGAGGGGAGCTGGAGGTGTTCAGGAAGAAGGGAGAGAGAATGACCTGGGAAAGCAATAAGGAAAAAAGATGACCACTCTCTTACCTCCAGCTCTGTCTATAAGAAATGACAAGATTTTTTTTTTTAAACTAGGATAAGAAAGTAAGGAAAATTTCATAAGAGGTCTGAAAACTGAATTGAACCTGAACTCTGTCCCAGAAAAAGACCCCTTCCTTTTGTTAGAACGTAGCCTGGAGAATCACAGTAAAGGCCCATTAAGAGCTGAAAGTCCCTCCCTTTGTCAGCCATCCCCAGTCTCCAGCCATCATCCCCCGGCCAGGGCCAAACTCCTTCAATAGCTTAAGTTTCCCACATGTAGGCAGAGGCAGACAACAGGAATATTATTTAGGCAATGCATTTGATAAAATACATACTTTTAATTATCCCATTCTAATTTTAAAAAAGTATTATTTATTGCTTGCAATGTGTAGGCATTATTAAATTTATAATTTTTTCTCTGTCTTTATTGAGTGATCTAATTGTTTTTATATAGTGAGAACATGCCCTCGTCTCCGCCAGCCCAAACATGGCCGCCTCAGCTGTTCAGCTGGAGAAATGTCCTACAGGACCATGTGCTTGGTCACCTGTGATGAAGGCTACAGATTAGAAGGAAGTTCTAGGCTTACCTGTCAAGTAAACGCCCAGTGGGATGGTCCAGAACCCCGGTGTGTGGGTAAGTTCTTAGGGCATGGTGCCTTGGATGGGTCATTTCTGTAGCTCTCTGGTTTCTCCTGTTTTCTGTGAACTAAAAACTGGAACTAAAAACTGGCTCATGATGAGTATAAATACACATCCATCCTGAACACCTCCAGCTCCCTCAAGTATCATATATGTATATAGATATACATTTATACTCAAGATGAGCATAAACACATGCATGTGTACATAGAATGACGAGTATAAATACACATGCATATGTATACAGATATACGAGTATAAATACACATGCATATGTATACAGATACGAGTATAAATACACATCTATATATAGATATACGAGTATAAATATACATCCATATGTATATACATATATGAGTATAAATACACATCCGTATGTATATAGATATAGAATGGGTACATACATGAACAAGTTTGTGGTTTTACTCCTCACCACTGGTAAAAAGACTTCTACACCAGAATCCAATTTTCCAACTCCCTAAAGATTACAGCTTCTAATAATAATGAATTTTGTTATACTTGGGGCACATTTGGGACAGATTTGTTTTAAAAGCAAATGCCATGTAATTCCCTCACTTTTCAGAACAGTTATTGAAATGATGAAATTATGAACCAGTGAATCTTGGCTGTAGAATTCTGTTTCATCAAAAGATTTTTCTTCATTGTCCTTCACTAAGAGTCGTGACACTCCCGTAGTTGGGTCCAGAATGGATGCAGCTTTTCCAGTTTGCTGCTGCTTATACACCATGGACACTTGAGCAATGGTAACAACAATGATCATGATCATAATGATCATGATGAAATGATGACAGCCACCGTTTAGTGAACCTTAAAAGATGTCACATACGGTAAACCTGGGAGCACTAACAGCTATTTCATTAAATAACCAACTTCCAAAATAGAAAGGAGAATTATATGTAGGGAATAAGTTGTAATATGCCAGGATCCTAGATGGGAAGGCTTTTAAATTGGTTTCTAGGTTTGTTCTAGTATGATCTAATAGGATCCAAGGCTAAGCGAGGGTCTCCAGGAAGGATGTTGGGCTTTACTGAGGGATTCAAAAACAGTCGTAGCATTGACCCTCACTGTGCAGGCTCAGAAAGCTTATAGGGGGGTATAAAATATTAAAAATAAGTAAAGTTTATTAGCAATGAGATAGCTGTTATGGCCTACTAAAAGACGTAGGCCTGATAGGCATTGTATTTCCCAGAGGCAGAAGCTACAAGGATTCCTAAACCGTAGACAGACTTAGTTGTAGTTCAGTTCAGTTTCTCAGTCGTGTCCGACTCTTTGCCACGCTATGGACAGCAGCATGCCAGGCCTCCCTGTCCATCCCCAACTCCCCCAGTTTACTCAAACTCATGTCCATTGATTCGGTGATGCCATCCAACCATCCATCCTCTGTCATCCCCTTCTTCTCCTGCCCTTAATCTTTCCCAGCATCAGGGTCTTTTCCAATGAGTCAGTTCCTCACATCATGTGCCCAAAGTATTGGAGTTTCAGCTTCAACATCAGTCCTTCCAATGAATATTCAGGACTAATTGCCTTTAGGATGGACTGGTTGGATCTCCTTGCAGTCCAAGGGACTCTCAAGAGTCTTCTCCAGCACCACAGTTCAAAAGCATCAATTCTTCAGCATTCAGCTTTCTTTATCGTCCAACTGTCACATCCATACATGACCACTGGAAAAACCATAGCTTTGACTAGACAGACCTTTGTTGGCAAAGTAATGTCTCTGCTTTTTAGTATGCTGTCTAGGTTGGTCAAAACTTTTCACCCAAGGAGCAAGCATCTTTTAATTTCCTGGCTGCAGTCACCATCTACAGTGACTTTGAAGCTCAAAGAAATAAAGTCTGTCACTCTTTCCACTGTTTCCTCTTCTATTTGCCATGAAGTGATGGGACCAAATGCCATGATCTTAATTTTCTGAATGTTGAGTTTTAAGCCAACTTTTTCACTCTCTTTCACTCTCACAACAGGCTCTTTAGTTCTTCTTCACTTTCTGCCATAAGGGTGGTGTCATCTGCATACCTGAGGCTTTTGATAACCTTAGATTTAGTTGGCATAAAACTAAAATAAAAGGAGTTAGCTTCTCCAGATATTTCACAGAATTAAATGAAAATGATGGATCTGTTCATCATAAAAAGGATGGTTTAGCAATGGAACATTAAATCTTAATAAATCCCTTTTGTTGGAAAGTTGTCTTCCTGGATTAGATGTTCAAGCTGGTTTTAGAAAAGGCAGAGGAACCAGAGATCAAATTGCATACATCTGCTGGATCATCGAAAAAGCAAGAGAGTTCCAGAAAAACATCTATTTCTGCTTTATTGACTATGAGAAAGCCTTTGACTGTGTGGATCACAATGAACTGTGGAAAATTCTGAAAGAGATGGGAATACCAGACCACCTGACCTGCCTCTTGAGAAACCTGTATTCAGGTCAGGAGGCAGCAGTTAGAATTGGACATGGAACAACAGACTGGTTCCAAATAGGAAAAGGAGTACGTCAAGGTTGTATATTGTCACCCTGCTTATTTAACTTATATGCAGAGTACATCATGAGAAATGCTGGGCTGGAAGAAGTACAAGCTGGAATCAAGATTGCCGGGAGAAATATCAATAACCTCAGATATGCAGATGACACCGCCCTTATGGCAGAAAGTGAAGAAGAACTCAAAAGCCTCTTGATGAAAGTGAAAGAGGAGAGTGAAAAAGTTGGCTTAAAGCTCAACATTCAGAAAACGAAGATCATGGCATCTGGTCCCATCACTTCATGGGAAATAGATGGGGAAACAGTGGAAACAGTGTCAGACTTTATTTTTCTGGGCTCCCAAATCACTGCAGATGGTGACTGCAGCCATGAAATTAAAAGACGCTTACTCCTTGGAAAGAAAGTTATGACCAACCTAGATAGCATATTCAAAAGTAGAGACATTACTTTGCCAACAAAGGTCCATCTAGTCAAGGCTATGGTTTTTCCAGTAGTCATGTATGGATGTGAGAGTTGGACTGTGAAGAAAGCTGAGCATGGAAGAATTGATGCTTTTGAACTGTGGTGTTGGAAAAGACTCTTGAGAGTCCCTTGGACTGCAAGGAGATCCAACCAGTCCATTCTGAAGGAGATCAGCCCTGGGATTTCTTTGGAAGGACTGATGCCAAAGCTGAAACTCCAGTACTTGGCCACCTCATGCAAAGAGTTGACTCATTGGAAAAGACTCTGATGCTGGGAGGGATTGGGGGCAGGAGGAGAAGGGGACGACAGAGGATGAGATGGCTGGATGGCATCACCGACTCAATGGACGTGAGTCTGAGTGAACTCTGGGAGTTGGTGATGGACAGGGAGGCCTGGCATGCTGTGATTCATGGGGTCGCAAAAAGTCGGACACAACTGAGTGACTGAACTGAACTGAACTCCCAGGAATCATCTATGGTTCCATAGCTGAGCGAGCAGCTTTTCTTGTGAGGGACCCAGTCTTATATGAAAAATGGTAATATATTTAATAAGGTTGCTCTGGAGTTTTTCTTTAAAACTTTAACTCTTAAGTTTAAATTAAAATTTTAAAATGCTTTAAGCTTTAAGAATTCTCTTTAAAATTTTTGTACCTATCTCTGTAATGATTTAAAGTGGATG
Organism: Bubalus bubalis; assembly: GCF_019923935.1. Classification (NCBI taxonomy): domain Eukaryota; kingdom Metazoa; phylum Chordata; class Mammalia; order Artiodactyla; family Bovidae; genus Bubalus; species Bubalus bubalis. Next base: position 161,833,199 of record NC_059159.1, on the reverse strand, counting down.
TCAGTTTTGGTCGGTTTGAAGTATAACCATCCTTATTTAATACAGTTTATTGGGGAACAACTCACTGTAGCCCCCAAATTCTGACAATAGCCATAATTACTATGAAATTTTCCACTTAAACATTGATGGACATGAATAGAAATTATATTAGGGATTTCCCTCGTCATCCAGTGGTTAAGAATCTGCCTTCCAATGCCGATTGGACTCGGGTTCAACCGTTGTCTGGGAACTAAGATCCCACATGCCTCCGGGCAACAGAGCATGCGGGCTCAGTAGCGGTGACACGCTTGGGTCCACAAGCCACAACCAGAAAGAGCCCGTGCACTGCAACGAAAGGTCCCTCATGCCACGACTAAGGCCTGGTGCGACAAAGAATAAATAAAAGAATTAATAAAAAAAAAGAGTATTGAGTAGACAGTTGCAAAATAGGAAAATTCTGAAGATGAAGTACAATGAGAGAGATCCTGTTCTTACCGTCATAAGACGACTATGAACACACAGTGATTAATATGGTAGGTTCATGGTACAAGGATGCAGAGAACCATGGATGCAAACATGCCTCAGAAACAGACATTAGTCTGTAGAAAAATACAGTATTCAAGAAGGAAAGTTGTAGATATCAGTAGGGGAAAACTAATCTAAAAATTAGTTTGGACTCTTGCTTCATTTAAAAAATTAAGTTCAATTAATTTTATTAATTAAATGAGGCAGGTTAAGGAGTGAAATGTAGGAAAATGGGCAAACTATGGATTTTAACAGAGCATAACTTCCTAAAAAGAAAAGGACAATAGATCTGAATATCTAAAGCTTTACATTTCAGTACTTCAGACATAAATTCTCTGTATTTAAAATGCAAACAAGAAAAAGGAAAAGTTATTTGAACCACATATAAAAAAGTCAAGGTCCTTAACATTTTCTGACATATGAAACTAGACCAAAACACAAAAATATGAAGACTCCAAAGAGGGATAAAGGAAATGAATTAAGTGGACAAAGGAGACATTTTAAAAATACAATTAAAAAAATAACAAAATTGAGAAAATTCTGAAACCATAGTTATGAGACCTAAGTTGAATTATATACTGATGTAATTTCACAGATATAAATATTTTTGTTAAACAGGAAGAATAAAAATAGCTAAACATTAAATACTAGGAAAAGAGTGATTGTAAGAGAAGTTGAAAGAAGCACATAATAGTGTAAAGGAAGATGAATTATAAAAGGAGATGGAATGCAGTAGAGTGGATGAAAGGAAAATCTTTGAATAAAGTAATAGATTGTAGAAAGAATAAAGAAAGATGCAAAAGTGGAATTTTTCTAAGAAGCTATACCAAAGGGCTATATAGAGGTGTGAGGTTTTCAAAGTAATGAAACACCATTTATGATGCATGATTTTCTAAGAAAATGAAAACTATTAAATGAACCAAGAAAAAAAGTAGAAAAGCAAATAAATACTTACCTATGAGTGATTTACAAAGTAATGGAAATATCAGAGTTTACTTAGTTGTTGCTCTTGCTGTTTAGTTGGTAAGTCGTGTCCGACCCCATGGACTGCAGCAAGCCGGCTGCCGTGTCCTTCGTCATCTCCCAGAGTTTGCTCAGATTCATGTCCATTGAGTCAGTGATGATATCTAGCTCATCTGTCGCCCCCTTCTCCCCCTGCCCTCAATCTTTCCAAGCATTTGAAAATGACTGAGGGAAATATGAAACTCTTTCAGACTTTTAAAATGAAACAATTCTCATACCATCTAATTTGGCCCAAATAGTGGAAAATTAATCAGTTCATACTATCCAGCTATTATTATTCTGTTGCCAATCTGACAACTTTTACCAAGAGGAAAAAATAAAACTATGACAGCAAATATACTAGCAATCCATACTCAAAAGATTGGTCTGCCAGGATGCGTAAAGGTTTATCCTAGGAATGCAAGAAGGGTTTTAAATTAGATATTCTATTAACATAATAAATTACTTCATAACAAATAGTAAAAATTCATATGGTTGCTCAATATAAGATAAAAATGTATTCATTATCATTTGAAACACATTTTTGATAAAATTCTTAGAAACTAATTGATAACTGACATAAAAAAAAGTTCATCTTACATCTGTATCTACTTAAAAAATGTGGACAGTCTCATTAAATCTGGAAAACGAAAAGAATGCTAGAATCATCCATGTTATTTAGTAAGATTGTCTAAGATTTAGCTCTTGTAATAAATCATAAGGTTAGAGCTTAGAGGATTCAAAATCATTTATAAACTATGTGTCTACCTCTAAAATAAAATGAGACTACTAAAAGACTGAGAGTTCATTAAAGTCTTAAGAATACCAAAGAAACAACTCCTCTGTATAAATGATAAACAGAATATGTGATGAAAAACCACAGTCAGAGATCTGTATAAAATATAAAATATGTAAGAATAAACCTCAAACAAAAATATATGGAACCTGTATTACACAAACTACAAAATATTGCTGAAATAAAAAGAACATTTTAATATATTTATAAAATTTTGTCAAAAGGCAAAGTTCTTTCCAAATATATGTATAGGTAAAATGCAACCTATTCAATAGCCCAAAAGAGATTTTCTTTTTTCCCTCTTGGAACTGGGGAGTGATTCCAGGATTCATCTGGAACAATGTGCAAGCAAAACTCACTAAAATAAGATTGAAAGGGAAGTGTAATAAAGAATAGTAAAAAGGAAGTAGTTCTGCTGGGTTTTTAAATATATACTAAATTGCAAAAATGAAGAGTATGTAAGAACTTCCATCAGATCAGTGGGACATAATAGATTCCCAAACATGAGTTTCATATATTATTAAGGCAGCATCATAGCTCAGTTGAGAAGATAAGATTTATTCAACAGATAATATAGTAAAATTGGCTCGCTCCTTGGGAAAAAGCAAAATGAATCAAAATGAAGTTTTCATATGTCTTTAATACACACCAGACACCAATGTAAATACTTTATAGTTTTAAGATATAAATTAAAAATAAAACCATTAAACGCTAGAAGAGAGTATAGTTAGTATATGTAGAGTAAATATTAATCCATTTCAGAATTTATTAAACATAAAAGCAATGGGAAAAGATTCTCCATTACATTAGAAGAGATTAAATTGCCAGTGTAGGAGACATGGTTCAGTCCCTGGGTCAGGAAGATCCCCTGGAGAAGGGAATGACAGCCCACTCCAGTATTCTTGCCTGGGAAATCCCTTGGACAGAGGAGCCTGGTGGGCTCCAGCCGTGGGGTCACAAAGAGACAGACACGACTTAGCAACTAAACAACAATAATATAAAAATTCAAAATGCCATAAACAAACAATAAGAAAGAATATTAGCAGGGAATAAAATCTTGATATGAGAGCTAAAAGGTTAATTTTCTTAATTTATAAACAACTGTCCTGAAATAAAGGATTTAAAGTCCCATATGTTGTTTATATTTGAACCACAAATTTGGCTCTGACAGTCCTCTTGATCAAAGCAGAACAGGAAATCTGGACTGTCATCTGGTACATTTGTTCTTTTTTGTTCAGTCACTAAGTCGTGTCCAGCACCTTGCCACCCCATGGACTACTGCACACCAGGCTTCTATGTGCAAAAATAAAGGAACATAGCAATTCTCAGGAAAGAATTACTTCTGTTGACAGAGAGGTTTGAAAGCAGTCATTTCAGGGAGAAGGCATGATTGTAGAATATTTGGGGGGCACACAGGTTCTGCATTTACCTGTTGGTGACGTCAGGAAAGTTAACTGCAAGAATTACTATTATGCCCCAGTGCTCTTTGGAGAAGGAAATGGCACCCCACTCCAGTACTCTTGTCTGGAAAATCCCATGGACGGAGGAGCCTGGTAGGCTACAGTCCACACGACTGAGCAACTTCACTTTCACTTTCATGCATTGGAGAAGGAAATGGCAACCCACTCCAGTGTTCTTGCCTGGAGAATCCCAGGGACGGGGGAGCCTGGTAGGCTGCTGTCTACGGGGTCGCACAGAGTCAGACACGACTGAAGCGACTTAGCAGCAGCAGCAACAGTGCTCTTGTTTGTAAGTGAAAATAATAACACTAGTCGTTCCTGCATAGGATTAAAGCATGTAAAGCACTTAGAATAATGCCTGGCACATAGTAAACACTAGGTAAACTTAGTGATTATCACATGGGAAATACAGACCACGGATGCTGGTAGTGTTACCAGTAGAATCACTACTACAATAAACGTGTACGTGGGTTCGTGTGCATATACACACATATCTTGTATTAAGTCCTCATCTGATTTTCCATTCTATCTCCATTCTACCTAATTCACCTGCTATTCTTCTTCATTTCTGAAAATAACATCATTAAGAGTCTGGGCCCTAATATAACACAGTGATTCTAGGGAGAGTATAAAAACTTTTCTCAAAATCTGCTTGCTTAAAGATGCCACCATAAGCTCATAAAAATGGAAACTGATTGTTGAATCGCCACTTACCCCATGAAAGATAGACTCTAATTCACTATTTTACACTTCAGCGCCATAATGTAATATTCTGCAAACTGAAGATTCTCTACGCAAATGATAAAAGTCACAGTCAGCATTGATTTAAATACTAGTTAGAAATCTTTTAAAGATTTGATACACTGGTAGAAAACATGAGGTAACTAAAGAGATGTGTGTGTGCGCTTAGTCGCTTCAGTCATGTCTGACTCTTTGTGACTCTGTGGACTCCACTGTGCCAGGGTCCTCTGTCCATGGATTCTCCAGGCAAGAATACCAGAGTGGGTGACTATTCCCTTCTCCAGGGGATCTTCCCGATCCAGGGATCGAACCCCTGTCACGTCTACCTGCAGTGGCAGGCAGGTTCTTCACGACTAACACTACCTGGCTGAGCATAATTAACAATAACAACGTTTGTTCCGTGTCATATGCAGACCGATTGTATTTTTCTTGAGTAAAGTGATTCTGTGGCATTTTGTAATTTGTGAGAATGTAAATAATATCTTCTTGCTCTCCTGCAATAGAACGCTACTGTGCCACCTTTCAGAAGCCCAAAGGTGTTACCTTGTCACCTCCCAACTGTGGCAGGCATCCAGCCAAACCTGGCACGATCTGTCAGCTAAGTTGCCGCCAAGGATTCATTTTATCAGGAGGCAGAGAAGAAGTGAGGTGTACCACCTCTGGAAAATGGAGTGCCAAAGTTCAGACAGCTGCTTGTAAAGGTAGGTCCCCATGTGGGTCAAGTGGAAAACCAAATTCTGTATAATGACATGTTAGTAGAGTGTCGGACTATCCTTCTTTGTAACTTTTGGTGCATACCTATGGTAAAAGGGTAGATGTCACCCTGATACATGCTATGAAGATTTTGGCTTTGGGATGGTGAATTTACAAAAATCCAGTACCACATGCCAGGCAATGATAGAAAAAAATAGAAAACTAGGGATGATATTAGGGCCAGAAATCAGGTAAGTTTTCCAATGGGAATTGAAAATCTTTGAAGAATTTCTGACTCCTATTAAGCAAGTGAGATTAAATTAATTTTTTTTTTTGAAAAAAGCAAGTCATCAGCACTTTAAAACCTGCATCTCGGTACATTCACAAGAGAACATTGCCACCTTCCTTACAGCAAGAGCAGACTGCTATGAAAAAGGAGGTATGGAGAGCAAGAAAACATTCTTAGAAGTAAAAATATAAATCTCTCTAAGAGAAGGACGAAACAGCGGAGTGGAGGTTGTTGAAAACAGTATTAGTGATTTGAAGAAGCAAATTGAGAATTCCTACAGAAGGGAGAACTGCTAAACAAGGAACTTGAGTATCCCAGTGGATCAAGTTCAAAAGATAGAAGTTAAGAGATATACCCAGGAGAAATTGAGGAATACCAGTGCCTTTTAATAAGGAGCTCCAGAAGCATAGAGAGGAAAAGGGATGGAGGGGAAGAATTTTCCTACCAGCAGAAGAAAGTTTCCCTGAGCTACAGAAAGGCTTGAACTTTTAGATCGAAAATAACCTTGGACCTTGTTGGTTATCTATTTTATATAAAGTAGTTATATCTATTAATCTCAAGCTTCTAATTTGTCCCTCCCCAACCCCCAACAGTATGGCCTTGCTGTATAGCTCAGAGAACTACATCCAATATCTTATAATAACCTATAATGGAAAAGAATCTGAAAAAGAATGTATGTATGTGTCACTGAATCACTTTGCTGTATACCTGAAACTAGCAGAGCATTGTAAATCAGCTGTACCTCAATAAAAAATAAAAAGTACCATTATCAGAGGAAAAGAGTTTGTTGATCCATAAGCACATAAACACTGAATAATGTGAGTCGAAAAGCCTCTGAGTGTTGGGCAGGCATACTTTCACTACTTTGTGAAATTTTTTAAGATCCAAAGTGAAAGTAAAGTCGCTCAGTTGTGTCCGACTTTTTGCGACGCCATGGACTGTATAGCCTACCAGGCTTCTCCATTCATGGAATTTTCCAGGCAAGAGTACTGGAGTGGGTTGCCATTTCCTTCTCCAGGGGATCTTCCTGACCCAGCGATCGAACCCGTGTCTCCCACATTGCAGGCAGACGCTTTACTGTCTGAGCCACCAGTAGGGCCAAAGGTAAGGAGAAAATCTGAAGTTTCCAGAGAGAAAAGAGGAACTTCACAAAGGAAACAAGATTCAGACTCACACTACACTACGCTTTTCCTTTGCAACTCTAAATGCCAGAAGGCTGTTCTATACATCAGTGTCTCTTTTGCTGTCTCATATACAGGGTTATTGTTACCATCTTTCTAAATTCCATATATTGGTGTTTTTCTTTCTGGCTGGGAGAGGGTGGGATGATTTGGGAGAATGGCATTGAAATATAAATAATATCATATAGGAAACGAGTCGCCAGTCCAGGTTCAATGAACGATACTGGATGCTTGGGGCTGGTGCACTGGGACGACTCAGAGGGATGGTATGGGGAGGGAGGAGGGTTCAGGATGGGAACATGTGTATACCTGTGGTGGATTCATGTTGATATATGGCACAACCAACACAATATTGTAAAGTTAAAAAATAAAAAAAAAAAATAAATAAATGCCAGAAGGAAATGTAGCAGTGTGCTAAGAATACAAAGGGAGAGTGCATATAAACCTGAAATTCCAAGTTCATTCACACTATTATTCAAGTCTAAAGGAAACATGAAATGCTTCTTTAGATTTTAAGAGTCGATATGCTCATGCACCTTTGTAGGGGGAAGTTGTCTACATGGTAGCCCCTCTGAGAAAGGGAAAATATAAATTGAATAAAACTTGTAAGAAACAAGAAAGTGAGACACAGATTAATCCGGATATATTCAGCTGCAAGTTGCAGAAGACTTAATATAACTGAAGAGAATTTATTATATAATAAGAACTTAGCTCTACAGTGAGTGCTGCAGCTGTGTGGAATGTTACCACATCTAATACAGTATCTGTACTGCAAAGTTGCACACTGCAAAAAATATCTTTGGCTTTAATTTGTTGTTTGCTTTGACAGGACATTTTAGCATACTAATTAATGCTACTTGACAGTCTGTTTTCTTTTTTTTTTTTTTTAAACTGTGGCCTCTTCTTTTATTTATTTATTTATTTTTTTAATTTTATTTTATTTTTAAACTTTACATAATTGTATTAGTTTTGCCAAATATCATTTTGATATTTGACAGTCTGTTTTCAAGCACAGTCCCTTCCTCCCACACTCAGCATTCATTTTTTTCTGTTTATTTCATTCCAAAAGTATTTATCAAGTTCATATTATATTCCAGGTACTATAAAATACAATGAAATAAGAAATCATGGCATTCAAAGAACTTTAGTTATCTGCGGGGAGGAAATTCAGTTTAAAAATGGTAAGGTGCATTATGGCTAGGAAGGACAGAGGGCAATCCGAAGTTGTGCAGTGAGCACCTAAAATGGACCAGTGGGTCAGAAAAGCTTCCTCAGGAGCTTGTGTCTAAGCTGAGAATTACAGGACAAGTAGAGGTTACCTGCCTCAAGGAAGAAGAGAGCATTGATTCAGACAAATAAAAGAGCATGAACAAAGGCCCAGGTATAAGAAGGATCATGGTGCTCTTGTGGGACATCTGGTGTGGAGACTGAGTTCTGATTGGGGATCTGTAAGTGATGAGGCTAAGAGAGAAGCTGGTACCAGTTCAGGAAGAACTTCGGAAGCCATGCTGAAGTACATTAGAAATCCTCTATGATTAGATTAGAATTAAAAATATTTCTTACCTGTCTCTTGTGGTCTTCCTTGATGGCCCAGATGGTAAAGAATCTGCCTGTCAATGCAGGAAACGTGGGTTGATCCCTGGGTAAGAAAGATCTCCTGGAGAAGGAAATGTCAATCCACTCCATTATTCATACCTGGGAAATCCCATGGAGAGAAGCCTGCCAGACTACAGTCCATGGGGTCACAAAAGAGTCAAATGACTTAGCTACTGAACATGCATGCCCTAGTCTCTTAAATGACTTAGAATTATCTCACTGCATCAGTAAGTTAACCGCTATGTGAATTTTCTGAATTAGATGTGGAAGCTCCTCAGATCAACTGTCCTGCAGACATAGAGGCTGAGACTCAGGAACAGCAAGACTCTGCTAATATCACTTGGCAAATCCCAACAGCTAAAGACAACTCTGGGGAAAAGGTAAGGTTTGAGCAAATATTTGTATCCTTTTTTAAATGGACTCTAAATACACTATAATTATGTGTGCTAGTGAAAACTTTCAGTCCTCTAATGATTGTACTGTCACTAGCTGTACTCTACTCATAAATGCAAATGCCCCATCTGATAACATCTTGAATCTTGATAAAATCTTGAATCTTTCATTAGAAATCTCAGATGAAAACCTCTAAAAACAGAAACTTTTCATTCCGTGGATTTTTTGTGTTGTGTATCCTCTAAAATTACTTGGCTAAAAATTCTTGGCCCTTTACTATGCTCTGAAGATCTTTTAAGAAAAAGAAAGATGGGAAATCAATCTTAGTTCCTGTTTATAAACATATCTTTTAAAATATGATCCTGAAATGATAGTCTAAAGAAGATAACAGTGTTTCTTACTCTGCTTTCAAAAACCAGCATTATTCAAAACACAGTATTTTAGTATTTGCATACAGGAGCTTGAGATAATTATCCATCAGATATTAGAAAAGGAATTAGGAATTTAACACCCTCTTCAGTCTGTACTTTTAGTATTCCCATACATGAACATGCTCTTAAACAGTATAGAGTTTTCACACCTGTATGTAAACATGTATATAAGTAGTGCCGTTCAAGGGTACAACAAGCAACACAATATGTTCTGATAATTGTGTTGAATATACTTAGCAATAAAGATAACTTTTTATAGTGTATCATTTAATATAACTATCACTCTGTATCTGTATTACATCTCCAGAACTTATAAGTGGAAGTTTGTACCTTTTGTCCACTTTGTCTCATTTTGACCACCCCCAGACCCGTCTTCTGGCAACCACCATACTGTTCTCTGTATCTGTAGTTCTTTTTTTTTTCTTCCTCCAGTTGTAAGAGAGATCATATGGTATTTAGGTAACCAAACTCAACTTCTAAGTCTGATTTAAATGTGATTTCTAGGCTTCTAGGACTTACTGTTCTGTAGGTGACGTGTGCATTGCATGCTGCCTCACGTGTGTTTTCCACTTCCCATTAAGAGGCCTATGAAAATGTACATGATCATCGTCAACATGGTCATTGTCATCAAACACTAAGAAGAGTGCAGGGACATACTTTAGGATCCATGAGAATTTAGACTAAATGAAGTACCTGTGTGTTGAAATATTTTTTAAAAATACAATTTTTTTAAATTGTATTTTTAAAATATTTCTCAAAAGATAAACAGCAAATAGAGAAAAATGCTTTGAATTTCTCAAATGTTAGAATGTTTATTATTCTATTAATATTCTAAGAATAGAATAATATTATTCTATTAATAAACATTATTAGAATGTTTATTACATATTATTGTAAGTTTATCTTTATCACATAATTTTCAAATGGACTCAGAGTGCAAACATATTCAAAAAGAGAAGAATACATCTATCTCATGCAGTCGTGTGAGAATTTAATCTTACCATAAGACAGTAAGAAATTGGAAATTAAAACGATGACCTAATGCCATATTTTTGATTTATCAAAAAATAATGATATTTAACATAGATCAGAGAACTCTGAATGGGAACTTTGATACTGGTCCTATCAAATACTAACAGTGGGGATGCAAATTTTTACCAAAATCTGGGAAATAAATTTTGTATTACCTATGAGTAAAATTTTAATGAATTTGAGGTTAATCTATTCCTAGAAAGAACAGAAGGACATAATAAAAATATTTTTTAAATGTCTATGCAAAACCATTTTTCCTACTGCCGCTTACAGCAGTTAAGTTTGGGATCAATTTAAATGTCCTTGAATAGATTTTTCTTTAAAAAAAAAGTACCATATACTTATTTCCTAAGTTATAAAGATATTTAACAGTCATAAGTTCTGAAAACTATGTAAGAGCATAAAAAATGTTCTAAGATATTATGTTTAATAATAAGGAACAACAATTCATATCTATCTGAACTCTATAAACTGCCTACGTAGAATAGCCTAGAAAGGAATACACCAAAGGCTATGCCTGATTTTTTTTTTCCGAACTCTATAAACTGCCTACGTAGAATAGCCTAGAAAGGAATACACCAAAGGCTATGCCTGATTTTTTTTTTCCGAACTCTATAAACTGCCTACGTAGAATAGCCTAGAAAGGAATACACCAAAGGCTATGCCTGAATTTTTTTTTTCCTTTTTACTATATGTAAAATATTGTGTCATTTTTAATTTCACTTTGCTAATAATATAAACCAAAAAGTAATAAAAGTACTATTAATGTTAACTTTAACTTTCCAAATATTTGGAAATTTCTTTCCAAAAGGTATCAATCCACGTTCATCCAGCTTTTACCCCACCTTATCTTTTTCCAATTGGAGATGTCGCTGTCACATACACGGCAACTGACCCATCCAGCAACCAAGCCAGCTGCACCTTCCATATCAAGGTTATTGGTAAGTCTTCAGATTACTTTGGTAAGTTTGTGAAAATATTCCAGAACCCCCAAAAGCTTTGCCTCTTCTTTATCTTCAGCAACTTCCTTTTCACTGATTCTCCCTTCTGTCACTGAAGCAGCTTCCTCTTTGAAACCTAAGTACCCTATAACTATCACTATATCCCTGATTCCTTTCTATCTGAGCCTTTTGAAAATTCCCCAGGGTTGCCATGTCTTTTGGTTTAACTGCCATTTATTCTTAAAGTCGCTCAATTCTGGCTTCTGTCTCCTCTACTCATAGAAATCAAGGTCATCAGGTAATCTCTAGAGTTAATCCTACTGCACACTTTTTAGCTTATTTTATACAATGTTTCCGGAGAAGGCAATGGCACCCCACTCCAGTACTCTTGCCTGGAAAATCCCATGGACGGAGGACCCTGGTGGGCTGCAGTCCATGGGGTCGCTAAGAGTCAGACACGACTGAGCGACTTCAATTTCACTTTTCACTTTCACGCATTGGAGAAGGAAATGGCAACCCACTCCAGTGTTCTTGCCTGGAGAATCCCAGGGATGGGGGAGCCTGGTGGGCTGCCATCTATGGGGTCGCACAGAGTCGGACACGACTGAAGCAACTTAGCAGCAGCAGCAGCATACAATGTTTCCATAGATTTTACATTGTTGACAATGTTCTCTTTATCCAAACTGCCTCCTTTCCTGTCTTCTCAGACACCAGTCTTTCTTGTTTCTTTCCCCCATTATTCTCATTTTTTCCCTCCTTGATTGCTTTTTTAGGTTTCTCTTCCTTAGACCAACTCTCAAATGTGGATCATCCCCAGGATTCTAGCCTTGACCCTCTTTCTTTCTCTCTAGTTTTCCTGGTAATTTTGCTAACTGATAACTCCTGGATTTCTGTCTCCAGCTCAGATTTCTCTTCTGAATTTCAAATTTATATAAAAAACTGCCTACTGAACTTTCCCATGTGCATACCCCACAGGCATTTCAAATTCACTCAAACTTAAGATATTTCTTAGCTCAGAAAACAGAGTGAAGACCTAGTTACCAGGTGAGAAATCTGGAAGTCATGCTTGATTCCTCTCCCTCTGTCACCAACATCCAATAAGTTATCAGTTTCTACTGGTTTCATCTACTTAATATCTCTGAAATCTGTCCCCATCTCTCCATCCTCAAACCCCACTGCTATATATCAGTCCTTCTTTTCTTGACCTGGTTTACTCCATCATCTCCTCCTAACTGGTGTTTGTACTTTCAGTCAATTCCATAGATACTCAATAGATACCAGATGGTACTCGGAAATGGCAACCCACTCCAGTACTCTTGCCTGGAAAATCCCATGGATGGAGGAGCCTGGTAGGCTACAGTCCATGGGGTCACAAAGAGTTGGACACAACTGAGCGACTTCACTTTTACTTTCACTCTCCAGGCAAGAATACTGAAGTGGGTAGGCATTCCATTCCCCAGAGGATCTTCCCGACCCAGGGATCGAACTCAAGTCTCTTGCATTGCAGGCAGATTCTTTACCATCTGAATCACCAGGGAAGCCCAGATAGATAGCCACCAATAAGACTTAATATGTGGGGAATATATGAATGAGGTGGTCTGTAGTGCTCAAAAGTACAGACTGTGAACACAAACTGCTTGACTCCAGAGCCATCTCTCCTACTTAAGACAGAGTGACTGACCACTTCTATGTGCTTATTTCTTCGTCCAGAAATAGAATTAATAAATATATTACCTCATAGGGTTATTTTGAGGTTTTTAATTAGTTAAGATATACAAACTACTTGAAGTAGCGCCTGACACATTCAGTCAGTTCAGTCACTCAAGTCGTGTCTGACTCTTTGCGACCCCATGAACCACAGCACGCCAGGCCTCCCTGTCCATCACCAACTCCCAGAGTTCATCCAGACTCATGTCCATTGAGTCAGTCATGCCATCCAGCCATGTCATCCTCTGTTGTCCCCTTCTCCTCCTGCCCCCAATCCCTCCCAGCATCAGTGTCTTTTCCAGTGAGTCAACTCTTCGCATCAGGTGGCCAAAGTATTAGAGTTTCAGCTTCAACATCAGTCCTTCCAATGAACACCCAGGACTTTAGGATGGACTGGTTGGATCTACTTGCAGTCCAAGGGACTCTCAATAGTCTTCTCCAACACCTCAGTTCAAAAGCATCAATTTCTTTGATGCTCAGCTTTCGTTATAGTCCAACTCTCATATCTATACATGACTACTGGAAAAACCATAGCCTTGACTAGATGGACCTTTGTTGACAAAGTGATGTCTCTGCATTTTAACATGCTGTCTAGGTTGGTCATAACTTTCCTTCCAAGGAGTAAGCATCTTTTAATTTCATGGCTGCAATCACCATCTGCAGTGATTTTGGAGCCCAACAAAATATAGTCAGCCACTGTTTCCCCATCCATTTCCCATGAAGTGATGGGACCAGATGCCATGATCTTAGTTTTCTGAATGTTGAGCTTTAAGCCATCTTTTTCACTCTGCTCTTTCACTTTCATCAAGAGGCTTTTTAGTTCTTCCTCACTTTCTGCCATAACGGTGGTATCATCTGCATATCTGAGGTTATTGATATTTCTCCCAGCAATCTTGATTCCAGCTTGTGCTTCTTCCAGCGCAGCATTTCTCATGATGTACTCTGCATATAAGTTAAAAAAGCAGGGTGACAATATACAGCCTTGACTTACTCCTTTTCCTATTTGAAACCAGTCTGTTGTTCCATGTCCAGTTCTAACTGTTGCTTCCTGACCTGCATTAAGCTCTATGTAAATAAACTAACATTTTGCTCTTTTGGTTTCATATATATTTTTAGTGTTTATTTTAAAATTTAGTACATTGAATTCATTTTAAGAATTTTACATAACCTCTTGAAATAACTAATGTGTACAAACTGGCTTCTTACCCTAGAAATGATAAGTTTTGGTGAAAGTAAATAAACTGGCTTATATAAAAATCTATGTTTATGTTCTAGTGCTTAGTTGTCTTTAATTGCCTTTTGAATGTTTTAAACATGAACATCACCTGTCACATGAAAAATATGTTGGATTTATTTTTATGGTGCTGTGATTTTAAACACGGACCTGTGAGTCAAGAGTTTGCCACGTTTTCATTTTTCACAATGAAGAGTCAGCGTGGTGAAATGTAAAAAGTATAGTCGCATGTCTAGCTAGATACTAGCTGAATTTTCAAATTCTGAAAGAGAGCAAGGAAATGGCAGGGAGGAGGGAACGGAAGAAAGGCAGGGGGAGAGGGAGACCGAAAATAGTCCAAAGCCTACATTTTCTTGTTTTCCTCAGATGACAGAGTGTTGGTGTCTTAATGATAGATGAGAGGAGTCGGAATGCTTTTGCTTCACATTCCACAGAATGCTGCCTCATGTGCTTTGAAATGGACTTTCTTTTTCTGGAGATGCTGCATCTGCTGGGACCCCCAGCTATTTGACACTCAGTGGCCTCTGCAGACTGCTCTCTCTCATCCCCAAACTTCAGTTTTTAAATGTTTGGCTAAAATCAGATAACTTTAGAAAATCTTGGAACTATTTCATTTGCACTTTCTTTGGGGAGCATAGTAAGTACTGTTAGATTTATAAATTTAACTATGCGTTGGCTTGATTCCGAATTCTCAAAGTGCACTGGCCTCCTACAAGCATTCCTTCATTCTTTTCTTTATGCAGCAGCTTTTTCTGAGCATCTGTTATGGGCCAGGTGCTGTGCTAGGCCATGGAGACTTGTGAGCCAAAGAGGCTCCATCGCTGGTTGACAGAGTTCACAGCCTAAGAAAGCAGTAAATCAAAGATCCTACACTAAGAAAATGCAAATACTAGGAAAAGAGAAAAACTGAATATTTATTCACAAGACTTAGCATCAAACAGAAATCTGTATATTCTTATAGGTACAGCTCGTTTCATTTCAGGATATGTGTTTCCATATACATAGATGCTATATCATCCTAGTCTTGATGCCTGTGACTGTAATTTACCGGCTTACTGACCTCAGGCAAGTCTTGTAAATTTGCCTGGTTTGAGACTCTTTCACCTACATAATAAGAAAAATACTGTTCATCCAGTCTCCCTCAAAGACGTGTTATTACAGATAGAAGGACGTTTTGTATATGTAAAAACCAATAGTTATGTGAAAATGTCCTCCTTTACTACTTCTTGGTTGTACTTTACTGACCTCCTCAAATTCCACCACATTCCACCCGAGTGTGAAACCTGGCTCACCCGCACCGCCTCAAACCCTTCCTTGAATGTAGATTACAGTGCCCAGCAACAGACTCACAGATCTTTCATTTCTACCGTGGCTTTCACCCCCTCTTCATTGCAGCCCCATATTCCTGTGTCCACACCCTGTTCTTTGTCTTTACCTGGAATTGATCAACCTAGGCATCTTAGACCCCAGAGTCCCACCTATGGATGTAACCTCCTGGCCTTCCAGCAATATCACATCCTCACTTTTTTTCTGACAAGGGTTCGTGTAATCAAAACTATGGTTTTTCCTGTAGTCATATACAGATGTAAGAGTTGGACCATAAAAAGACTGAGTGCAGAAGAATTGATGCTTTCGAACTATGGTACTGGAGAAGACTCTTGAGAGTCCCTGGACACCAAGGAGATCAAACCAGTCCTCAGCCCTGAATATTCATTGGAACGATTGACGCTGAAGCTGAAGCTCTAATACTTTGGCCACCTGATGCAAAGAGTTGACTCATGGGAAAAGAGCCTGGTGCTGGGAAAGATCGAGAGCAGCAGTGTAACAGAGGATGAGATGGTTGGATGGCACCACCTACTCAATGGACATGCGTTTGAGCAAACTTTGGGAGATAGTGAACACCAAGGAAGCCTGATATGCTATAGCCCGTGGGGTCGCAAAGAGTCAGACATGACAAGAAACTTAACAGTGACGACGACACTTAAGTGTCTTACATATTCTGCAGCATGACTCAGATCTCTGCCCGTTGGTCTTCCATGCAGCATCTGTCAGCCCTTCAGTTAAGAGGAGGATCATTCAAGAGATCCCTGTGAAAGCACTGCTTTGGTCATTTCACGCCTTCTCATTATCTGGGAATGTTTACTTCACTTCTGGGTGGATCAGCTCAACTGCCACTGGCAAAACTCACAAATTAAATGCTCCCAAATTTACCATTTCTACTGCTGTGTTCATGGTGGTTTTAGCAATCTGGTATTTCTTCAACAAGTAGAGTGAAGCATAGCAAGAATCAGCTTTTTCTTGTGATGTTGAGATCAGGGATGAAACATGCAAGAGTGCTCAGTTGTGTGGAACTGTTTGCGACCCCAAGGACTATAGCCTACCAGGCTCCTCTGTCCATGGGATTATCCTGGCAAGAATATTGGCGTTGGTTGCCATTTCCTCCTCCAGGGGTCTTCCTGACCTAGGGATTGAACCCACATCTCTTACAGTTCCTGCATTGGCAATTGGATTCTTTACCACGTCATCATCAAAGGGATCCCAGGGCCAGCCTTGTGTCAAGGTTCTCCGCCTGCGCAAGTAGACTTCTATTCTCTCTTGCAACCCTCCTCATCAGTTTTGAACATCAGTTGTGACTTCATCCTCTGATTTCATGTTTTTTAGATGTAGAGCCACCTAGCATAGACTGGTGCAGATCCCCGCCTCCAGTCCAGGTCTCTGAGAAGGAGCATGCTGTGACCTGGGATGAGCCTCAGTTTTCAGACAACTCAGGTGAGAATGCAAGTATCTTCTTGTCAACATGTTACCACCAAATATAAAGCTTGTAAAAAGATAAAAGAGAAATAAAAAGCAAATTACATCTAAATATAGTAGCATGGAGAATTACATAAGATGTTTTAATGCTAGGATAATTCTATATATTTTAACATTGTTAATCTTACCTGTCCATGGCTTTTCATTCATTATTCAGTGGGGATTTATTAAACTTGTGCAGTGTATTTTATTTGAAAGTGTGCTAGTAAATTCATTGAGCCTCTAAGCTTCCTTTATCCTAGAGACATAAGCTATGCATCCTATTGGCAAGTCTAATGCAGTTCTATGTATTCATACTCAGTTCTTAAACATTTGCCAAAAATGTTATAAAAGCTCATGGGAAAACAGAAAAAAGTGAGCAAATATAGCTGAAGTTCACTTTAAAGTTTTCACAAACACCCTGAAAACAAGAATGCAAATGAAATAGATTTCTTAATTAAATTTCCAGTATTCACAGAGACTGACCTAGTAAAGGAAAATAATCTATTTAGCAAGAATGCCTTCATTTAATGAGGCTTTTGAGTCAACTATTTCTATAGTTTAGTGTAAGATTTTATAGTTTATTTTCTGTTAGCAGTCCAGTTAGTACCAATAGAATGTTCAGCTGGTTTGTATAAAGAGTAAATGAAAATTCAAATCACATAAAGTGACTGCACACAATAACCCCCAGATTGGAGTCCTTTCCCCTTCTCTCCTTTTTAGGGGCCGTGTTGACCATCACAAGAAGCCATTCACCAGGAGACCTGTTCCCTCAAGGGGAGACGATAGTGCGGTATACAGCCACTGACCCCTCAGGCAATAATAGAACATGTGACATCCACATTGTCGTAAAAGGTATACTCTGCATAAGCCTCCAAAATCTAGCTGACACTTGAGATGTGTAATCACTAATCACTATGTGTAATTACTATGTGTAATCACTTGAGATGTGCACTCTTCCTTTGTGATAGAAAATAGGCTATGAACACAGCTGTTTCAAGTTAGAATACTGACGGATTATATTGAGGTTTCCAATTATTACTTCACTTCATGGTAAATACACATGCTTTCTTCTGAGCTAGTCTGTAACCACTTATTAATATTTTCTCTAAAGTTACAAAGTATTGTTGTCGTGATCCTATTTTGAATGCTTGAGGAGACAGAGTCCAAACATTTGTTGCTATGTGACGTTATTTGGTTTTCCTTTTTATTAAAAAATGCCGAAAATAACAGTTGCACATCAGAATTACTTTTAGCTTTTCATAACATATGCACAATTATGCATACGTAATTAATTGCACATTGGTATAGCTTTTTAGCTGTACCCACCTAGGAATCGAAAAGCAGAAATTGCAGCAGCCTCACACTATGGATTTATTGTGAAAGATTTTCTAGGAGTAGTGGTGGACAGGAGGAATCCTTTTCAAAATTCAGCTTAGACACTTAGATTTTGATTTATATTCTAATACCACTGTATATGAATAATTCAATTTTTTTACACAGGTTCCCCCTGTGAAGTTCCATTTACACCTGTAAATGGGGATTTTGTATGTACTCAAGATAGTACTGGTGTTAACTGCTCATTAAGTTGCTTAGAGGGCTATGATTTCACAGAAGGATCTACTGACAAGTATTATTGTGCTTATGAAGATGGTATCTGGAAACCACCATATTCCACTGAATGGCCAGACTGTGCTAGTAAGTTCTAAATTTTTCTGGGCTTCTTTAGTATGTGTGAATATGTGTTCGACTACCTATATGTGTAAATTTCTTAACATTAAAGAGGAAAATTGCCTTACTACAGGGTTTAGATTTGGTAAGTAGAAAATAGTGCCATGAATTTGAAGTATTTATAGATAGGAGAAATGTCCATCCCTCAATTTAAAATATTAGCCCAGAATCTTATTGCTGATTGGATTGCTGTAGGATAAGACTCAGTTTATGGGAAAACCGTCTTGGCCCCTTCATTATTATTCACCAGAATTGTCAGAAGAGTCAGCATGTCATTCTTGAGCTGTGAACTTGAACTAAAGTATAGTCTGATGTCTGGAGAAGAACTTATATTTAAAGTAAGAGCATGATGCAGTCGGATCAGTCATACTCTTTTTTAGAGGTGATTTAGAGGTATTCTGTAATCTTGTGTATTATTCTAAAAATAATCCAATGTCTTCATCTTGTGTATTAAAATAAATAAGTTAAAAAAAAATAAACAAACTGACAAAGAAGTAAAATAATAATAATAATAATCTCTGGAGTGAATCTTTGGTCCACTACTATACATGAAGTTTAAATGCCAATGTCTTACAAAGTAAAACCCACTTACTTGAGCTGTATTGTTCCTAAATTTGGTAAATATAAGTGATATTACTTACCTCTATCAAAGATTTAGACCGTAGGATTTTAATGTTGATATTGTTAGGAGACTGTGAATATTTTGAGACTTCTTACTGAGTCTTAACTTCTAAGCTTCTGATCCAAAGAAAAGTTTATCTCTGTGAAATTACACTTTTAAGAAATACAATTTCACATACCATTCAGAAATTTTTTAGTATCTATTGATTGAAAATATAATATAAACATATGTATTATAAACTTATATAATATCTTTGCAACCAGAATTTTTCAAAGATTCCCAGGAATATAATGAAAAAAATGTTTGTATCTCTTTCTCCCTTAAATGTTCACTTTGTCATATAATTGGAAGGTAAAGAATAATATATGAAAGCAAATATATCACCAGGTAACTGGGTACACGGCTGCTTGGCTGGTGGTTTATTATGATCGATTAATGCCTGGAAACATTCCTTAACTATCAACTTTTGTTTTTATAACAATCCCGCAAACCATGTCGGGATGAAAATACCAGTTTAATTCCACAGAAATTAAATTTGTGTTTTGAAAACACTAACCAACTGAAACTGGTTTTTTCCAGTAAAACGTTTTGCAAATCATGGGTACAAGTCCTTTGAGATGCTGTACAAAGCAACTCGCTGTGATGACACAGATCTGTTGAAGAAATTTTCTGAAGCATTTGAGACCACCCTGGGGAAAATGGTATGTCAGTAGCATTCCTTGGTTGGTTGCCATATTTTAAAGGATGCTGTTGAGTTTTCCATAGTTGCTTTGCATCACCTACAACAGAAATTCTTTGTCTTGATGATTTCCTTTTTCTTTGTGACCCAAACTTGCTCCTCATATTTAGAATTATTCATAGGTTTTGGTCTCCTGGAGTGAATTTTAAGTAAATCTGTGTTAAAGCACTTTGAACTTCTTAAAACATTCAGAAAAACTTAGAGTCCCTTTGGTTTGAGAATGTCTGCTTTGTCATTTAAAGTATGACAGAAATGCCCTTATAGTCTGTTTTTCTTTTATGATCACTGAACATTTAAAGGGTTTTCTTTTTCATGCAAGTTTAGGACTCTTTCGGGATTCCAGGAGAGCAAAGCAATGTATTTAAGTGTATTGAGCATCTTGAAAGCAGGAAATGTTCTCTCTCTCTCTCTCTATATATATGTATATAAATGTTTTATATATGTTTTTTATATATTTATATTATATATGTGTGTGTATGTATATATAACTTCTGTGAAATCATAGTCCTCTAAGCAACTTAATGTGTAGTTAACTCCAGAACTATCTTGAGTACATACAAAATATATATATATATATATATACTTGTATCCCTAACAGAGTTGAGTGGCTTAGATTTTGGATAGATTCTGAAAGTAGATGCAATAGTAATAATTTGATATAGAGTGTGAGAAAGAGAGGTGTCAAGAAGGGGTGGAGTACATAAGCACAGGTACAGGGGTGAGTCCACATGTGATATGTGTGAAAGAAGGATCTTTTGTGACTCTCTGATCTGTGCAAAAAGATGCAGAATGATCAGTCTGGAGTAAGGTTGGAGAGGAGTTGTTGGAGGTTTGAGAAAAGAGAATGTGGTACAAAATGATTTTCTAGGAGAGCATAAATGAATATACTAGAGAAATGTAGGATTGGCCGTAAGCAGGGATGTGTTTTCTCCCAGACTGTAGTTGAGCATGTGGGCACAAATGTGGAGAAAGCAGAGCAATAAATTTAACTGGGGTTAAAGTTCCCCAGACAAATTGAGAGGGGTGCATGCAAAGGAGTAATTCATGGTGATAGACCAAGGAGGGTGCGTGCAAGGGAGTAAATAATTTATGGTGATGGATCAAGACGGGATCCAAGATGGGTAAATAAGGAAGTGAAGACATCAGAGGCTGAGGGACAGTGAAGAGGTGACAGAGTCAGTGGATTACAGAAGAGGTGTTGGATTCCTGGGTCTAGGAGAGGGTGCAGTTACTGGTAATGACAAGATCTGAGGATATGACTGTGAGAGTAAGTGACAAAGTAAAGCTGGAAGATGGAAGAGGAAGTGAGAATTCAAGGTGATGGAAGGATCAGCTGGCTGAATATAGAAATCACCAAGGGCTTTACCAGGGACACTTACTAAGGTTCTTGGAATGAGGAAGTGACTTGGAATAGGTGAGGGCTGTAGGTGACGGGCACAAGGAGATCAGTGTGTGGTATAGCTTATTGTGGGAGCTTCAAAACTCAGGCTTCAAGGAGGTTCATGGGAGTATGAGCTAAAAACAGCTCTAAAGAGTGAGGAGGGCACTTCCTCACTTCCATGACCACCACCTAAAAAAACAAGGAAGTCAGGTTTCATTGAGAGCAGAAGTGAAGAGAACATAGAGGAGGTGAATACTAATAAGGGTTTGACTGCTTCTTGACTGTGAATTTCAGAGGGCACCAAGGAAAGTTTTGAGGGCTTTACTTGGAGGAGGGCGGGAGATGGGGTTAGAGAAAAGGGATCTAAAGAGTCATTAATATAAAACTGTAAATCAGCTATACTTCATTTAAAAAAAAAAACAAAACTCAATTGAGGTGAAAGTTCAGAGACAGATATCCTGGGAGTCCTGAGTTTCTTGCAGTAAGTGATGTAAACAGAGAGAAAAGGCATGAGACTGATCTTGGTGGTCCACTGTACTGAGAGGAGGTGAGGGAGGGCAAGGAGGAGGGTCAGGAGCCTTTTTAAGGACAGGGAGCACTCTGGGGTCTGTCCTTCCTTCCTGCTGATGGAGACGTGAAAAACAGGAGCATAAAGCTTATCCAAGGCACACCCAGATGTGAAGCACAGTTTGTCCTCTTCCATTTTTTATTTACAGGTCCCGTCATTCTGTAGTGATGCTGATGACATCGACTGCAGACTGGAGGACTTGACCAAAAAATACTGCCTTGAATATAATTATGACTATGAAAATGGCTTTGCAATCGGTAATGAAATTATTTAGTGTGGGTAGTTGGGGGAACTGTTGTGCAAACTAAGAAGATCATTCCAGAAGAGTGGGGCACATTAGAAAAATGACCTTTCACCTATTTATTCATCAAGAGTTCTAGGATGACTGGATAACCTGATCCTGTGCATAATGCTCTTCATAGATATGTAATTCTTTCAAAGTATTAGCCAGAATGCTTCAGGATGATAAATACTAAGAAAACTAAGTGACATTGTGATTGTAAAATTCAAATATTTGTATGATATCTTAGAATAGTAATAGTTATAAGATACTAACAGCAATTTTTATATGGAATTTAACTTAAATTGCAAGTAAGTCATTTATTCAAAAGAGTAACACATGTAAAATATTCACATTCCTCACTTATAATATTGTTAAGACTCAATCTATTCAAGTCTGATATACCTTCAAGTAGAATTTGGATGTTTTCTTCATGTAGACACTGAATGTTTTTTTCTTCTGTGTTTTTTAAGATATAATTGACATACAACTTTTATTAAGGGTACTCCAAAGTGTGTTATGGGATTTCCTTGCCCTTTCCAGAAATTATACTTATTTCATTCTTATAAAACTGTCTCTACAGAACTTGCAGAGTAATGTTTTAGAACACAGTGGTGATACCGTCCTGGTTAGATACATGAACTCTACAACCAAGTAGTAAATGTCTGAATCCTGGCTTACCCACCTACTAGGAGGCAGGGGAAGCGCTTAAGTTCTCAAGCCACCCTGTGCCTCAATTTTCTCATGTTTAAACTGGGTGTGTAAGAGTGCTGAACTCATAGGGCTGTTGTAAGGATTAAATGAGGAAGTACAAGAATAGTAAAGTGCTTAGAAGATTATTTGAAGCAGCATTATTTCACATGACAGTGGACATTCTTTTTGTTTTTGACACTAATATATTTCTCTTAGTGATTTAGCATTAAGAGTGATATTGACTGTTGCTTTAGAGTTTTTAAATTGAAAAATATTATTGCTGTATATGTCTTTTGCAAAAATTTGAAAAATACTAAAAGAATGAAATTGAGATAACCTGCAGTTCCAGAAATAATTGTTACTATATTAACTTATATATTACTGTACTGCATTTGTGTGTAGACCCATACTATTTTGTAAACATGAATTTCTAGTTAATATTTTGTTGAGGATAATTTTATGTCATAAATATTATACTTCAACGCAATTTTTTGAACTTTTTATTTTGTATTGGGGTCGGACTTTGTATTTTGTAAAGAGTCGGACACGATTGAGCGACTGATCTGATCTGATCTGATAGCTGATTAACAATGTTGTGATAATTTCAGATGAACAGTGAAGGGACTCAGCCATAAATATACATTATTCATTCTCCCCCAAACCCCCACTGCCATCAAGGCTGCCACATAACATTGAATAGAGTTCCATGTGCTGTACGTGAATCTTTGTTGGTTATCCATTTTAAATACACCAGTGTGTTCAATGCAGTTTTAATGGCTACATATTATTTTATCAATTTTCCATAATTTATATAAACAATTCCTATTGGTAGACTTTGTTTTCCAGTTTTAACAATTATATGCAACTTCTCAGTGAACATAATGGAAGTTAAAGTTTTAGATAGAAAAACACAAAGTGGCTTTGGCGGGGGAGTTGGCAGTGGCACGTCTAGAATAAGAGTGCCTAGCGGCACGTCTAGAATACCAGTGCCTCTTCGGTTACACGTGACCCAGTCCCCACTGCCCCCGGATTGTTGAGGTTGGTTGCAAGGGTACAGGACCTCACACGGAGGGAGTCGGCTGTCATCATGAGGCTTGGTGATGGGTGATGTGTGTCATCCTGTAAGAATCTGAGTGGTGTATGGTACAGGTGATACAAGTGATCCTAAGAGGCAAGCCTTCTTCCTCAAGTGTCTTTACACCTCTCACAAAATCAGTAATATTTATAACACCTTGGCATGTCATAATGTGTGGAAAATAAAGGGCCAATAAATATACTAAAATGATTAGATGTTATACTACTCATGTAGTTCAAATTAAAACTAAAATGAGATGCCATTTTTTATCCTGTTAAATTGATGAACAAATTTGAGTAAAAATCTCAATACCCAGAGTTGAACAAATTTGAGTAAAAATCTCAATACCCAGAGTTGACAAGGGTGTCATGAGATAAAAATTATACTCACATATTATGTGTAGGGAAGAAATTGAAGGGCATTTGGCAGTATGTAACTAAAGGGTTAAAAATGCTCAGACCCATCTGAGGATATTTCTCAAGATAAAAGTCATTACTAATGTATAAGCATATACCATATTTTGTAAATTCCAAGATGTACATTTTTCATTTGGGTATTTATGGAATTGGGTGGTGTCTTCTCACTGATGGTTGTATTATATTTTATGACATAGTGTATGTACAAGGATGTTCTAAAATTTTGAAATAACCTCAAAGTCTGAACATAGAAACTTGGTTAGTTTGTAGTATAGCTATAGAAAAAGATATTAAACCATCTGACACAGAAATATTATATTGTTGAGAAAATTTGAAAAGTGATTAGCAAATAATATACATATAGTATGATCTTATTTTGTTAAAAGTACAGTATGTTTATATTTAGTCTAGCTGTATGTGTGTGTGTATATATATATGTAAGGAAAGCAAGTGAAGTCACTCAGTCATGTCCAACTCTTTGTGACCCCATGGACTGTTGCCTGTCATGCTCCTCCATCCGTGGGATTGTCCAGGCAAGAATACTGGAGGGGGTTGCCATTTCTTTCTCCAGAGGATCTTCCCCACCTGGGGCTCAAACCTGGGTCTCCCACATAGCAAGCAGACTCCACCATCTGAGCTACTAGGGAATCCCCCCGCCCACACACACACACACACACACACACGCATGTGTGTGCACATAAGTGTGTATGTATGTGTCTATATATTCATAGAAAATATTCTTGGCTAAAATGTTACGGTCGTTATTTCTGTGTGGTGGAATTATAGGCAATCTTTTACATTTTTCTCTTTGTTCCTCTGGGATTTTGTGTTGTTGTGTTTTCTATAATGGCTACATGACACTTGTAGGGAAAAATGTTTAAGTGAAAAATAAAACCATTGATCTAGTTCTTTATAAATAGCTGAAAGCATGAATTAAGCTAAAAAAGAAACTCAAAAACCAACTTACTTAAGTGGACAAACCTGTGTAAATGGATTTGATGTTTAAAGCACATCACTAACAACAGTGTGCCGACATCAATATTAATATTATTTACTCTCACCAAGCTTTTAGAATGAGTCTAAAAACTAGTCTATGAGCTAGTTTGCATGAATTAGCTCAGTTATTCCACAGACCTACAAGGTAGGAATAATGATCTCAATGTAGACATAAAGAAACTGAGATAGAGAGGAATGAAAGTAGCTTGATTAAGATTGTACAGGCATATATCATTTATCAAGAAGTTACAATCTGAATCCATGCAGTTGGTCACAGTGATATGGAAGGCATCTAAAGAGACACATAGAACCATGCTACTCACTCCAGTATTCGTGGGCTTTCCTGGTGACTCAGATGGTATAAAGAATCGGCCTGCATTGTGGGAGACCTGGGTTTGATGGGAAATCCCCTGGAGGAGGGTATGGCAACCCACTCCAGTATCCTTGGGCTTCCCTGGTGGCTCAGACAGTAAAGAAGTCCTGGGTTTGATCCTTGGTTTGGGAAGATTCCCTGGAGGAGGGCATGGCAACCCACTCTAGTATTTTTGCCTGGAGAATTCCATGGACAGAGGAGCCTGGCAGGCTGCAATCCCTGGAGAGTCTGACATGACTGAGTGACTAAGCATGGCATACTGCCTCCAGCAGTTTCCTAAGTGTGTAGACATTTAGCTCATAATGCTGCCCTCAGAAACGAGTATAGCTATAGAAAAAGATATTACACTATTTGACACAGAAATACTATAATATATTGTTGAGAAAATTTGAAAAGTGATTAGCAAATAATATACACATAGTATTATCTTTGTTATTATCTTTGTTAAAAGTACAGTATGTTTATATTTAAAATATGCAGATATGCAAATATCTTGAATAATCTTCACAAAGGGAAATCTGTTTATGCACATTCAGTTTATGACACTGATATTAAAAAAGACAAGAATAGAACAAACCCTGAAGGGAAATAGAAATTGATTAAAATCTATACCTAACTCCCATTTCCTCTAAACCTATGATAATTAATTATTAGGCCAAAGATAGAATGGTTTAAATGCCTACATAGCTCTATAAAGACTTTTCCTTGTTCATCTAAATTTAATATGAAGTACCCAAGACTACAGTATAAAATTACAGGCAAAACTTTATATGTAGAACATTATGGGCAATTTAAATAGTGATCAAAGACAACGCAATTTGTGGCTGAACATTAGACCTTAAAAGCTGATAAAGATGCAACTCTACAATCTTTTGTTTCTCTACCACAACTTTTCAGGACCTGGTGGCTGGGGTGCAGCCAACAGGCTGGATTACTCTTACGGTGACTTCCAGGACACAGTGCGAGAAACACCCACGGGTGCTGGCAAAGCCAGGTCTTCACGGATTGAAAGAAGTGCCCCATTATCTGACCACAAAATTAGGTTAATTTTTAACATCACAGGTAAGAATATACTGTCTTTTTGAAAAGATTAATGTAATGGGAAATTCTTGGTTGGAGATCTGTTTTCAAACTTGCTATGTGCTGTCATTATTAGGAAATTACCCTGGAACTGTATATTAGGGCAAGCACAATCACCTGTTCTGTTATTTTTCAAAATATCACAGATATATTTTATGATTCTCATAGCAACAAGCCCCCCGGCTTCAAACTCATCTTAACATGTTGAGCTAAGGCATGTTTTTAAAAAGTGAGAGATAACAGGAACTGAATATGTAATCATTAAGAACTCTACAAAACGGTGCTGTAGATCCAGCATAGAAGAGAAGGATTAAAACAAAACATGTTGTTCATGTACTAGCTACTCAGTAAATAATATTTAAATTTGTGTGTATCTTTCCTGGAATGTTTTTTTAATTGTGATTAAAAAGGCACATAATATAAAACATACTATTTTAACCATACTTAACTGTACAATTCAGTGGCATTTAATACATTCATCATCTCCCTCCATCATCTACCTACTGGATTTTTCACTTTCCTAAACTGAAACCCTGTCACCATTCAACACTAAGTCCTCATTCCCGCTCCCCACCCGCGACCTGACCCCAGGATCTACTATTAGTGTCCTTTCTGACTTTGAGTTTGACTATTTTTGGTCCCTCATATAAGTGGAATCGAACAGTATTTGTCTGCACCTACTGTATATTGGAATGTGTTTTTAAAGTTAATACATGTCATTTTTTAGGGTAAAAACTCACTCCAAATGGCTTGCTGCAACACGGTGTGTGTGTGTGTTTTCTTCTGTTTCGTTTTTATCTCAGCTAGTGTGCCATTACCCGATGAAAGAAACGATACCCTTGAATTGGAAAATCAGCAGCGACTCATTAAGACGTTGGAAACTATCACAAATCGACTGAAAAGGACCCTTACTAAGGAGCCCATGTATTCCTTTCAGCTTGCCTCTGAAATGCTTGTAGCTGACAGCAACTCCTTAGAAACAGAAAAGGCTTTCCTCTTTTGCAGACCGGGCTCCGTGCTGAGAGGCCGAATGTGTGGTAAGATTTCTCGCTGTCACCAAAAATATTTGGTGCCTATTGGGTCAAGTGACACAGCTAGGGTCACCCTACAACTGTAAAGGGGTTTTGTCATGAAACCTACATTCTGTTATTGTTGCATGCTTTTTGTCTCAAAAGTCTAGATAACCACCAATGGTCAGGATAAGATTACTTTAGGTAAGGGACTCAAATCCTAGTTTTATTTATAGATCTTTAGACCTCACAGCTTTCAGCAGCAACTCCAGTGACAAAAACTAAAACTTTTCTGACCACCTCTGTGTGCTGACTGAGACCCTGTCTTGTTTAATGCTATTTAGCTACTGTATGAGGTACCATTATTATTAAGTGCATCTTATGCATGAGAAAACCGAAGCCAAGAGGCTAAGAACTTAGTCTTTTAAGACAATAAGTGATTCAGCTGATATACCCACCCAGGCAGCCAACACAAAATTCATATAGCATAAAATGAACCATTTTGAAGTATGCAGTTTAGTGGTGTTTCGTATAGTCACAGTGACATTCAGCCATTACCTCTATCACAGTTCCAAAACATTTCCATCACCCCCAAAGGAGACCCCAGACCCATTAAAGTGCCAGTCCCCATTCTCCCCCGCCCCCCAGTCCCTTAGCTTTTACTGACTTTACACTGTCACAATCTGAGTCAATTCCAGTCTCTTTCCTAAGTCAGTCATCATTTATAGATAGCAGAGTCTATGTGCTCAAACAGAACCAAATGGCATGAGGCTTCTGTTAATCTCTCTATAGTGTGGGATATTGTGTCCTGGTCAGAAAACCTTCATCAACAGTTCTCATTGCTATTCCCAGAGCTCAGCTAGGTTTTTCACACTGGAATAAACCCAGCTCATCAAAAGCACATTAATATTGTCATTCTGAGCCTCCTCTTGTTTCTTTCTCAACTTGTAAGTAAAAATCCGGAATTGCCTTGGCCAGCGTTCTGCATTTCTCAGTGTGGTCTTCAGACTACCTGTGTCAGCATCCCCTGAAGTGCTTGTCAAATTGCAGCTTGATTCAGGTCCCAATCCACAGGGGATGCCTCCTGACCCTTTGGGGTCAGGTCCTTGGAATCTGAAATTTTAGTAAGTTGCCTGATAATTCTTTCACACATTAACACCTCAGAATCACCCAAGTGATTCTTCCAGGTGTTCTCTCTGTAAGAACACTAACTTTGATAGTAACCTCTCAGGGAATTTAATATCCCACTTTGATTTCAGAAATTCTGCCCTCCTAGCCTGCCAAAATAGTAGACCAAATCTCCGGGGAAGGAAGGTTTTGAAACTGGCCAGTTTCCGCAGGTCCTTTGGGTCTGAGCATGCCTCAGCCTTACACTTGGCTTCAGTGGAAGCGGTCTAAGCAGGGAGAGGGGTCGACTTAACTCATTTGTTCTAAGCTCACCACCTTTGTCTGTTTTTATTTCTAGAAGTGATGCTATAATGGACAGTTTCATAGGGGAAACCATTCAGAAGAACAGCAAAGAAACCATTTTTAATATCTCAAAGCCCCAAATTAACTGCTTTATTTTTCTTCCATTAGCTGTGTGTTTCCAGAATGATCTGGTTTATGCTTTAACCCACACTTCAAAGCCCCCATCCTATAAGCTGTAAGCTTGGTCAGTTAAGAATTTTCATTTTCTAAAAAAAAAAAAAAAAAAAAATCTGTTTTTTGGTTTAGAGGACTACATTTATGGAAAGTTTATCTTGTGAGTAAACCTCTGACAGTAAAATTTAACTCATAAACAATAGTAGCTGGAAGCAGGCTTTATTAGTCTCATACCTAAGGGACAAAAGTATGTTCCATACAATATTCAGCGTTTCCTGCTTGTTTTCAGTCAACTGCCCTTTGGGAACCTACTATTCCCTGGAGCATTCTGTCTGTGAGAGTTGCTTGATGGGCTCCTATCAAGATGAAGAAGGGCAGCTGGAGTGCAAACCCTGTCCGACTGGGACTTACACCGAATATCTCCATTCAAGGAGCAGCTCGGAATGCAAAGGTAGAGGCTTAGACCAGAAGCCTGAATTTTATTTCCACTTAGGAAATCTCGCTAGCGAATAGGATGAAATTTGAGCATTACCAAAAGCAATTTCATTAACTAATTTTTTTCTTTCTTCCAGTTATAAGCTAATACTTGAATGTTTCCCTCACTTAGAGAAGTCCATTTACCTTCCTTTTGGAACAGCCCATTGCTGTCTAAATCAGACTCCACTGTCAAGAACTTTAATCTGTTTTCATCAGTTAATTCCATGTGTTTTAGTGAATCTCACATTAACTGGTAGAAGGGGCTTGCATGACTTAGCAAGCACTGGGCTGCTTTTTGTTTGAATAATATTTGATATGATGAGATTAACTCCCATTTACTTGGAAATGAATAACTACAGACCCATATGCAGATATTCTTGCTACTAAATTATCCAATCTTTCCAAAATATTGTTCCTCTCATTCTCAATGACCATTCCTCATGGAAACGTTCTCGTTCATGTTCTGGTTAAGACGCACCTAAAAGAAGGAACTGCAGGGTTGTCCTCCTTGCCTGTTGTTGCCAGTGCGGGTGTGGGTGCTTCATGACACGTGTAAGCTTGAGAGCAGTGCTGGGTGACTGCAGACGATGCTGAAAGTGAGATTAATCTGGAGGAAAAGGGCAGAAGGAGAGGCCAGGGCACTGGAGAAATCTGGCCCGAGGCCCACTCTGCTACAAAACCATTGCTATGCATTTTGGAAAGTTGCTTAATTCACCTCTCTGGGCCTGATGCTAAGACTACTCTTACTTCCTCCTCTGCCAGCCCTCAAATGAAATGGTGTCTGTAAGCACGAGGAGGTAAGAGGGCCAGTTCTTATTTAGGGTGCAAATGGTGCCAGCCTAGTTACGAGACGAAAGCCCAGTTGTGGGTTTTGTTTCTATCACTCAAGAGAACAGTGTACAAGCTGGGCACTTGTACAAGAGCAAGTCTCCCTGTAACAGCTGGACCTTGTCAGATGCAGATTTCTAACTTCACCCCAAAACTATTTATTGACATTTTCTATGTGTCCAACACATGCTAGGTCATAATAGAAGGAACTGGAAATGAGCCTATAACTTATTAGTATACAGAAGTATGAAGAGTCTAAAAGATAATGTGTCTGCCTGGAGTTCTTTGTGACCCTCATTTTATCCTAAATAAATGAAAATATGGAAAACCCTATTGTACACAGCGCTACTTTCGTACAGTTGATGTCATTATTATTAACCATATTACATTTTTCATTTTAGCTCAGTGTAAACAAGGCACCTACTCATCAAATGGGCTTGAAACATGCGAATCGTGTCCGCTGGGCAGCTATCAGCCAGCATTTGGTTCCCGGGGGTGCCTCTTATGTCCAGAAAACACTTCAACTGTGAAGAGAGGAGCCGTGGACATTTCTGCTTGTGGAGGTTAAGTCTTACACATTGCCTTTTTTTTCCCCCCAAGCCTGTGCTAGGTTCTCTGCATGGAAGAGTGGAATCTTGTTAGCAGAGGCATATGTCTGCTATATGCAAAGAATGTAAATAACTGTCTCTTCATAGAGTGTTTGCTTCTATTCAGCCAATTGGTACTTAGGTGTAAATACCCGTAATATAAACACCTTCCTGGTACTGTTAGGGATACACAAGAAGCACATGACTTGGTCCCAGCCCTCAACACTAGTAACCATGTGACCACATGGTATGAGAGAAATACTTGTCAACCAGGAACTTAGATTTTTCATGTATAAAATGAGGTCTTGTCTTATGTTCCTTGAAACTTGAAAAATACATCTTTTGGATTGTGACCTTTGTTCCCTGCAATTTGAAGATTTTCACGAGTGGTTATCCACTCTGGCTGCCTGCTAGAATCGTTGCACATTCATATCAGTATTGTAGCCACTTATTGACTAGAGACATGGTAGTACATCTTTTGTTACATGAACATTATTGACCAGAATGTTTCTATATTCACTTACATAGCAGATCACTGGGCCATGGGAGTTAATTTCTGCAAAAATTGGCCCAGTCAGTAACATGTTAAAACTACTGAAACCCATCTCCACCCCGAGAGAATTCTGGTGTAAGTTTACTGTTTTCTTCTGAAGATCACCCCTCTCCCCATGTTGTTGTTTAGTTGCTAAGTTATGTCTGACTCTTCTGTGACCCCATGGACTGTAGCCCACCAGCCTCCTCTGTCCTTGGGATTCTCCAGGCAAGACTACTGGAGGGGGTAGCCATTTCCTTCTCCAGGGGATCTTCCCTACTGAGAGATCGAACCCGTGTCTCCCTCATTGCAGGCGGATTCTTTACCACTGAGCCACGAGGGAAACCCAGAGTTGCCCCAGGTGATTCTAAAATACGACTAATTTTTGTTTCTCAGGTGTCACCATGGAGGGTTTGTTGAAACATGGACTCCTGGGGCTACCCCAGAGATTTAAATCAACAGGTCTGGTAAAGGCCTTGAGAATCTGCATTTCTAACTAGTTCTCAGGCTTCCCTGATAGCACAGTTGGTAAAGAATCTGTCTGCAATGCAGGAGACCCTGGTTCGATCCCTGGGTCGGGAAGATCTGCTGGAGAAGGGATAGGCTACCCACTCTAGTATTCTTGGGCTTCCCTTGTGGCTCAGCTGGTAAAGAATCTGCCCACAATGCGGGAGACCTGGGTTCAGTCCCTGGGTTGGGAAGATCCCCTGGGGAAAGGAAAGGCTGCCCACTCCAGTATTCTGGCCTGCAGAATTCCATGGACTGTATAGTCCATGGGGTCACAAATAGTTGGACGTTCTCAGGTGGTGCTGATTCTGCTTGGTCCAGGGACCCCACACTGGGAACCACTCGTTAAATAGAAATATGAAGATTACAGTTTCAATTTCAAATAGTTCTAACATCCTTACCAGGTACAGCTTTCCAGCAGTGTAAAACCTGGAAGACAGAAACAAAAGTAAAAGATGAAAACTTAGAGTGACAGTGGGGCTCCATCTGACAAATCAACGTCAGCCTGTTGTCAGAAAACAAAACAAAAAAACAAAAAAAAACAAACAAACAAAAAAAAAAACCTGCAGTGACGTTGCAAATTCAGTGGAACTTTGCAAAAAAATAAACAGTTGTTTACCTCTGTCTGTTACAGCACTGGGAACAGAACAAGCATGCCTGGCGAAAAGTGACTTTTAAAAATTGTGTGTCCTCCCCATTCTGTATACCCTTATTGAGAAACCCAAGGCCTATGGCAATCTGGACTTCCCAGGTGGCACTAGTGATAAAGAACCCACCCACCAATGCGGGTAGACTTAAGAGACCCGAGTTTGATCCCTGGGTGGGGAAGATCCCCTGGAGAAAAGAATGGCAACCCACTCCAGTATTCTTGCATGTAGAATCCCATGGACAGAGAAGCCTGGCAGTCTGCAGTCCATGGGATCACACAGAGTCAGACAAAACTGAAACGACTTAGCACGTATCCATGACAATCTGAAAGTTTAAAAACTTCTCTTATTGAATGAGTGATGCTTTAATAAGCCAGTCTGGTGGTTTCTGATTTCCCCAGGCTACACACACATGTATACATCTGTATCCAGTTAGAGACTGAGATTCCTGGAAAATAAATACTTAGGATGTTTTGAGTGTAGATGTGGGGAGGGGGCAGGGTATGTCCAGCATTGTGTTCTGGGAGTTGTAGTCCCTGTAAGTTAAGTGCTACCCTAAATAAATGTTTTATATGCTGCATCTGTTTGAATCTCAGAACCAGAATCACAGTGGATGAAAGCCTCTTAGACATGAGGAACTGGGCAAGTAGTGTTCATCAACCTAATGCTTCACTGAAGAAATGAGAAGAAAGGTTAGCTAGGAACTACTTGAAACTCATAAACCATGTGTGTTGTGTAATACCAGCTGTGGATTTTTTTTTTTAATTAAAAGTCCAACAAAACCTCACATTATGGTTGAAACAGAGCTACCAAAGACTCTCTTATTTTGTCAGTATATAGTCTAACTTTGGAAGAAAGTCTGCAAGAAAAATAAGTCTTCTCTCTTTCCCTTCCTCCCTCCCTCCAAATGCAAAAGCCAACTAGGACTTTTACAGTGAAATAAGTGCATATTTGACAATTTTTTCCTTGAAGTTTCCGAATAAGCCTTGAGGTTTTCTAATACCAAATTGCCGCAATTAAGAAATTGTAATTCCCAGAAAATCTTTAAACTTCTGGTAACTGCTCTATTTCTAATATTCCTAGCATATGTTTAACCACATTCTACTTGTCGTGAGTGGAAAATCAGTAGTAATTGGTAATGACACTCTCCCCTGCAGTGCTGGATAAGCACCGTTTTGTTTTTACTTTAAGTGTGTGTGAGTTCTAGAATAGCCCCTCATATACATTTCTGTAGTTTTCAATCAACCCCCTTTCTCCCCGCCCCTTCTTTCTCTCCTTTTCCTCTTTTCTCTTTCTGTACTGCTTTATTTTTATGGGCATGTTGTACAGTTTACCTTATTTTTTACTGATATATCACTTTTTGCATTATTTAGCCTTTGAACTTAAAATATGCTACTGGAGATCAGTGGAGAAATAACTCCAGAAAGAATGAAGGGATGGAGCCAAAGCAAAAACAACACCCAGTTGTGGATGGGACTGGTGATAGAAGCAAGGTTCGATGCTGAAAAGAGCAATATTGCATAGGAACCTGGAATGTCAGGTCCATGAATCAAGGCAAATTGGAAGTGGTCAAACAGGAGATGGCAAGAGTGAACGTCAGCATTCTAGGAATCAGCAAACTAAGATGGACTGGAATGGGTGAATTTAACTCAGATGACCATTATATCTACTACTGTGGGCAGAAATCCCTTAGAAGAAATGGAGTAGCCATCATAATCAACAGAAGAGTCTGAAATGCAGTACTTGGATGCAATCTCAAAAACGACAGAATGATCTCTGTTTCCAAGGCAAACCATTCAATATCATGGTAATCCAAGTCTATGCCCTGACCAGTATTGCTGAAGAAGCTGAAGTTAACCAGTTATATGAAGACCTACAAGACCTTCTACAACTAACACCCAAAAAAGATGTCCTTTTCATTATAGGGGACTGGAATGCAAAAGTAGGAAGTCAAGAAACACCTGGAGTGACAAGCAAATTTGGCCTTGGAGTACAGAATGAAGCAGGGCAAAGGCTAATAGAGTTTTGCGAAGAGAACGCACTGGTCATAGCAAACACCCTCTCCCAACAACACAAGAGAAGACTACACATGGACATCACCAGATGGCCAACACCAAAATCAGATTGATTATATTCTTTGCAGCCAGAGATGGAGAAGCTCTATACAGTCAGCAAAAACAAGACTAGGAGCTGACTGTGGCTCAGATCATAAACTCCTTATTGCCAAATTCAGACTGAAATTGAAGAAAGTGGGGGAAAACCACTAGACCATTCATGTATGACCTAAATCAAATCCCTTATGATTATACAGTGGAAATGAGAAATAGATTTAAGGGACTAGATTTGATAGAGTGCCTAATGAACTATGGACGGAGGTTCATGACACTGTACAGGAGACAGCAATCAAGACCATCCCCAAGAAAAAGAAATGCAAAAAAGCAAAATGGCTGTCTGAGGAGGCCTTACAAATAGCTATGAAAAGAAGGGACATGAAAAGCAAAGGAGAAAAGGAAAGATATACCCATTTGAATGCAGAGTTCCAAAGAATAGCATGGAGAGACAAGAAAGCCTTCCTTAGTGATCAATGCAAAGAAATAAAGGAAAACAATAGAATGGGAAAGCCTAGAGAGCCCTTCGAGAAAATTAGAGATACCAAGGGAACATTTCATGCAAAGATGGGCTCAATAAAGGACAGAAATGGTAGGGACCTAACAGAAGCAGAATATATTAAGAAAAGGTGGCAAGAATACACAGAATAACTGTACAAAAAAGATCTTCATGACCCAGATAATCAGGATGGTGTGATCACTCAAACTCACCCAGAGCCAGACATTTTTCCTGGAATGTGAAGTCAAATGGGCCTTAGGAAGCATCACTGAACAAAGCTAGTGGAGGTGATGGAATTCCAGTTGAGCTATTTCAAATCCTGAAAGATGATGCTGTGAAAGTGCTGCACTCAATATGCCAGCAAATTTGGAAAACTCAGCAGTGGCCACAGGACTGGAAAAGGTCAGTTTTCATTCCAATCCCAAAGAAAGGCAATGCCAAAGAATGCTCAAACTACCGCACAATTGCACTTACCTCACACACTAGTAAAGTAATGCTCAAAATTCTCCAAGCCAGGCTTCAGCAATACATGAACCGTGAACTTCCAGATGTTCAAGCTGGTTTTAGAAAAGGCAGAGGAACCAGAGATCAAATTGCAAACATCTGCTGGATCATCTAATAAGCAAGAGAGTTCCAGAAAAACATGTATTTCTGCTTTATTGACTATGCCAAAGCCTTTGACTGTGTGGATCACAATAAACTGGAAAATTCTGAAAGAGATGGGAATACCAGACCACCTGACCTGCCTCTTGAGAAAGCTATATGCAGGTCAGGAAGCAACAGTTAGAACTGGACATGGAACGACAGACTGGTTCCAAATAGGAAAAGGAGTACGTCAAGGCTGTATATTGTCACCCTGCTTTATTTAACTTAAATGCAAAGTACATCATGAGAAAGGCTAGGCTGGAAGAAGCACAAGCTGGAATCAAGATTGCCGGGAGAAATAGCAATAACCTCAGATATGCAGATGACACTACCCTTATGGCAGAAAGTGAAGATCTAAAGGGCCTCTTGATGAAAGTGAAAGAGGAGAGTGAAAGTGTTGGCTTCAAGCTCAACATTCAGAAAACAAAGATCATGGCATCCGGTCCCATCACTTCATGGCAAATAGATGGGGAAATAGTGGAAACAATGGCTGACTTTATTTTTCTGGGCTCCCAAATCACTGCAGATGGTGACTGCAGCCATGAAATTAAAAAAAACGCTTGCTCCTTGGAAGGAAAGTTATGACCAACCTAGATAGCATATTAAAAAGCAGAGACATCACTTTGTCAACAAAGGTCCGTCTAGTCAAGGCTATGATTTTTCCAGCAGTCATGTACCGATGGAAGAGTTGTACCATAAAGAAGGCTGAGTGCCAAATAATTGACGCTTTCAAACTCTGGTGCTGGACAAGACTCTTGAGAGTCCCTTGGACTGCAAGGAGATCCAACCAGTCCATCCTAAAGGAGATCAGTCCTGGGTGTTCATTGGAAGGACTGATGTTGAAGCTGAAACTCCAGTACTTTGGCCATCTGATGCGAAGAGCTGACTCATTTGAAAAGACCCTGATGCTGCGAGGGATTGAGGGCAGGAGGAGAATGGGACAACAGAGGATGAGATGGTTGGATGGCATCACCGGCTCAATGGAGATGGGTTTGGGTGGACTCTGGGAGTTGGTGATGGACGTGGAGGCCTGGCGTGCTGCAGTTTATAGGGTTGCAAACAGTTGGACACAACTGAACAACTGAACTGAACTTAAAATATCGTTAATAAATATAGCAATTATATTTAAGTATATTACTATGTTGGGCTTCCTAAGTACCTTGGTGGTCAAGAATCTGCCTGCAGTGCAGGAGACCTGGCTTCAGTCCCTGGGTCAGGAAGATCCCCTGGAGAATGAAATGGCAACCCACTCCAGTATTCTTGCCTGGGAGAATCCCATAGCCCGAGAAGCCAAGGAGGCTACAGTCCATGCAGTTACAAAGAGAGTCAGACACGACTTAGCTACTAAAGAAGAACAAATATAACTATGTTAGTATAACGTAATATTCTTTATACACTTCATCTATTATCATGTATTAGGATACTCTTGCCTGGAGAGTCCCATGGACGGAGGAGCCTGGAAGGCTGCGGTCGATGGGGTCACTGAGGGTCGGACATGACTGAGCGACATCACTTTCACTTTTCGCTTTCATGCATTGGAGAAGGAAATGGCAGCCCACTCCAGTGTTCTTGCCTGGAGAATCCCAGGGACGGGGGAGCCTGGTGGGCTGCCGTCTATGGGGTCGCACAGAGTCGGACACGACTGAAGCAACTTAGCAGCAGCAGGATATTAAACAGTCTTGAGTCCTTGGTTAACAGTCTTGAGTCTTGGTTATAAGAGTCTGAAGTTTTTCAGTTTTTTAAAAATGAGTTTTACCAAAAT
Source organism: Bubalus bubalis (assembly GCF_019923935.1). Classification (NCBI taxonomy): domain Eukaryota; kingdom Metazoa; phylum Chordata; class Mammalia; order Artiodactyla; family Bovidae; genus Bubalus; species Bubalus bubalis. Next base: position 161,795,269 of record NC_059159.1, on the reverse strand, counting down.
AATAAGTTCCACAAATGGCTTTTGGTTGATGGTGTTGTTTACATATGGTGCCAATAGAAGGAAAGATTATTTGTGGAACAAGATAACAACACTTCTTACCTTGACCATCTAGGATGAAGTTAAAAGGAGGCTCAGAATGAGAGGCTTTGACTTCTGGCTTTGTCATCAGAAACCAGTGTCTCCAAGACTATATTTTTCCTTTTATACCATCACGGGACAGGCCTGTGGGGTTACATTTTTCCCTGTTCATTTTAATGCTCTATTTTTAATTCTATTTTTATATCACTTTTGGCATATTTAAATATTTTTTTCTCCTTCTCTACAATAAAAGAGGTAAGAAAGATTTTGTTTCATTTTTCTTGACTTAGAAACCATAGTTTCTTTGTCCAAGATTCAAATCAAAAACTCCCCTCTTTCCTTGTGATGTTAATCCATTGGGAACTGTGTCATGTATGTGTCATGTCTGTGTATTTAATACTGTAGTAGATAGTGCTATTATTATGTATATATGTATGTTATACATTCATATGTTGTATGAGTGCGTGTTAAGTCACTTTAGTCATGTCTGATTCTTTGCAACCCTTTGCACCGCAGCCTGCCTGGTTCCTCTGTCCATGGGATTCTCCAGGCAAGAATACTGGAGTGGGCGGCCACATCCTCCTCCAGGCGATCTTCCCTACCCAGGGATCGAACCCACATCTCTTATGTCTCCTGCATTGGCAGGCGGGTTCTTTACCACTAGCACCACATGTGTGCCTGTGTATGTACGAACTACATATATAAATTATGTATTAAATGCTGATTATCCACGCTTGGGAAGTACATTTGTGATGACAACTGTTTGCCCTTGGAAGGTAATTTAAACTAATTTCCACGTGAAAGTTCATTTTGCACTTTCTGGATCAAAAAGCAAAGAATAGACATCACAGTACTGTGTTTGCTGTTTTGAGATGACAACTGGCTTATGGATTGTTTCATCTTAAGATTTTATTATTATTATGTCTTAGTATAATTGTTGGCTAATATAGTATAATTGTGTACTACAGCTGACAGTATAGTTCTGCCAGGTTTTAGGGCACAGTCTTTTTTTCTTTTTAAAAGTGAGGTTGTACTGAAAAAATTATATGAAAAATGTAGTTTAAGTCAGTATAGTATCTTGAGTTTTACAGGTAGCATTTATATTTCTAGCATATGATACACATTCATAGATGTCTTTTCAAACAGAAAATTTATACTTCTATCAGTGGAACATTTATGCTTTCAGTTAATTATTAACAATTAGCTTTTTGGAAAATATTAATACCTCTTCTAAATAGGCAATCATTTTTGGAAATTTGAGAATCACAAAACCTATTATAAACTCCTGTAAGTTTAGTTACCTCTCCCACTCCAGTTCTCTTGCCTGGAAAATCCCATGGACGGAGGAGCCTGGTGGGCTGCAGTCCAAGAGGTCACTAAGAGTCGGACACGACTGAGCGACTTCACTTTCACTTTTCATTTTCATGCATTGGAGAAGGAAATGGCACCCCACTCCAGTATTCTTGTCGGGAAAATCCCATGGACGAAGGAACCTGGTAGGCTGCAGTCCAAGGGGTCGCTAAGAGTCGGACACGACCGAGCGACTTCACTTTCACTTTTCCCTTTCATGCATTGGAGAAGGAAATGGCAACCCACTCCAGTGTTCTTGCCTGGAGAATCCCAGGGACGGGGGAGCCTGGTGGGCTGCCGTCTATGGGGTCGCACAGAGTCGGACACGACTGAAGCAACGCAGCAGCAGCAACAGCAGCGGCAGTAACAGGGTAGATTATTTTATTCTTGGTGAAACCAAGATATTTAGAGTTTAAAACTTTTCTTGAATGTGGCAAATGTAGCCACCAGAATGTTTTTTCCAAATATGCATTAATATCTATGTTATCTTCTGCCATCTATTGATTCAACTCCTGAGTTTTGTCAGTTGGGTACATAAAAGAGATCTTTTGCAAAAGATTTGGCTGGCTGTTTTTGCTTAAAAAATTTGATCTAAGCATCTTGAGGTTATGACAGACGTGTTGTCATTTATTTCATGTTTATTGTCCTACTGATGAAGGGATGCCACCACTTGGAGTATCCTGCTTCCTTGAGCCTCAAGTGTACCTCTAAATCTTTCAACCTCTTTGGTAATTATTTCTGCTAAACTAATTTTTATTATCAAGAATCCAAGACCTAAAGCATAAGTATGCTGATACACTGAGTAGCTGTTTTCCTGTGTTCTATCTTCCATGCCTAATTTTATACAGTTGGGTCTTAATAGTTATAGTAGTTTTCTCAGCTTGTCATGACTTTCGGGCTCACCCAAATGACTCCAGTTCACACACTCCACCTGAATTTGTCTTTGGATCATTGTCTAAAACCCCAACCCACAGATTTAGTCATGGATAATCTACCTCACTGCCCCTCTGCCAAATGTAACCAAAATTTATTTAAGAAAATCCATGTTATGTTTGGAGCTCTTCTCTTTTTAATTTTATTTATTTATCTAATTATTTTTTGGCTGTGCTGGGTCTTTGTTGCTTCTCTGGGCTTTTCTGTAGTTGCGGTGAGCAGGGACTGTTCTCTAGTTGTGATGCTTGGGCTTCTCATTGCGGTGTCTTCTCTTGTTGCAGAGCACAGGCTCTAGGGCGCGTGGGCATCAGTAGTTGTGACTCCTGGGCTCTAGAGCACTGTCTTAATAGATGTGGTGCATGGGCTTAGTTGCTCTGCGGCTTGTGGGATAGTCCCAAACCAGGGGTCAAACTCCTGTCTTCTACATTGGTAGGCAGATTCTTTACCACTGAGCCACCAGGGAAGCCCGGGGCTCTTTTCTCATATTCCACCAAATATTAGCAAGAGAATTTCAAACTTGGTTAAATGATAATATTCAACTGCATGTAATATATGAAAAGCATTTAAAACACAAAATAACATTAAAAGGTTTTAAAATAAAAGACCCCCCAATACATAATAGACAACTATACAGGAGCAATAACCATTTCAGATAAACATAAAAATACAACTTCATATATCATGAAAATGCAAATTAACAGAGCCGTTCCATTTTTACCTTCAAATAGAAAAAAGGTGTCATTTTCAATGCTGATGAGCATGCAATGAGAAGGATAATTTCATACACTGCTGATGGGGCTGTAAATTAAATTTTTTTAATGATTCAGGCAGATGGTGACTTCAGCCATGAAATTAAGACACGTACTCCTTGGAAGAAAAGTTATGACCAACCTAGGTAGCATATTCAAAAGCAGAGACATTACTTTGCCAACAAAGGTCCGTCTAGTCAAGGCTATGGTTTTTCCAGTGGTCATGTATGGATGTGAGAGTTGGACTGTGAAGAAAGCTGAGCGCCGAAGAATTGATGGTTTTGAGCTGTGGTGTTGGAGAAGACTCTTGAGAGTCCCTTGGATTGCAAGGAGATCCAACCAGTCCATTCTGAAGGAGATCAGCCGTGGGATTTCTTTGGAAGGAATGATGCTAAAGCTGAAACTCCAGTACTTTGGCCACCTCATGCGAAGAGTTGACTCATTGGAAAAGACTCTGATGTTGGGAGGGATTGGGGGCAGGAGGAGAAGGGGATAACAGAGGATGAGATGGCTGGGTGGCATCACCAACTCGATGGATGTGAGTTTGAACTCCAGGAGTTGGTGATGGACAGGGAGGCCTGGCATGCTGTGTTCATGGGGTTGCAAAGAGTCAGACATGACTGAGCAACTGAACTGAATGATTCAGGCATGATATATTTATGGCTTTAGATTTTCATATCTTTAGCTTTAACTAAAGGCAAGTGTTATCCCAAGGAAATAATCAGAGTTATATAAAAAATGTGTATAGAAAATTTCATGTCAGCATTGTTTATAATATTAGAAACAAATAGAACTAGTAGAAATAACTAATTGTTCAGTAGTAGAGGAAATATGAGAACAATTATGGTATGCCAGTGAGATGTAATATGTTTCATTTATTAAACATCATGTTATTTAATGATTTGGGGAATGGTTTGCTTGTGATATAAAGTGAAAAAATCAGAGTACAATATTATATGACCAATTCTGATTTTTATTAGGTTAATGTGTGTTGTTAAAGATGGGAAGGAAGCAACAAAATATTTACTTAAGTGGTCTGAGTATTACTTAATGATCTGGGTATTAAATACGTGCAAGAGAAAATATCACCAAAGTGATAGCTTTCTTATAACCAAAGGTTAATGCACTTCTTTTAGAAGGTAGGGTATACTGCTTTATAAGCACAAATGATTTTTTCTTTCTTTTGCAGTGCCTTGTCCAGTGGGAGAATTCTCTCGTTCTGGGTTAATGCCCTGTTATCCATGTCCTCAAGACTACTACCAACCCAATTCAGGGAAGTCCTTCTGTTTATCGTGTCCCTTTTATGGAACTACAACCATCACGGGTGCCAGATCCATCACAGATTGTTCCAGTAAGATGATACTACTTCATTCCTCACGTTATCCTGTATGGGAGAGTTTTATCTCTGCAGTTACTTTAATTGTGACTGTTATATGTTCAGTGCCTTTGGGTGTCTGGATGTAAGCTGTCCTTTTGAAGGGGTTTTTGATGACAATAACTCAGATTCTTCACTCTGGGAATGGCGAACTTCATAACCTCCAAATTTCTAAGAGTCTAGAATTTAATGACATATCCCATCTGTCTCTTATGTTCTGTCTTTTTATATGACTAAAGGAAAATATATGTGGCTTTACTGACTCCGAGAAGCAAAATCATGACCGTGGCATTTGAATAGAGTCTATTCGTAGAGAACAGACTGTGGTTGCCCAGGGGAAGGGGGTGGAGGGAGGAATGGAGTGGGAAGTTGGGAGTAGAAGAGAGAAGCTCGTATATATAGAATGGATAAACAGCAAGGTCCTATTGTATAGCACATGGGACTGTATATTCAGAATCCTATGATAAGCCATAATGGAAAAGAATAAAAAACACATCTATAAAAAATATGTTAAGTTACATATATATTCACTTTTATATATATATACATATATTTAAAACTGAACCACTTTGCTTCCCAGCAAAAATTAGTGCAACATTGTAAGACAACTATACTTCAATTAAAAAAGAAAAAAGAAAAAATAGAATGCACTTAATTGGCAATATCTACTACACCAAATACGTTTCTCAGGTATTTTCCCTTTAACTTTGTTAGGCTTTAGTTCAACTTTCTCAGCAGCAGAGGAAAGCGCAGTGCTTCTTGCTTCTCCTGGACATGTCAAAAAGAAGTATGAAGTCAGCAGTCAGGCAAGTTTACTTTGTATTTGTAAAATTTTCTCTAATGGAGTGCTTGGAAAACAATTTCTCATTATACATGTCATACAGAGGAAAACTACCAGACTTGAAATTTCAACTAATCAAGGGTCATGAATATTATCAATGAGTAATTGCATTTGCTTATGACTTATAATAGGAACTTTCCAAGAATGCACCATTAGAAGTCCTAAGTACCAGAAATTGGAATGTTTCCCCGCGATGTCTGGTGTAGAGAATTGTGGATGTGGAGAGTCTTTTAATTTGCTAATAATTAACATGTACCATGAGCATAACCCATCAGTTGAGTAAGCATGTTGGGATTAGCCAAAGGCCTTTTCTTATTAGCAAGACAAGTTACTCAACTTCCATGAGAGATATTTAAATTTTTTGTCAGTGGGAATGGGGGGGAATCATTTATTGGAGAAAAGTTGTGACTGTTTTAAAAATTAAGAAACATAACTCATAAACATAATTGTTCTCCATTTGTTTTAAAAACTAGTTAAGACCAATTATTTAGAGTGATTCAGCCATTAATCTGAATGCACCTTGCCCAATGTCATAATAAATTCCTAGGTTTTAAGTATTTTTAAGGAGGATAATGAAGTTATATTTCTTATTTTAACTTCCTGCTTCCAAACATTCTCACTTGTAAGGGCTTCGTAAATGAAGCTTTGAAACTGAGCCTAATGGACATAGAACCTCTAAAGACATGACTATCACCTCTGGAGACATATTAGAATCCACTGGCTAACTTTTTAAAATAATGATGTGCAGATATAACTTCCAGAGATTCCTGATTTAGCTGGTATAGGTTGGAACCCATCCTTAGTAAACTTTTTAAATGCCTTAAATGAAGTCTAACATGCAACCAGCATTGAGTGACACTGCCTGGGTTTAGCAGAGTATCACTCAAGAATAGTATGTAGTATTTGTGCCCATATATGGCAGGTACCGGAGATGGCAACCCACTCCAGTACTCTTGCCTGGAAAATCCCATGGACTCTGGTGGGCTGCAGTCCATGAGGTCTCTAGGAGTCGGACACGACTGAGCGACTTCACTTTCACTTTTCACTTTCATGTGTTGGAGAAGGAAATGGCAACCCACTCCAGTGTTCTTGCCTGGAGAATCCCAGGGACGGGGGAGCCTGGTGGGCTGCCATCTATGGGGTCGCACGACTGAAGTGACTTAGCAGCAGCAGCAGCATGGCAGGTACCAGTGTTATGCAGGCAGCCGTCCTGCTGGACTCACTTGGAAATAGGAACCAGCTAATGCTGTAAATCTTCTAATTCCCTACTCAGAATTGCTTTGAAATGAACTTGTCTCGGATAAATTTTCTTTTCACAGGTTTTCCATGAATGTTTCTTAAACCCCTGCTACAATGGTGGAACCTGCCAGCAACTGGGCCGTGGTTATGTGTGTGTCTGTCTGCCTGGATATACAGGTAACACGGAGGAATGCAAATTTTCATTTATCTTTCATACTGCATCATTGTAACTTCAAGTTACTTTAAAAATAAATGCCACAAGATACATTAGACTGGGGACTTCCCTGGAAATCTGGTGATTAAGATTTCACCTTCAAAAATGCAGGGGAGACAGGTTTGATCCCTGGTCGGGAAGCTAAAGATCTCACATAACTTGTAGCCAAAAAACCAAAACACAGTACAGAAGCACTATTATAACAAATTTAATAAAGACTTTTAAAATAGTCTACATTAAAAAAAAACAACCTTAAAAAGATAATGAATGATGCACAAAAATTTGGTTGAACAAGACAAACCAATATGTGAAAAAAGTATACAGATCTTACAAATGACAGTTTTCTTTGCATATTTTGGAGGAAGAATAAATCAGCTTCTCTGTGAAAAAATCACATCATAACTTACGATTTAAATTTGAATACGGTTCCAGAGGTCATGTCCAAGGTTGCATTCTAACACAAATTAAATGCATGACACTCAACCTAGAACAGATTGTCTAGCATAAACATTTTTAAACAAACTCCAGTTTCTCTCATTTGTTTCACACGAATGGAAGTTCTTATGGCCATGATGTGTTGTTTATTTCTATTTTTATGCAAGCTGTGCTTAGGAAAACAGTATGGCTTTGAACTTGATTATGTAGGAATTATGTAAGAATTGTGTTTTCTTGCAGCTTGGTTCAAATTCCAGTTCAGTACAGAAAGATAGTGTTTTTGAGGAGAAATGAACTATATATTAAATGCTGCAGTTCATTTAAAATAATTTCCTGTTTTCTTCTAGAAATGCAGTTTTTCCTTTTTGAGTTTTGTGTCACCAACATGAAGTATTTTAATGAGAAAAGTGATATTTAGATAAAAGAATTCACCATGAAAGAAAAGTTGGAAGACAAAATACAGAATATTATCCTTCCACTTATTTCAGCATGTGCACACATGTATGTGTGTGTATGTTTCAATTTTTACAAGAATTTTTGTCCCAACACTTCGTAAGAAATAATAATCTTGTCCTAGAATTTTATAAATGAGAGGTCGTTGAGAAAAGCATAGTATAGGACAGTGATTCTCAAATTTTGATGCTCATTAGAATCATCAGGAGGATTTCATAAAACAGACTGTGGCATTTCTGTCACATTCCCAGGGGATTACTGATGCTATTGGTCCAGAGACCATTCTGTGAGACCTCCTCGTGTAGAAGAACATGGATTTCAGCAGAATTAGTCCATAGAAAAAACTGTGTGTACCCTATGAGAAGATAAACCCTATTCTAGGACACCTGGCATATGAGTTGAGATCTGGCAGGATTTAGCACCACCCCCTTTCCTCAGCCAAGTGGCCTTGGTAACAAGTACATGTGACTTTCTACTTTTGACTTTGGAATCAAACTAATTCCTGGCTCCATTTCATGCTTCCAGATTTCCCTCTTTCCTCTCTACTTCTGACTTGGGATCTTTTGCTGTCTTTTATGTATCCTTGTAAGGATAGCTTAAATCTATTTAGAAAGAGGTAATACCTTTATGAAATGCTTAACTTTAGATGGTAATTCCTAACATACTTCCTTTTTATTCACCACTGCCACTCCCTATAAATTCAGGTTATTGTGATAATTACCTTTAAAGGATGGTTCTGTTTCTGTTCATCCTCTCTTTGATTGACCTTCAGTGTTTGCATTTTAGGCTTAAAATGTGAGATAGACATTGATGAATGCAGCTCACTACCCTGCCACAACAATGGAATTTGTAAAGACCGAGTCGGAGAATTCATTTGTGAATGCCCGTCTGGTTATACAGGTAAGGAAAGAGTGTCTCATTCTTACAATATAAACCTTTGAAACCTTAAAATAATGAGTTACCATCTCACACCTGTTAGAATGGCTATCATCAAAAGGTAAGAGAGAACAGTGCTAGTGAGTCCATGAAGAAAAGAGGACTATTGTGCACTCTTGGTGGGAATGTAAATTGCTTCAGCCATGGTGGAAAACAGCATGGAGGTTCCTCAAAAAATTGGAAATAGAATTACCATACAATCCAACAGTCCCTCTTCTGAGTATCCATTCAAAGAAATGAAATCACTATCTCAAAGAGATATCTGTACTTCCATGTTCATTGCAGCATTATTCACAATAGCCAATGGCCAAGATATGGAAACAAGCTAAGTATATATCAAGAGATGAATGGATAAAGAAAATGTGAGGTAGGTAGGTAGGTAGATATCCTTCAATGCTATGTCGCTTCAGTTGTGTCTGACTCTTTGTGACCCTGTAGACTGTAGCCCACCCGGCTTCTATGTCCATGGGATTCTGCAGACAAGAATATTGGACTGGCTTGCCATGCCCTTCTCCAGGGGGTCTTCCTAGTGGGAAGGGATCCAACCCACATCTCATTATGTCTTCTGCATTGGCAGATAGGTTCTTTACCACTAGCACCACCTGGGAAGCCCTATATATAACATGTATTGGGATATTATTCAGCAAATATTTGGCAAAGAGAATATTTTTTTCCACAAACATTAGTCTTGATTTCCAGTTTCTCTGCTCTTACACCTGAACAACTTGCCTGAAACTATTAGTCTTAAATTCCTTTCAGTTTTCTCAAATGCAAATATTCTGTGATTCTTTACAGGTCAGCTGTGTGAAGAAAATGTAAATGAGTGCATCTCCAGTCCTTGTCTAAATAAAGGAACTTGCGTTGATGGCCTGGCTGGTTATCACTGCACGTGTGTGAAAGGATACATGGGTAAGACGTGTCCGTTCTTCCTAGTTGTCTTAAAGAGTTCCGTAAAGCCTCACAAATCATGATATTTACTGTTATACAAGTGACATTATATAAGTTAATGTTAATTATCTGATTTTATAACTGCACCATGATTTTATAAGTGAAAGTCCTTATTTTTGAGGAAATTCACACTGAAATATTTAGAGGTAAAAGAGCATCAGGTCTAAAATTGACTAAAGCAATTCAGAAAAAGTAATATGTTCTTGTGCATGTGTGTGTATATATGTATATGTAGGGACAGAAAGAGAAGACTTGAGTTTATATGCTAAGATAAACACTCAAGAAGTAACTGGAGATGATAAAATATTATTATAAGTGAATGCTAAATAATAGAATGTGTGTATGTGAGTGTTTGTAAACACACATATATAACTGGTAAAGAATAAGTCCAAAACAGAAAATGATCAGTGACAGAAAGAGGCAAGATCAAAGATACAGGTGAACATTTTGGACTCTATGTGCTAGTTTCATTTATGTTTAAACATTTTCTCAGTTAGGCGTCCATTGCTAATGTTAGTTCCAGAAAAAGGTAAGGTTAAAAGAGCAGATTATCAAAAATACAGTCCTAAAATGATTTAGAAAAGCCAGAGCTTATTTAAGGATAGGTCCCAAACCTGTTTGGTCTCCCAGTGGCTCCACAGCCTCCATTTCATCCTTTCAAAGCAGCATCCTCCAAGGAGTCCTCACCTTGATTCCAGTTTTCCAAAGGGGTTAACCTTTGGGCTGTCTCTCATCCTCATCCATCCCCAGGCCTACACTGTGAAACAGAAGTCAATGAATGCCAGTCAAGCCCATGTTTAAATAACGCAGTCTGTGAAGATCAGCTTGGGGGGTTCTTGTGCAAATGCCCACCTGGATTTTTGGGCACCCGGTGTGACATAAACATGGATGAGTGTCTCAGCCAACCATGCAAAAATGGAGCTACCTGCAAGGATGGTGCCAATGGCTTCAGGTAACAGACTAAGCCTGGCTCTTTTCGCTGTTTTTATTGTCTTAACTGTTCAGTCATTCTGCCGTCTTTACAGAGTATTACTTTGAATCCCAGGCCAGCCCTTCCCAAATCCTAGCCCCAGGATAAGCTATGGTAGAATCTGACTACCACCTGATGTTCTGATTTCCTACCTCTTGGGTAAAGTCTGTAATTTTGTAATAGACAATCTGTATGTTTTAAGTTCTCCTGTGTTTCTGAAGCACAGCCAGACTTTGAAACCACTATTCTATACTTGGGAAGTCATAAAAGATAAAAGGAAGGACATATATTCAAAAGCAAATGCAGAATCACTATTCAAAACCCAGTTTTTAATGTTTTATATTTTAGCTGGAGTTTTCCCACCAACTAAAATCAGAAGGAATAGTGCAATTCTGCTGTCACAGAGCCATTCTATGACCATGGTTTTCAAACTTTTTTTTAGTTTTAGTGTCCCTTGTTTCCAGGGAAATCAGAGTGTAAATAAAAAATTAAAGCTAAGCTTTTGTGGTTGAAAATAGTGGTGTTTTGAGGGAGAAAGACTGGCTTCCTAAGACAGGTCTTGGGGTACCAGTAGAAAGTGGTGTGAAAACCAACACTTTTTTTAAAATCACTACCAAGTCTGCTTTATTCCATTCACTTCCCCTTGCAGGATCTGTGGCTTCTGCAGTACAAAAAGACAGACTGGCTTTGCTTGCAGAATTTTAGAGAACTTTACTGTCCTCAGTAAGTAACTGGTTCTGCAAGTTTTCAAAAGTTAAAAGCTTAAAAAAAAAAAATTCTACCTCAGTTGCAATATTTCCCAGCCCCCTTCCATTACCATCCCCCAAGACAGCTAGGACACTATCTGGAAGAAATAGGGAGCCAGTTTTGCCAGTGAGACTTTCACTCTCAATGTGAAAATGAGATCTTAGTGTAGCATCAACTTTTCATAGGTTTTTTTTTTTTTTTTATATCTTCAGGCATATAGCACCTAACCATAGGCAATGAGACATTTCCAGATGAACAGCACGAGTGCCAAACTCTCCCCAGGGTCCAAAACAATCGATAAATACCAAATTTGTCTAAATCCTAACTAGAGGAAAGGTGAAGAAGGCAAACTCTCCACTTCAAAAGGAGTGCTAGTTGCCACTGAAGTGAATCTGTTTCACAAAGATACTGAACTACTGTAATGATATCAAACATGGACAAATATACATCAGAAATTAAAACAACATTGTAAATCATCCAACCAGTCCATTCTAAAGGAGATCAGTCCTGGGTGTTCTTTGGAAGGAATGATACTAAAGCTGAAATGCCAGTACTTTGGCCACCTCATGCGAAGGGTTGACTCATTGGAAAAGACTCTGATGCTGGGAGGGATTGGGGGCAGAAGGAGAAGGGGATGACAGAGGATGAGATGGCTGGATGGCATCACCGAATCGATGGATGTGAGTTTGAGTGAACTCCGGGAGTTGGTTATGGACAGGGAGGCCTGGCATGCTGCAATTCATGGGATCGCAAAGAGTCGGACATGACTGAGCGACTGAACTGAAATTAACTATACTTCAATAAAATTTAAAAAACAAGTGTTTTTAAAGTATTTCCAAAAAAAGGCATGGACAGATAAAGATGAGTGAAATTCAGCCAAAGTAGGTTTACCATCAAATACACAGAACTCCATAAAGATGCCCACCAATTCCAACTGAGATTTTCTTTTGAGCCTCCAAATACCATTTATTTATATTATTACCAATATAAAAGAGGTCCCCATATAAACATGCTGCTGCTAAGTTGCTTCAGTTGTGTCCGACTCTGTGCGACCCCAGACGGCAGCCCACCAGGCTCCTCCGTCCCTGGGATTCTCCAGGCAAGAACACTGGAGTGGGTTGCCATTTCCTTCTCCAATGCATGAAAGCGAAAAGTGAAAGTGATGTCGCTCAGTCGTGTCACTCTTAGTGACCCCATGGACTACAGCCTACCAGGCCCTCCATCCATGGGATTTTCCAGGCAAGAGTACTGGAGTGGGGTGCCATTGCCTTCTCCGTATAAACATGCTAGTAGTAATATTAACTACATTTATTGGGCAGATCCTTTTTAATTAAAGATATTTCAGATATACTGAAAATTACAAAGAATAATAAAAGTCATACACTCACCACAGTAGTGATCAGTCCTTAGCCTTTTGCTATATTTGGTTCATATCTTTCATTGAAATGAAGTACACTGAAAAAAGACGAAAGCACTGGAGTTATACAAAAGATAGTGCAGTTGGCACAGTGGAAAGACCTCTCGAAGCTAGAATCCAATCGTGTCGCTTTCAAGTCCAAGATTCCCATTTACCCAGTGTTTGACTTTGGACAATTCTTTAAAAAAAAAAAATAAATAAATAAATAAATTCTGAAGATAGATTTGGAGTCCCTCCAATAAGCGTGTACACACACACACATTCCTCTTCTTCCCTAACAGTAACCACTGTCTTGAAGTCGGTTTATAGCTTTCTCATTCAGACTTTGCTTTACTACATATATGACTTCATAAACAATAAATAGTATAGTTTTACATGTTACATAAGTAGTATCATACTATATATATATAATCCTTTTGTATTTTGTTTTTCCTTTTGACACCGTATTATCAAGGTTGGTAATTTGCCTCTAGTTTGCTCATTTCAACTGCCAATTAGTATTCTATTGGATAATTATACCACAGTTTATTTTCCCAGTCACTTCTTCATGAACATGCAGAATGATGCTGTTGTGAACATGCATAACATTTGTCCTTGAACACCTGGCAATCATCTCCTAGAATTCATACTAGAAGTGGACATACAGGGCTCTGGAAATGCAAACCCTCCACTTTCTTTGACATTGCCACATGGTTCATGACACTTGTCAGTATTTGACATCATTGGATGTATTTTCCATTTGGAGGGGTTTAGATGGCTTCTCGCATTCCCCAAAGACTATATGGCATCCTGATTGAGATCAAAGTCCTTCACCACCACTTAGTATCAAGAGGACTTAGGCAAATTAACCTCTCTGAGCCATGATTTACTCATCATAACTGGGAATAATAATATTCTTCATCATTATAAGGATTGAATTAATGTATGTGGGGATTCCCAGGTGGTGTTAGTGGTAAAGACCCCACCTGCCAATGCAGGAAGACCATAAGAGACACGAGTTCAGTCCCTAGGTCAGGAAGATCCCTTGGAGGAGGGCATGGAAACCCACTCCAGTATTCTTGCCTGGAGAATCCCATGGGCAGAGGAGTCTGGCAGGCTATAGTCCATGGGGTCGCAAAGAGTCAAACAAGCTAAAGCAACTTGGCATGGCATATGTAAGTGTTTAGAAGAGCATGTGAACTTTTTATATTTTTCCTAGCACTTTGTGGTGAGAGAAATTGCCAGTGTGTGAATAACCAGAACTAATTTATACTCCATTTTTACCACTACAGCATTTCAAGTACATGTTGTCTTCAGTTCAGTTCAGTTGCTCAGTCATGTCCGACTCTGCGACCCCATGAATCACAGCATGCCAGGCCTCCCTGTCCATCACCAATTTCTGGAGTATACTCAAACTCATGTCCATCGAGTCGGTGATGCCATCCAGCCATCTCGTCCTCTGTCGTCCCCTTCTCCTTCTGCCCCCAATCCCTCCCAGCATCAGAGTCTTTTCCAATGAGTCAACTCTTCGCATGAGGTGGCCAAAGTATTGGAGTTTCAGCTTCAACATCAGTCCTTCAATGAACACCCAGGACTGATCTCCTTTAGAATGGACTGGTTGGATCTCCTTGCAGTCCAAGGGACTGTCAAGAGTCTTCAACACCACAGCTCAAAAGCATCAATTCTTCGGCGCTCAGCTTTCTTCACGGTCCAACTCTCACATCCATACATGACCACTGGAAAAACCATAGCCTTGACTAGACAGACAGACCTTTGTTGGCAAAGTAATGTCTCTGCTTTTTAATATGCTATCTAGGTTGGTCATAACTTTTCTTCCAAGTAGTAAGCATCTTTTAATTTCATGGCTGCAATCACCATCTGCAGTGATTTTGGAGCCCCGAAAAATGAAGTCTGACATGGTTTCTGCTGTTTCCCCATCTATTTCCCGTGAAGTGATGGGACCAGATGCCATGATCTTCGTTTTCTGAATGTTGAGCTTTAAGCCAACTTTTTCACTCTCCTCTTTCACTTTCATCAAGAGGCTTTTTAGTTGTCTTAAATAGGTTTATTTGAATGAACTTTAAAAAGTAATAGTTAAAGCACCGTTTTAATGTGGAAAATGAGTTTCAGCATTTCAGGATTTTTTTAAAAATTCAGTTAAACTGAAAAAAAGAAAAAACAAAAACACTTCACCCATTTTTCCCACCCTATGCCTCTGGCAACCACCAGTCTGTTTTGTAGGCTGTGGGTGGGTGTGGGTGGGTGTGTATACACGTATGTATATTTAGATTCCACATGCAGGAGAGCTCATGTTAGCACTAAACTTTCCCGAGTCTTTGGAGACGGCGCTGTCACTAACGGGAGGCTGCTTCTGACCCCTCTGCAGCTCTTCTGATTGTCACGACATTGTGTGTTCTTTCAGGTGCCAGTGTGCAGCAGGCTTCACGGGGACACACTGCGAGCTGAACATCGACGAGTGTCAGTCTAACCCCTGTAAAAATCAGGCCACCTGTGTGGACGAATTAAATGCATACAGCTGTAAATGTCAGCCAGGATTTTCAGGCAGCAGGTGTGAAACAGGTATATGTGAGCTTCGTGTTGTTAAGAACGATACCAAGTATAGTGATAGTGAAAGTGGAGTCTCTCAGTCATGTCCGACTCTTTGCGACCCCATGGACTAGCCTACCAGGCTCCTCTGTCCATGGGATTTTCCAGGCAATAGTACTGGAGTGGATTGCCATTTCCTTCTCCAGCGGATCTTCCCGACCCAGTGATGGAACCCAGGTCTCCCGCGTTGTAGACAGACGCTTTACCGTCTGAGCCACCAGGGAAGTCCAAGTATAGTGGTAACAATGTCAATTTCTACCTGCACTAAGCACAATCTATATACCAAGGACTATGTGAAGCATTTTGTATTTATTTAACCTTCACAGCCATCCAATAAAGTGGGTCATGTTATCTCCAGTAGCACAGAGGAGGAGGTTGAGCTTAGAGATGTGAAGGTGAAATGGAGAAAATCGAATTTAGCAGAACTCTTCACATTCTGCATGTTTAGAAAGGACACTCGGATAAGTCACTTGATTTAGAAGGTTAGAGCCCATGGATATGTTTGAGAATTAATGCTAAACAGCTTTCTCAGAGCATAGGAGTCTTCTAGCTATAGGACTTTGGTTCTGTTGACTGGGATATGCAGGATTGGGGCTCCTGAAATGGGGAAGAACCAGGGCCCTGAGCAGGAATGGCCTGTTGCCCTCGCA
The DNA here is from genome assembly GCF_019923935.1 of Bubalus bubalis. Taxonomy (NCBI): domain Eukaryota; kingdom Metazoa; phylum Chordata; class Mammalia; order Artiodactyla; family Bovidae; genus Bubalus; species Bubalus bubalis. The sequence goes on along the minus strand of NC_059159.1, from coordinate 161,779,348 downwards.
GTGGACCCCCCCGCCCACCTTGTCTCCTGCAGTGTCAGTTACTCCACTCTCTTGAGTTATTCCCATCAGCCCACAGGTGCTTAGTCTCTCATCTTGAATGACTCCCCAGCCCCACCTCTCCTTCCAGCTATTCTGTTTCGAAGCTTCCTTTCACTGCTGAGTGCTTTTCCTGTCTTGGATATTCACTGTTGGTTTTATTTAAACCAATTTGTTGAACAAAAAGGAAACAGACTTACAGAGAACAAACTAGTGGGTACTAGTGGAAGGGGGAAGAAAGGAGGGCAAGATGGGTATAGGGATAGAAGAGGTACAAATTACTATGAATAAAATAAATAGGCTACAGGGATAAGCATAGGAAAGACAGGGAGTATTTTATAATAGCTATAAATGGAACATAACCTTTAAAATTGTGAGTCACTGTGTTGTACACCTGAAACTGATTTAATATTGTAAATCAGTTATATCTCAATAATAATAAAATACATACAAAATACTAAAGTAATATGTTATTTATTTCATAAGCAATATGTATTTAATTTTGAAATTGCTTCTCAGATTATCATATTTACTGAAATGAACTTCTTTGACGATAGTATTGCATACTTGCTACTACCTTAGACAATTGAAAAATGCTTCACAAGTGCCATGATATTTTCTTTTTATTAAAGTGTAGTTGATTTACAGTGATTTGTTAGTTTCTGGTATACACAGAGTGGTTCAGTCATATATGTTTGTATACACATGTATATATATTCTTTTTCATATTCTTTTCCCTATACTATATTACAAGATACTGAATACAGCTCCCTGTGCTAAACTTGTTCATTTTATGTACAGTAGTCTGTATCTTCTAATCCCAAACTCCTAATTTATCCCTTTACCGTCTTTGGTAACTATGGTAACTATAAGCTGGTTTTCTGTGTCTGTTAGTCTGTTTCTGTTTTGTAAATAAGTTCATCTGTATCATTTTTTTTTAGGTTCTACAGGTAAGTGATATCATGATATTTGTCTTTTTCCATATGACTTACTTCATTTAGTGTAATAATTTCTAGGTCCATCCATGTTGCTACAAATGGCATTACTTCATTCATTAACAGGCTTCCCCGGTAGCTCATAGGGTAAAGCATCTGCCTGCAATGAGGGAGACCCGGGTTCAATCCCTGGGTCAGGAAGATCCCCTGGAGAAGGCAATGGCAACCCACTCCAGTATTCTTGCCTGGAGAATCCCATGGACGGAGGAGCCTGGTAGGCTACAGTCCACGGGGTCACAAAGAGTCAGACACGACTGAGCAACTTCACTTCACTTTACTTCATTCTTTTTATGGCTGAGTAGTATTCCGGCACCCCACTCCAGTACTCTTGCCTGGAAAATCCATGGACGGGGGAGCCTGGTGGGCTGCAGTCCATGGGGTCGCTGGGAGTCGGACACGACTGAGCGACTTCACTTTCACTTTTCTCTTTCATGCATTGGAGAAGAAAATGGCATCCCACTCCAGTGTTCTTGCCTGGAGAATCCCAGGGACAGCGGAGCCTGGTGGGCTGCTGTCTATGGGGTCGCACAGAGTCGGACACGACTGAAGCGACTTAGCATAGCATAGCATAGTATTCCATTCGTGTGTGTGCCACTGTGAGCACTGAAGTACATGTATCTTTTAGAATTAGAGTTTTCTTCAGACATATGCCCAGGAGTGTGATTGCTGGGCTGTACGGTAGTTCTGTTTTCTGGTTTTTGAGGAAACCTCCATACCATTTTCCATAGTAGCTGCACCAGTTTGCCTTCCCAACAGTCGAGGAGATTCCCTTTTCTCCACACCCTCTCCAGCATTTATTATTTATAGACATTTTAGTGATGACTCTCCTGACCATGTGAGATGATACCTCATGGTAGTTTTGATTTACATTTCTCTAATAATTAGTGGTGTTGAGCATCTTTTCATGTGTCTCTTGGCCATCTGTATGTCTTCTCATTCTTTTCTTATTTGTTGCAGAACAGTCAGCAGGCTTTAACCTGGATTTTGAAGTTTCTGGCATTTATGGTTACATCATGCTGGATGGTGTCCTTCCAACCCTCCATGCTGTGACCTGCACGTTCTGGATGAAATCGTCCGACGACATTAATTACGGGACGCCGATCTCCTATGCCCTGGAGAATGGCAGTGACAATACCTTCCTCCTAACCGATTATAACGGGTAAGCAGAGACATCAGGAAGGCCATGTTAGGACTTATCCTGGCACCAGGTTAGAACTGACATGGGAGGGGATGGAGCAGTAGGAGGGTCAAGTGTTCCAACAGGACAACAGGGTGACGGTAGTCAATCAGAGCATCTGGACAGGTCCTATACGAAGGCAGCATTTCAGTGGTAGTACCTTATACATGGATTGTGTTTTGCTATTTGCTAAATATTACCATCTGAGCCACCAGGGAAGCCCAGGTATTTTCTTATGTATTATTTCATTTGAGCTTCACAAGGCCTTGAGGAACTGATGCCCCTTTACAGGTAAAATAATGAGAAGCTAAATGCTTTCCCTCCCAAATCTCACACCACGGGAGTGGCAGAACTGTCAAACTGACTGTTCAGACCAGTGCTCCTTTATTTACATATCAGAGTGGCCAAAGGTCAAAGGATTTCCATGGCACTGTTGGTCCTTGGAAGACCCTTGTATTGAATAAGAATCCATTTGAAATCTCCAGGGCGCAAGATGACATTTTTTTATGTCTTTTTGGATCAATTAGTTCCAGTTCGGGGCCCCATCCCTCTGGGCTGATAGGAAAGTCAGCTTCAGCTGTTTCTCTGATTTCTTTCACTAGTAACTGCTTATCCTGTCTTAGATACTCATGGATCATCTAAAACCCACAGAGTTTTGCTAAAGAGCCACAGACAGGCTCAGGCAGGACTTCGACCACTGGTTGTCTGTCCACCCTGCTGATCACTGAGCTGTCCGCTACCTCTGCCTCTGTGGTCCTTTCAGAACCTCGGCTGTTCGCCACGTGTGGAGTCCTTGGCAAGGCTGAGAGTTTATGCCTTTTGATTAAGAAAGATTCTGTGGCACACCACATGGCCTTTTCCTCCCAGGTCCACCCAAACGTGTGGCCTTTTGCTCTGAACAGGTTCCAGGCTTCAGGGACAACACATTGAGCTCTCCTTCCTTGCCTCAGTCCATGAGATTCTCACTGTCCTGGTGAAAATCTTTCCATCCTCAAACCCTGTCCTTCTTAGTGGACTTGAACAGTCAGAAACAAAATGTAAGAAATTTCAAAATCCTCCCCCGAGACAGATTGTCTAGAAAGAGAAAAATCTGTTGCCTGCTTAAGTTTGGGGAGAAAGAACGGTGGGGAAACAATTTGTGTTTTAGAAATATCTTTTCATAAACATCTTTGAATAGGGGTTTAGAAGATGCTGATACAGTTACTCAATGACTTCTTCTTTATCAGTTTCCCCTAATCTTTTCTTTTTCTCCATTTGCTTTTGAAGATACTCCACTTTCCACTGCTTCTTAACTTGGACATTTCTCTAAGTGACATGGTTGTTAGAACCCTTTTGTAGCTGGTCACCTCTGTTTAGTTCCAATTATTCTTTCCCTTGCATCAATGTACTTCATCTGCCAAATGACTGTTCTGGCAACAGAGAGATAGGACTGATTTCCTAGGACATCTCTGAAGTCTTCCAAGTTGTAGGAACATACATCCTAGAAAAAAGAAACCAGACTGACATTTGCGAAACTCTCATTCCTTCCATTCTTGACTCATTCTCTCTAGAATAGACAGTTGGTGAATTATCTCAAACTGGGCCAGTTTGTTTCAGTTTGTCCTAAGGCATTTTCCCTACCCCTCAGTGTTTAAGAAACACAAACCAGTTTTCAGTAAGCTACAAGACAATAAAAGGTAATTAATAATCAACTCTGCTTCTATGAAACATGACTCAGATGGAGAAAAAGAGGTAATGGTTGTACCCAAAGTGCTTTACCCACAAAAAAGGAAGAAAGATAGTAACATGCCCCACATAAGGGATTACAACATATGACTAATGATTGTATCCCTTGAATCTTTGTGCAGCTGGGTTCTTTATGTAAATGGCAAGGAAAAAATAACAGACTGTCCCTCTGTGAATGACGGTAATTGGCATCACATTGCCATCACTTGGACGAGTACTGGTGGAGCCTGGAAAGTCTACATCGATGGGAAGTTATCCGACGGTGGCATGGGCCTCTCTATTGGATCACCCATCCCTGGTACGTCTTAGCAAACAGCATATACTTCCATTCCATGCTAGAGGCGGTGGTGCTCTGATGAACAGCAAGTTTGCTAAGTTCTGTCTCCCATTTACCACCTCCTGATTATCCAGACTGTGAATTATTAGAAGCTTTTCCTAGGTGAGCTGTGTGACTCTGTATAAGAAATGCCTTTGGGATCTAAAATAAGACTACCAAGATGCATGCTGAACTGACTGCGTGATTACTAAATTGTCTTCCAAGAAGGAGATGAATTGCTGGTGTTCTGTTTGTTGGTTTTGTCTTTTTTTTTTTTTTAGGTTCGGTTTGTGATCAGTATACACACTAAACAAGTAGGTTCAGAATACAAGCTGGAGCACTGCTAATAGTTCTCTATCTTTTATGCCCTTTTTCTCATAGAACTCAAACTCTCTTCTAAAAATACTTTTAAACAAATATTTAGAGAGTTGAGTTTTGAAGGAATGCAAAAGTATTAAGTGTTCCAGGGTTCTCGGCATTGTACCTGGCAGTAAGCCTACTCTATCTAGGTTCTTCTGTGACTTCTGTGATGTATGTCATGTGAGGAATAACAGCTGGAGGCCCCCTGTAGTAAATAAGGAAACATTAAAAGTGTTTCTGCAGGAAGTGGTGTTATCCTGTGAAGTGAAGTGCTGGCTTCTTTTTGTGTTTAAAGTGTTGTTGTTTTTAACTCTCCCTTCTCTGGGTGGTGAGATTGCAGGTGGCTTTTATATTTCTTCTTGGTCCTTTTCTGATATTTTTATAATGAGCATTTATTTCATTTATGGTAAAAAAAAAAGTTTCTATTTTAAAAGAATTGAAACTATAATAGTAGCTACCCACAGGGATGGTTCTCTGACCACAGCAATAAGAATGAATTATAGTCCATAACTATTGCAGAACTCCATTTGACAGACCCTAGTGAATGACTGACTGTGGTTTGGGTGACCAGATTTATTGAAGACTGTGTTAGGTGAGATAGAAATTCTTGGGAAAGGACCATTATTAGAGCAAGAATTAGGGGTAGAGGAAGATTCTGTATTTGGTTTTAGACATATTGAGTATGAATTTTAATCCCACAAATGTATGCAGCTAAAAACATAATTTGATACCATTTTATATCAAAATGACAGAATTGTCTTTTAGTGATAGGTTATGTTTGTCAAGAATTAAGCATGGTAAATGCTCTTATAGAGTCCTGGGGGATGTGAAAATTGATCCAGACTTTCTGGGAAGATATTTAGAAACATTTCATCAACAACCTTAGAGAAACTCTTTGCATGGAACCAACAATTCTCTACCAGGAATTAATCAAAAAGAATTGGTGATCTGAACAAATATCTATGTATCTATATATTTAGTTCAGCATTACCTTGGTACCAAGCCTGGAAACAACTCCAGTATCCATTAAGAAATAGTTGTTAACTTAGTTAATTAAGAAAATTATGGATTGTTGCACATTCACATGATAAAGTAGAAGACTCTTGAGAGTCCCTTGGACTGCAAGGAGATCCAACCAGTCCATTCTGAAGGAGATCAGCCCTGGAATTTCTTTGGAAGGAATGATGCTACAGCTGAAACTCCAGTACTTTGGCCAACTCATGCGAAGAGTTGACTCATTGGAAAAGACTCTGATGCTGGGAGGGATTGGGGGCAGAAGGAGAAGGGGACAACAGAGGATGAGATGGCTGGATGGCATCACCAACTCGATGGACGTGAGTTTGAGTGAACTCTGGGAGTTAGTGATGGACAGGGAGGCCTGGTGTGCTGCAATTCATGGGGTCACAAAGAGTCGGACGTGACTGAGCAACTGAACTGAACTGAAAACTCATGAAATGAAAATATGTTCAAGAAAAGCAAGCTTCCAACATCATGTGTAGTAGGATCCTATGCTGTGTATTTTAAAATCTCTCTCATACACACATACTAAAAAAATAATTTTAAAAACATATAATCTAGAAAGAAATACACAGAACTGTTAAATGATTTTTCCTGAATAGGAAGAATTCCTTATACTTAATTTTTAAAAATGTTCTTCCATGTGTATATATTCATTTTTAATTATTACTTTTATAAGAGAAAAATATAGGTTGGGAAATCATGAATGAGGGCTCTACAGACATGGATTGGCAGGAGATCACATGGGAGAATAAGTGAAGGAAGAAGAGAGGAAGCCAGGGTAGAATCCTGGGTGCATCGGAATCTAAGAGGCAGGTGGAGAAGGGAGACTGAGGATGAGTAGAAAGGTTCAAGGAGAACCAGGGGAGGATGCTGTCATGAAAACCAGCTGCAATCAGGAGGGCTCCTGGCAGGAAACAAGTGACACACACAAGAAAGATAACTGAAGAATTCAATGAAAGGATTGTTTTCAAAGATATGGGCTTCCCAGGTAGTGGTAAAGAACCCGCCTGCCAGTGCAGGTAGATGTAAGAGGTGTGGTTTTGATCCCTAGGTTGGGAAGATCCCTTGGAGTAGGAAACGGCAACCCACTCCAGTATTCTTGCCTGGAAAATCCTATGGACGGAGGAACCTGGCAGGCTGTGGTCCATAGGGTCACAAAGAGTCAGAACACAATTGAAATGACTTAGCATGCTGTCCTGGGCAAGGTTAAGAGAACCAAAATGAGGTAGTAAAATACCCCATGCCTAGTAGCGATGGAAAGTCACAAGAGATGTACATGAAGTGACAGAGAGTGGGAGTTGTCACCAGAATGTAGGTGAACCTGTAGTGATGGGGAGAAATCACCCAGTGGGAGCAATGATGCAAGACAGAGGAAAGCAGCCCCTTCCAGCCCCTTCCATCTGTTGCCTGGGGGAAGGTATCCAGGAAGTTAAACTTGTTTCTCATCCCACTTTCTTACCTTGGGCTGGTCTCTCCATTGGCCAGACAAACAGAGGCCAGAGGACTGAAGAAACCAGGTGGTGTAGTCCATGGGTATCAACCTTGCGGCCACAAAGCAGAGTGGAGAAAGGGGAAGGGTAGCTCTCGAGGGGTACAGACCTTTTAGAGTGCCAGGAAGGGCAGTTTAGTAGAATGAAATGCTTCCAAGAAACAAGTGATACAGAGAAGTCACCAGAGGTGAATATTGAAGAGTTTCCATTGGATTGGGTCATTAAGCAGCCACTGGAATGAATGTTCCTTGGAATTGGTAATAGAACTTTAAGCATTATAGGCTAAAGAATAAGACGATGAAGAGCAGCTACTGATAATCTGTCACGGAGGGTAATTTCCTAGAGCGAAAGAGGCAAAGTAGGACTTAACTACTTTGTTGACATAAAATATTATATACATATATATGTATATATGCAGTTTTATAGTTAAATATTTATAAATCTAATCGTGTTCCAAATCCTCTTTGACTGATTTTTCAGTTGCTATATAAAATGTCGAACTCATGTTACTGTTAAATCATGCAGTGAATGTAGAGAATTTAGCTTCTCAATAATTTCCCCTGAAATTATTTGTATAATTTGTATAGGCTGTGCCTTCGTTAAGTTAGCGTTTTAGAAAGAACAGCCAGGCCACTCTTCTTCCTTTTTTCTTTCCTTTTCTAGGTGGTGGTGCATTGGTTATTGGGCAAGAACAAGACAAAAAAGGAGAGGGATTCAACCCAGCTGAGTCTTTTGTGGGCTCCATAAGCCAGCTCAACCTCTGGGACTATGTCCTGTCTCCACAGCAGGTCAATTCCATTTTCAGTGTATGACAGTAATGACATGCAAAGGTACAAACCAGTACAAACGTGCACAGCCTAATGCTACCATATCTATGCCACCGCTGAGTTTTCAGAACTTAGCAGCAGTATCATTTGATGCTATGATAGTAGACTAAGCTAGGCAGAGGTTATTTACAATGTCTTGGTGATGGTTTATAATTTTATTGGACATGACTGTTTCATAAAATCTTGTGATTTCAGAACTAGAAAGAATCATAGAGAAGAATATTTCCAATCCCTCTGACTCAAGAAGCAGAAATTTAGGGCTGGCACAAGATCACACATACAGAGTAACAGATGGGCTAGTGGTTAAAGCCAGCCTACAGTCCAATGGCCTGGGTTCAAGTTCCAATTTCACCATGAACTCACTCTGATGATTTTGAACATGTTATCCCATCTCTCTGTGCTTCAGTTTTCAAATCTATTAAAGATAAACAAATAGAGCTGTATAGTGGAGCTTTGGCAGAATGGAACAAAATCCTGCCTGTAAGATTGAGGTATTGTTTGGCACATAGTAAGGGCTTGACAGGCTTCCCCGGTAGCTCAGTGGTAAAGAACCCACCTGCCAATGCAGGAGCCGTGGGTTCGATCCCTGAGTCAGAAAGATCCCCAAGAGAAGGAAATGGCAACCCACTCCAGTATTCTTGCTGGGAAACCCCATGGACAGAGGAGCCTGGCAGGCTGCAGTTCATGGGGTTGCAAAGAGTTGGATATGACTTAGTGACTAAACAGCAGCCAAAGTGCTTGATAGATGTTTACTCCGACTATTATTTTGGCAGAACTTGCCTGAACCTCAGCTTTCTCACCTCCAGATCAGGGATAGGAGGCCAGAGAGGAAGTGCCCCTCAGCACCTTAACAAACTGCAAAGCTTTAGACAAGAAATTCTATATGTAGAATTTCAGAATTTCCAGCAACTGTGAAATATTTGGTAAAAGGAATGGTGCGGGTGGAGGGGAGAGAGAGAAAAGGAAGAGAACTTTCCTTTGCCCCTGAAATCACCCCCTACATCCAAAACTCTGCTTCCCGCCCCCCACCCCTCACAAGCCTGTGAATGTTTTCAGCAGGACCAGATTAAGATATAATAGCTCTGTCTTCCAGAAACAAGTGAGATTTGTCTAAAAGATGGATTTGTAAACTTTCAGGTGAAATCGCTGGCCACCTCATGCCCAGAGGAACTCAGTAAGGGAAACGTGCTAGCCTGGCCTGATTTCCTGTCGGGAATTGTGGGGAGAGTGAAGATCAATCCGAAGAGCATATTCTGTTCAGGTTATAGATTCCTTCTTCTTTAGATTCTGCTGTCTCTTGATTACTCTGGGATTTTCTAGCAAAAGGAGACATTTGATTCTCTACTGGTCAAATAGCGTGTGCTTGTCAGTCTACTGTTTACCTAATAATTCATGTTTAGCCTACCTTATCTAAAGGGTCTGTTATTTTTTTTATATATACTTAAATACCTTCTGTATAACACAGTACAAAATAATTGTGCAGGAAACTTGAACAAAGGTAAAATAAGGGAAATAGGATGAGCAGAGGGATATGGTTAATTTTTTTTAAATGCCCATCGAAGTCCTGTCCCCCAGTTTGAGATGGGGTACTCTCTTGGCTCTGTAATTACTAGCCATCATCCACGTGCAGGTAGCACAGAGGGGAAAGAAACAGATGTAGTAATATACATACTGAGTGGCCAAACTCTGAATGGTCCCAGCTGCCTCCTAAAATTCAATATATAATAGTTAAAGAAGTTTCTGAAGGTATCCTAGAATTCATGGCTTTTGTTAACTCATAAGAACATTTTATTAATTCTGAAATACTATTTGTAATTCAAAGATACCATTTTCCTTAAAAATATTCAGCAGACTTCTGCTGAAAGAGGAAAAGCTGTTTGTTGACTCCAGTAGTTTTTTTCTAGAAATTTTGCATGCCAGAGATCTGGTTACACGTTATCTTGTTTTAGTATCAATAGAGTGGCTCTCAAATGCTGGTACAGTATATGATTTGAAACCCTTAACCTGGTGATGTTGCCTTTGTGTTTCTGACAAGCTCTGAAGCAGTGTTCTTTGCCCTCAGATTGCCCATCTTTAGAAGGATCAGTACCTCATCTGCGAACTGCATCAAGAGACGTAAAGCCAGGCTCCAAAATCAGTCTGTTCTGTGATCCAGGCTTCCAGATGGTCGGGAACTCTGTGCAGTATTGCCTGAATCAAGGACAGTGGACACAACCATTGCCTCACTGTGAACGTGAGCAGCCTTTGTTGAAGGCATTTCAGTAGCTCTTGAAAATTACTGAAACCCTAAGAACACTTTTTGAGGAATGCTAGATAAAAGTGAAGTACTTCTTAACAGCCAATATAGCAGATACTCATTACTTTCTTTGTGTAATGAAGTGTGCTGGGCACCATGAGGGAGGTGGGAGATGAGGATACAGAGAGCACACCACCCGTGAAGGCACCTAAGTGGCCCAAGGAAATGAATGGAGGGAAAGACAGGTGTGAAGCCTGGAGCCCAGAGGGAGATGGGTCGTTGCTGGGTGGGAAAACAGGGCTATATCGCTTTAAGTTGGATGCACCCATTCATTCATTCATTCAACAATTTTGAAAGTACCTAGTATGTGCTAGACACTGAACTAAGTTCTGGAGATACAGCAGTTGGGGAAAGTCTCTCTTTTTGTGGAGTTTACATTGTAGTAGGAAGGGCAAGAAATAACAAGTAACATTATTATTTACAGTAAGTAAGAACAGCAAATGCCAGAAGTAAAGGCTTTGAAGAAAACTAAAGTGGGGTGGTACTGTGGTGGTTTGGCCGCTCAGTTGTGTCTAACTCTTGGGACCCATGGACTGTAGCCCTCCAGGCTCCTCTGTCCATGGGGTTTCCCAGGCAAGAATACTGGAGTGGGTTGCCATTTTCTTCTCCAGGGGATTTTCCCAACCCAGGGATCAAACCTGTGTCTTCTGCATTGGAGGCAGGTTTTTTAGCGACTGAGCCACCAGGGGAAAAGCAGGATAGGAAGATATAAAGTGAGAGGGGTGGGTGGAAGCAGGACTGCTATTGTAGACAGGGTGATTGGGGAAGTTCCTCCAGAACATCTCTTCCCCCCTGGGGCATATTTATTTGTTTCGTGTATCTCATCTCTGACTAGACACTACACTTTGTAAGGCAGGGATTTTGTCTGTTTGGTTCAACCTAAGCACCCAGACAATGTCTAGCAGGTAGTGGGGTCACCATAATTTTTTTTTTCAGTATTTATTTATTTGGCTGTGTTGGGTCTTCGTTGTGACACTTTAGATCTTTACTTGCGGCATGTGGGATCTAGTTCCCTGACCAGGAATGGAACCCGGGCCCCCTGCTTTGGGACCGCAAAGTCTCAGCTACTGGACGACCAAGGAAGTCCCTCCATAATATTTTTTTTAATGAATGAATTGCATGCCCATTGTGAGCCAGACGCTGTACTTGATGCTCTGGGCGCAAGCGTGGCTGCAGCCTGCCACCACCCCTATAGTGTTTCCAGTGTACTGTTTGTGTGCATCGAAGAGTTCATGCTTAACTCAACTACAGGTTTAATATAAATAAGATGTTCATTGAGGATTTTGCTCCTGAAGTAGTTGTCGCATTCCAGGCATTAGCTGTGGGGTGCCACCCCCTTTGGAGAATGGCTTCTATTCAGCCGAGGACTTCCATGCTGGCAGCACAGTGGCCTACCAGTGCAACAATGGCTACTATTTGTTGGGCGATTCAAGGATGTTCTGTACGGATAACGGGAGCTGGAATGGCATTTCACCATCGTGTCTTGGTGAGATGAATCTTGGCAATTACTGCATGCCTTTATTCTGACTCTGTGGGAGATAATTGTCCCAGATTCCTGAGGCTCTTGTGGCATGCCTTTGTTAATTTCATCTCGTCCTAGTCAGCTCTGGGCAAGCCATAGTGACAAAGCAGCTGTCCCTGGACATGCCAAACGTGTTTTAAATTTTTACCAGGCCCAATATAAGGATATCTTTTTCTTTCTTTCTTCTACTTATCCACCTATAAACTGTGGAAATAGCTTCTATTGTAGATCTGCAATGTGATTATGACTATTACATCTAAACTTCATGAAAAATATATATAGTGTGATGCATTAAGTGATACATGATGATTTAAAAGTGAAAACAAATGTTTGCTCCATGAGACAAATCCATCAGCCTTATGGCCTGTAAACCATCTCTGTTTTAGATGTTGATGAATGTGCAGTTGGGTCAGACTGTAGTGAGCACGCCTCCTGCCTGAATACAAATGGATCCTACGTCTGCTCATGTATCCCGCCCTACACAGGAGATGGGAAAAACTGTGCAGGTAACTAGGCTATGTGTAATTGGGAAGTCTATTTCAATTGTTTAATTCAAGTATATAGTTTAAATGTATGTCATATAAAAATAAGACAGTATTTTCAACTTCAAAGGGGTTAGGAAGAAGAAAAATCATCTTTGAAAAGATACTTTAAACAGAGAAAGACAAACACATGATATCACTTACATGTGAAATCTAAAAAAATGATACACTTTAACTTCTTTACAAAACAGAAGCAGACTCACAGGCATAGAAAACAAACTTATGCTTATCAAAGGGGAAAGTGGAGGGAGGGATAAATTAGGAATTTGGGATTAGCATATATACACTATAAATAAAATAGATAATCAAAGGACCTACTGTATAATACAAGGAGCTATATTCAATATCCTATAATTATGTGTAATGGAAAAGAATCTGAAAAAGAATAGATATATATGTATAAGTGAATCATTTTGCTGTACATCTGAAGCTAACACAACATTGTAAATCAACTTATACTTCAGTAAAAAGTGTGTAAAGATACACAAGCAACAGTTGGAGGTGCTTTAAGCTATCACCGTGCTTTTCCTAACTTCACAAATTCTCGCACCCAAGTACTAACCAGACCTGATCCTGCTTAGCTTCTGAGATCAGACGAGATCGGGCGCAGTCAGGGTGGTATGGCCATAGATCCCAATTTCTGAAAAACAAAACTGAGAGCCAACTTTATCACCTGACTGTTGAAGAAATGTCTCCATAATAGAAGAATAATAGAGTGGATCTAGAAATATAAGCTGTGGCCTCTACTGCCTTCAGTCAGAGCAAAGAGGTTACTTCCATCACCTCTTCACTTTCAGAATCTTTCCTCTGCCTCAGCCACACAGAATTATATCATTGGGGAAAAAAAATAGACATCCTGCCTTACCACTTGCTTTACCTGTATTTTGTGATGAGGTCGATAATACTCAACCCATCAATGTTTTTCTATACTAATTGTGAGAAAGCAGCTACTAGAAAAATTAGAACTTAATGAGGAATTCTCAAAATGAGTCTTATAATTGCATTTACTTTTTGCGAGGGTTCCATGTAAAACCCAAAAGATCTTCAGAAAGATTGAATCAGTATATATCTCCCTTTTTTGAGAATTTCAGTTTTCCTTTGGTCCCATTATTCAGCTCTAGCCCTAAATCTCCCTTTCTGTAATTCCCCTTCCTAGAAGGGGTGGCTGACCCTGGATTTGCACATAGCAGACTTTGATCTGGGAGCTGTTTGAAAGGGGAGGCAGGGAACTTCCCCTCAGTATGCTTTGTGGCTGTCTTTATATCATCTTGAGAGAAAGTCAGTTGCACTTAAAAAGTGGTCTTTTCATTGGAAAAGACCCTGATGCTGGGAAAGATTGAAGGCAGGAGGAGAAGGGGACAGCAGAGGACGAGATGGTTGGATGGCATCACTGACTCAATGGACATGAGTTTGAGCAAGTTCCAGGAGATGGTGAAGGACAGGGAGGCCTGGAGTGCTGCATCCATGGGATCGCAAAGAGTTGGACACGACTGAGCGGCTGAAAAACAACAAATGAGGTTGGGAGGAGGGGCTGAAGGCCTTCTGAGCCATGCCCTGGAACCACCACGAATTCCTCCCTAAACAGTTTCCTTTGGGGACAGAGACATTTTGCTTCTTTTTCTTATTCATTGCTGTTTCAAAATACTGTTTTTCAAATGCCTATTAAATCATCTGGTGTGTCCTTGGAATTCATGCCTTTCCCTTCAGAAGTTTTTTCTTCCCCCTTCAAGATTTAATTGGTACCTTAACTGCAGTGGAATTCTTTTGCTATGAGACCTCATGTGGTTATGTGAAAGACCCTGTTGACCCACAAAAACTGTTTTCTCTCTTTCAAGAACCTATAAAATGCAAGACTCCAGGAAATCCAGAAAATGGCCACTCTTCTGGGGAAACTTACACCGTGGGTGCCGAGGTCACGTTTTCATGTGAAGAAGGATACCAGCTGGTGGGGGCGGCCAGGATCACATGTTTGGAGTCTGGAGAATGGAGTCATCTGATACCATATTGTGAAGGTATGTTGAGTAAATTCCCCATGTTTATGGTGTACAGCCGTGCTAGAAAGTCAGGGTGGAGAAATGCCAAGTGTGGTCCCAATATTTTTTATATTTAAAGCCCAATATTGGACTGATATTTATTTTTGTAAAGATTTTTTTGATGTGGACCATTTTTAAAGTCTTTATTGAATTGGTTCCAGTTTTGTTTCTATTGTTCGTGTTCTGGTTGGCCACAAGGCATGTACATCTTAGCTCCCTGACCAGGGATCAAACCCACACTCCCTGCATTGGAAGGCAGAATCTGAACCACCAGACCACCAGGGAAGCCCCTAGGCTCATATTTAAACGTGACCAAAATCCTGGAGCTGCCCTTAAAGAGACTTTTACACATACTGGCTAAGAAAAGTAATGCCTGTTGGTTTTCCTCCTTTAAGCTGTTTCCTGTGGTGCACCAGCTCTCCCAGAAAATGGTGGTGTTGATGGATCTGCATTTACCTATGGCAATAAAGTAATATATAGGTGAGTGTCTAAGATTAACGCTGCATTGTAGATGTTGTCGATAACATGCTGGCAGTGAAAGAATACTGGTAAAAAAAAAAAAAGAGTAATCCCAGAGGATGTTTTCAGATTAATATGGAATTAATTGAATTCTATATTTGGGCTTGGATCCAAAGCTCCAGTTTATAACCAAAAATATTCATTAGCTTGTAGGGCCTTCTTTCATAGCATCTTAAGGACTTATTTTAGACAGGACCATTATCAAACCAGGGATTTTCTGTTTGCCAGGAACAACTCACAGACATGGAGAACAGGCGTGTGGTTTTTCAAGGGGGAGGGGAGGAGAAGAGGGAAGGATTGAGAATTTGGGATTAGCCAGATGCAAACTATTATATATAGAATGGATAAATAAGTTCTTCCTGTATAGCATAGGGAACTGTATTCAATATCCTATGATAAATATAATGGAAAAGAATATATGAAAGTGAAAAGTGAAAGTGAAGTCGCTTCAGTTGTGTCTGACTCTTTGCAACCCCATAGACAGTAGCCTGCCATGCTCCTCTGTCCATGGGGTTTTCCAGGCAAGGATACTGGAGTGGGTTGCCATTCCTTCTCCAGGGGATCTTCCCGACCCAGGGATTGAACACGGGTCTCCTGCACTGCAGGCAGACTCTTTACCATCTGAGCCACATATATATGAATATCTATCTATCTATCTATCTATATGTATAACTGAATGTGTACATACATAAAACTGAATTACTGTGCTGTGCAGCAGAAATTGACACAACATTGTAAACCAACTAGACTTCAATTAAATTTTAAAGAGTGAACTTTCTGTTGGCAGATGCTAACCCATGACACAAACTGGAGGCAAGTCAAATGCTTAAAATCTATCCTGCTATTTATTACCCAGCAGGGTCCCTGTGGGCAGAATGCATAGTATTCAATATTGAAAAAATTTTTTCAAAACATTATTTGAGTAGGAAAAAAATATTCTAGCAATATGTATAAATTCTTAGTCTTTTTGGAGTTTTTGGCACAGATGAAATTATGCAAAATGAATTCTATTCTGTCATTTTCTTTTATCTTCTTTAGATGTAATAAAGGATATACTCTGGAGGGTGAGAAAGAATCATCGTGTCTTGCTAGTGGTTCTTGGAGTCAGTCTCCTCCTGTGTGTGAACTGGTCAAGTGTTCTAGCCCCGAAGATGTAAATCACGGGAACTATATTTTGAGTGGGCTTACCTATCTTTCTACTGCATCGTATTCATGTGATAATGGATACAGGTACAGTCCTAGACAGAAGTCCAGCTTCCTATGGTACCCTGTTACTCATTATTTACTCAATGGGTTTCACTTCCATGTGATTGCTGCTGCTGCTGCTAAGTTGCTTCAGTTGTGTCCAACTCTGTGCAACCCCAGAGACGGCAGCCCACCAGGCTCCCCCGTCCCTGGGATTTTCCAGGCAAGAACACTGGAGTGGGTTGCCATTTCCTCCTCCAATGCATGAAAGTGAAAAGTGAAAGTGAAGTCGCTCAGTTGTGTCCGACTCCCAGCAACCCTATGGACTGTAGCCTACCAGGCTCCTCCGTCCATGGGATTTTCCAGGCAAGAGTACTGGAGTGGGGTGCCATTGATTGGCTGGCTTTAAATACAAGCTTCTAAGTGTAAAAGATATTCTTAAACATGTTTGCTTCTTAAAGCTCAGCCTATAGTAAATGCTCAGGGAAATATTCCATCTAACTTTGAGAAGCTCCAGTTCAATACTATAAACATTTAGACACTAAACATGAAAGCAAAAAATGTTTATGAAGCATAACATAACACCTAATAAAATGCTTTGATGATGGTTTTTTTTTGGTAAACAAAACATTGCATAGAATATTGTTAAAAAATCATGTCAAGATAAGGGCCTGAGTCTTTAATACCGTTAAGAGGTTAATTTGATTAATGTTGTGTGTGTGTGTGTGTGCATGTGTGTGTGCTCAAAAAGAAGTGAAAGAGTCAGGCTGTGATCAAAAACTTGGCTAACAGATCAAGTGAATGGAAAATGTAGTGAGTTGTACAATCAAAATCTGGTTGGCAAGTGAGGGTAGGTAAAACCATGCTGAAGAGCTCCTAGGTTTTTAAATTCAAAGGCAGACCAGAGGTCAGAGTGATGAACAACACTGTTCAGATGCCCAGACTCATGGCAAGGACGGTGCCCTTTGATTTGAATTACTCTGACTTCCTGGGTGTCTGTCTCCCTTATCACTGGACCCTAACCAGCCTAATACTGCTCCAAGTATTACAAGCATCCAAGTAATCCACTAATCCAAGATTTGGAGTACTTGACAACATCACCAATGAGCACATTAAACCATTTTATTTTATACCCTGGTTGTTGCTGTGTTATTTTAGCCTACTCCTAGTTTTAAATGAATCTATAGCCAAACTCAGATTTTTGTTTTTATATAAAGCAATAAAACAGAAAGAAAATTCATGTGTTAAAATTCCCAAGTGGCCCCTGTTCTCTCCTAAGTCCTTCCTAGTTCATCTCTAGAGCAGTAAGTCAATAGCCAGGGAAAGAAGTGGCACCTTTCTTTCCTGTAGTTTGCAGGGCCCTTCGGTCATTGAATGCTCGGCCTCAGGCAGCTGGGATAGAGCGCCACCTACCTGCCATCTCGTCTCCTGCGGAGAGCCGCCGGCCATCAAAGATGCTCTCACCACCGGGAGTAACTTCACCTTCGGGAACACTGTCACTTACGCTTGCAGAGAAGGGTGAGTAAACCCGAGGAAGGAAAGGATTATTGGGAGAGGGTGGTCCCAACTGCAGATGGACCCCATTGAACACTAAATTAAATTTCCTGGCAGCCAAAGCCAGAGAGAGCTTGATATTCTTTTCTTGTAAGAAAGGGAGCATATTCTCCTGTAAAAATAGTGTTTTCCTGGAATTAAAGTAATTTATCAAATTGGGCCTTGAAGAATGGACATTGGGCAGTGCAGTGGAAAATATCTTGATACTTTAGTTATAGAGGCAAAAGCACATTTAAATAAGCATTTGTGTCTTGTCCCCTGCAAAACCAAAGGTAAGACTTCAGGTCACAGCACAAAGATGCCACATCTGCATGAATTAAAGTTCAGACTTTTACATTTTTACTGCTCTCATTTCATGTAGAGATGTAAGCAAATAGGAAGCAGTATATAAAGGTGCTTTCCTACTCCTTGTCTCATTTTATCCCCGCAAAAACCATGTAGGACACAGAGAAAGGAAAGGTTCCCTCTGGGCCAGTGATCAGCCTAAGGTCTCAGGCAAGGAGTAAAGAATTGAAGGATGATTAAATCCCAGATCATCTGGCATTTAATTGCTCGTTTTTTCCTGTGCTTCCTCAATAAATGTTTTAGCAGTGATAGTTGATAGCGTTCACACTCCAGATTTACTGTTACTTTTCATACAGTTGTAACGAGTGGCAGCAGAGGGCTTGCCATTTCCTGGATGTGTGTCTCAGTTCTGACATTTGCTTACTGTGTAGCCTTGGGAAAATGCTATAACCTCTCTGTGCTGCTTCTACAAGTTCATTAAAGGTTCGTACTCCTTAGGGCCATTGTGAGGAATAAAATTATATAAGGCATGGACTAGCCAGAAGACAATCTCTCAATGAACGCTGCCATTATTATGATTTTAGAAGAGAGGACACAGTTTCTAGAACATGACTGTTGAAGTTCATTTCTCTTAGATAAAAAGACCATCCCACTAATACAGGCCGCCAGAAGGTGGAGACAACATTTTCTTGCAAAAAGCTCTTGAGTGTCAAATACTCAAATAGTTGACAGAAATCCCAGATCTTAACATTTTAACATCATTTAACATTTGTTAAGTGATCTTAACACTTAACAAGTGAAAAAATAAATCTTGAATATTAAAATGTTAGTGTAGGAATTAGCTTTTCAAAACTTATTAAATATAGTTGATTTACAATGTTGTGTTAACTTGTAGAAGTTAACTTCTGATGGCCTCATCTCTCCCCTGTGGATTGACTCATTTAAAAACTGCTTCCTAATGAACTGCATAGTACTATATAAGATTAGTCACTTAAATGTTTGTGAAATCTTTTCAAATATGGATGTTTCAAATAATAACTAGATATTGACTACTTCTGGGTTCTTTTCTGATTACAAAAGTAACCTATTACCACTATATAAAACTAGAAAATAAAAATATATTTTTTAAATTGCCCAAAGATAAATGCTGGTAATAGTTCACTATATCTCCTGCTAGAACTTTGTCTTCACATATAGTTTTAAAGTTCATCTCTTATAAAAATTCCCATATTTTCTTTTTTTCTGTATAAATCATTCATTTGTATCATAAGAAGAGTTCTGTATCCACCTAATGTTAGGTCTATATATTATTGAAAAAAAAGGATTTATTAAAAGACGAACTAAAGATAACATTGAAAATGATGATAAATCCCAGGCTTCGTAGAGGGCTTTGCATTCTTCAGAGGAATTATCTCTGAATTATCTGTGAATTATCTCAGGTGTTCCCTTCCGCAAAGAGGGGGTTTTGGCCGAAGAAATATTATCCCCATTTTATAGTTAAAACAGAAGGTGTTGGGGTCATATTGTCATACAGACTCCTTCAGCTCTAAGCAAATAGACACTCTGTGGGAGCTTTCTTCTCATTGGAAAGATGGAAACCAAGTCTGTCCACCTAAATGATATGGCTGTTAAAGGGCATGAGGCCATTTTTATTAAAGTGCTTTATATATGCAAGAAGTGCTATGGCTTTATCAGTATTTTCTGTATTGTTGTTGGGCATCCCTGCTGGCTCAGTGGTAAAGAGTCTACCTGCAGTGCAGGAGATGCGGGTTTACACCCTGAATCGGGAAGATCCCCTGGAGAAGGAAATAGCAACCCACTCCAGTATTCTTGCCTGGGAAATCCCGTGGCCACAGGAGCCTGGTGAGTTACAGTCCATGGGGTTGCAAGAGTCAGGAGCACGCTGAGCACGCATGCACCTATCATCATTATCATTATGTAAAGAGATGACATTTTAATAATATAAGGGAAACTATCTTAACCAAATTAGTAGAAAGTACATGCAGTCACAAATCACTATCACCCATGTTTTTTTCCTAAAAGAAAGAAAATATTAATAGCTATTAAGAGATAGCTTCATGGTTTTGAAAGTAAAACTTGATGCGAGGAAGAACAGTTTTGCCACTTTACATACATTTACTCATCTTTAGAGTGTCACGAGGGTGGCCAGACTGTAGAGCTTCTGTCTTATTCCTTTTTTCTGGGCAAATGTCTAATGAAACATTTAAATATATAAAAGAGCACAGAGCCAAATTAAATAATCTCTATTAAAATTACCTGTGTATCCACTGCTGACATAAAACAGCATGTTAAATTTTTGCCATAGTTATTGCAGATTTCTTTTTATAAAAAGACATACAATATTACAAAGATAACTGGAAGCCATGCTCACCACCTACACTTTCCAAAGTAAATGTGTATCTTTTCTGTACTATATATATAGGTCCTCAAAAACATTTATATTCATAAATATTTTAATTTTGTGTATGTTGCTTCATATTCTGAGTATCATTTTGAGGCTTGATTTTCATTTAATAGCATATTTTTATATTTATCTCTATTGATATATTGGAAAAATCCCTGATGCTGGGAAAGATTGACAGCTATTAGAGAAGGGGGCGGTAGAGAATGAGATGGTTAGATAGTATCACCTACTCAATGGGCATGAATTTGGGCACCCTCTGGGAGATAATGAGGGATGGGCAAGCCTGGCATGCTCCATAGTCCATGGGGTTGAAAAGAGACACGACTTAGAGGCTGAGCCTAATGTATAACTATTGATACATGTAAATCAACAGAATTCATTTGAATTTCAGAATTCATTTTAATTTCCTTGTAAGAATGAGCAATCTCTAAATTACCCATTTCCCTACTGGTAGAGGGTTAATTGATTTCCACTTTATTTGCTGACACAACGATGCTGATGTAAACTTCCTTGTACAGGTTTCCTGGTCCATAAAAGGAAGTATACCTCTGGCCTACATACTAAGAGTTGGAATTATTGGGTCCTGGAAATTGCTTTTTCCATCCCCCTCCTTCCTTTTGGGTTTAATGCTTCTTCCTGAAGTACGTCCTTTATATTCTTCTTTTGGCATGTACTTCAGACAATCTTTGTCTGAAAATAATAGTATTTTACCCTTGCTCTTGAATTATAATTTAGCTGGGTATGCATGTGTACACGCCAGATTGCTTCAATTATGTCCAACCCTTTGCGACCTACGGACTGCAGCTCACCAGACTCCTCTGTCCTTGGGAGTCTCCAGGCAAGAACGCTGGAATGGGTGGCCATTTTCTTCTCCAGGGGATCTTCCCTACCCAGGGATCGAACCTGCATCTCTTACATCTCCTGCATCAGCAGGCATGTTCTTTACCACTCGTGCCACCTGGGAAGCCCCCAGCTGTGTATACAAGTCCACATTAATAGTTTTCTTCCATAAACATTTTTGAAGATGTTATTCCATTGTCCCATGACTTTGAGCGTTTCTGTTGAAGATTCCATCAATCTAATTTGCTGCTGCTGCTGCTAAGTCACTCCAGTCGTGTCCAACTCTTAGCAACCCCATGGACTGCAGCCCACCAGGCTCCTCCATCCAAGGGATTTTCTAGGCAAGCGTACTGGAGTGGGATGCCATTAGTGGTCCTTAATCAGGGGCAATATTGCCCTTCAGGAGCATTAGACAAGGTCTGGAGATGGTTTTGATGTCCCAGTTGAGAGAAAGATGCTATTAGCAGTGAGCAGATATACTCTGGGGATGCTGCTAAGACATACTACAATGCATAAGACAGACCCCCACAAGAAAGATTTGTCTGGTCCAAAATGTCGGTAGTGCTGAGGTTGAGGAAATGGTTGAGTTGTTCCTTTACACACAGTGTGTTTTCCCTTGGATTTTTTTTTTTTTTTTTTTTTTTTGTCTTTTTGTTTTGGTGGTTCTCTATGTTATGACTAAAGCTGCGTTGATTGTCGTTCATCTTGTTCAGGGCTCACTGTACTTCTTACATCTGAGGATTTGTATCTTTCACCAGTTTTAGAATAAACTCTTTTTCACTTCGGATATTCTCTCTTCTTCAAGTTCACTTTTCTCTATTTCTAGATATATATTAGTTTTATTAGATATATGCTATCGCTTTTATTTCTGTTTTACATGTTCATTTATCTGTCACATTTTCCATATCTTTAAACACTTGAGTTGCATTTGGGTAATTTCCTAATTTATATCTTCCAGTTCACCAGTTTTTCTTTCTGCTGTCTATAATCTGCTTTTGAAGTGTGTCCATTTTTTAAAAGTTTCATTTTCTGTATTTTTCTTTTTAAACTTACTCTTTATTTTTCAAGTGTCTTTTTACATAGTCTTTTCTTTTTAAATAGAATTTTGAGGCTTTTGTCTTTAATTATTTGAACATATTTATTTCATATTATGTTTTAAATTCTAGACCACTTTTTCTATTATCTTAATTTATTGGTGCCCTCATCTTGCTGTTTGTCTACTGACCCATTCATGACGAAAAATATGCATGTGTTTTATAATTTTATATTGTATCCTTATGGTATTGGGGCTTGTTTTATCTATGATAGTTCTTTAATGATCTGAGTATATGGACTATTTTTTCTACTACATACCCCAAGAATATCACCAACCAAAACCCAATTTTACGTTTATTTATCAGTTTGAAGGCTTTCCATACAAAATGATTGGTATAAAGTCTCTCAGTCGTGTCTGACTCTTTGTGACCCCAGGAACTATATAGTCCATGGAATTCTCTAGGCCAGAAGGCTGGAGTGGTAGCCTTTCCCTTCTCCAGGGGATCTTCCCAACCCAGGGATCAAACCCAAGTCTCCGGCATTGAGGGCAGATTCTTTACCAGCTGAGCCACAAGGGAAGCCCAAGAATACTGGAGTGGGTAGCCTAACCCTTCTCCAGCGGATTTTCCCGACCCTGGAATCGAACTGGGGTCTCCTGTTTTGCAGGCCCATTCTTTACCAACTGAACTATCAGGGAAGCCCGATTGGTATAAATCCTATCCTCAAATCCACATGAGATGCACCCCTGGGTTCTGCTACCTTAGCTGGAACTTTGTTTTTCTAACCAGATTCCTAGCAAGTGCAGGGATCTCACTTGTCACATCACTGGGCCTCAAGGTGCAAATTTTCTAGTGAATATCCTTTCACTGAATGTCCTTCCAGGACATGGAATCATGCCAGAGACTCAGCTATTACTCTCTACTTCAACCCCAAGGTTATATGTACTGCCCTTACTTCCCTTTCCTGTCCAACCCAAGGGCAACCATAGCATTTATTCACAGACTTTTCTGTTTTTAATTTCCTCTTCATTTCTGGCACATTTGTTGTCAGCTTAGCTATGCATTTAAAATAATTTTTGTTGTATTTCATTAAGTATTGCACAGAGGCAGTTTTCAGACTATATTACAGCCAGAACAAGAAGTCAGTGCTTGTCCTTATCGCTTCACTTCTTTTCCATCTCTTCCCCCACAAAGGAAAGTGCATAGAACATGCACTGTGTCTGTTACAGGATAGAATCACTGTGCTTATGTCACGGCTTTTGTGTAATGGCTTTCGTGTACTGTCATCTCCTCCTGTTTCCTAAAGTGCTGTTGGCCTGATGAGAACCTGTTTCCCTCTCTAACCCTCTCAGCTTCCTCTTCTCCCTTGGGCTACCTAATGCAGGCCACTGCCCTGCACAGTGTGTGAGCTCCCCTCTCCTGCTTACCAGGTGCACATACACAGCTTCTTGCTTTGGTCTCAGTGTTTTTGTCGTCTTATACCAGTGTTGTGCTTTGCATGAGCCTTTCCTTGGATTAAGAAGGGCCAATACCCTCTCAAGATAAGGATGGAAGAGCAGAGACTTTAGGAGCCTAGAGTAGTAAGATGAATGGGAGAAAAGAAATGTCTCATTTCTGTCTCCTGCCCTGAAATTGGCCTTCCAAATCCATCTTTTATTAAAACAGTACACTGGAGGTTTTTAGCTTTCTGCCCCAACTTACAGAATGATCACTTATTTCCCATTTTCCTTTTCATCCTTACATATTTTCTCTTGGTAAGAAATTCAACAGGAAGGAAGGATTATTGACAACCTAACATCCTGATAGAATGTTTCCTTTTTGAGTCTTCTCAAATAGAGACTTTTAAAATGCGATTACTGTATATACTACAATAACGTTTTTATAATATTTTTCAATTGAAAACAGAATTACTTACTGATACAGATTTATACTTTCTGCTGATCTTATTATATTGCAGCTTTTTAAATATCCTGTATGCTGCTCTTTTAAGACTTCTTAAGAGAAGAGCTAATAACCCACTCATAAAGTCGTCTCATAAAGCTGCCCAGGCCCATTAGTAAGTGTTCATGCCATGAATCAAACCACTGAAAATTGCATCTGGAGATTACTCTGCCCATTTTCAAAGGATTTTTTTTAATCATTCCAGAAGTATGATAATGCATTACAGCCAGTTCATCCTAAAATGTTCCTTCTATGGCATCACTATAATATCAGTGGGACAGTTTTCTTAGGAATTACAGAAATTTTTCGTTGTTTTAAAATATATATGGTCTGGTTTTAAATAACAGACTTCAAGGGTGTCCCCATTGTTTTTTTGAATGAGACTACAAAATGTCACACAGAATAAAATTAAATATTTCAACGTTTTAGATTTTTACCAATTCCAATTTTTCCTGTTTTGGTAGCCAACATTTATAGGCCATATCTTACCATCAGTATAAAACTTCATCATTTTTAAATGATTCTTTTACATAAGCGGGTTAACTATGTCCTCCAGAAAGCTGAGCACTCATTTAGATTTCTAACATAATGGAATGATGTGGCAGTTTGATCAAAGACCGGTTATAGTTCTATCTAGGCAGTAACTACAAGTTAATTCCTCTTTTTGTCGTTCAGAGAACATATGCTTCTTTAGCATCTTAAAAGACTAACTGATGTATCTTAGAAGACAGTTATTTTTAATAAGCTCCTGACCTCATCTTCATTGAATATTTTATCTAGTCTAAAGCACTGGCTTTATTTCCACCTTTTGAAGTTATTCAGTATAAATTTCTCTGCTTCTCTGAAATGCCAGCCATTCAAGTTTTGATGGCTTGGTCCCCAGGTTCTCCTACAAATGGATCATTGGAGCTAATTGAGAGGTTTCAGAAAGGGATCCCAGCCCTTCATACATTCCCATGACTTAAAAAAAAAAAAAAAAAAAAAAAGATCCTACACTCTGGTTAAGATGTCAGGCTCGCAGCATTGGAAGTGAAGATGTTGGGAGACAGACATTTCAGCCAGTTCAACCTCAAATCTGCCTTTCTCTTTCTCATAAATGAAAGTGATTCCAAGTCTGTTCACTCTCAGAGTCCTCTGAGCCTATTCCAATAGGCCTATAGCCATTTTTGAACTGTGATACCCAGAGCTGAATCTACACTGACACATGCATATTAGAACATAACTACAACAGCAAAAAAAAAAACACTAAATTTAGGGACTGGAGCATGGTACTTAAAACATAACTGTTTATTTCATCTCTCCTCTTCTCTTTCTGAATAAATGAGTTTCTAGAGATACAGATCACATCAGATCAGTCGCTCAGTCGTGTCCGACTCTTTGCAACCCAATGAATCGCAGCACGCCAGGCCTCCCTGTCCATCACCAACTCCCGGAGTTCACTGAGACTCACGTCCATCGAGTCAGTGATGCCATCCAGCCATCTCAGCCTCTGTCGTCCCCTTCTCCTCCTGCCCCCAATCCCTCCCAGCATCAGACTCTTTTCCAGTGAGTCAACTCTTCACATGAGGTGGCCAAAGTACTGGAGTTTCAGCTATAGCATCATTCCTTCCAAAGAAATCCCAGGGCTGATCTCCTTCAGAATGGACTGTTGGATCTCCTTGCAGTCCAAGGGACTCACAAGAGTCTTCTCCAACACCACAGTTCAAAAGCATCAATTCTTCGGCGCTCAGCCTTCTTCATAGTCCAACTCTCACATCCATACATGACCACAGGAAAAACCATAGCGTTGACTAGACGAAGCTTTGTTGGCAAAGTAATGTCTTTGCTTTTGAATATGCTATCTAGGTTGGTCATAACTTTGCTTCCAAGGAGTAAGCGTCTTTTAATTTCATGGCTGCAGTCACCATCTGTAGTGATTTTGGAGCCCAAAAGAATAAAGTCTGACACTTTCCACTGTTTCCCCATCTATTTCCTATGAAGTGATGGGACCAGATGCCATGATCTTCGTTTTCTGAATGTTGAGCTTTAAGCCAGCTTCTTCACTCTCCACTTTCACTTTCATCAAGAGGCTTTTGAGTTCTTCTTCACTTTCTGCCATAAGGGTGGTGTCATCTGCATATCTGAGGTTATTGATATTTCTCCCGGCAATCTTGATTCCAGCTTGTGTTTCTTCCAGTCCAGCGTTTCTCATGATGTACTCTGCATATAAGTTAAATAAACTGTATTCTAGAGATATAGTAACCCTTTTAAGGCTGCCACCATTGACTCACTCAATTCGTTTGATGAAACTAAAGTCTTTTACATGGGCTGCCACTAAGCCGGGTTTCCCTCCATGCAGTTTTTCTTTGTTATCTATATACAGGACCTCTATTTTATCTTTGTTAAATATTACCTTGTAAGATTAGAAACATTGAACTGGATTATTAAAACCCTCATCCTTCACCCTACACTTATGTATGTTTACAAACCAGTGGGCTAAGGACAGAGTTTTGTGGCATTCACAAGATAGGAAATGCCCAGCTAGCTTACTTCTGTTAACCAGTACTCTTTGGGTCATCCAGTTAATAAACCACTTAAATATCTTTCTGTTCCAGCAGCATTTTGTCAGCTAAAATCTTATGAGACACCTTGTCAGAGCAACTGTCAAAAACAGTTTCCAGTTCCTTTATGCCTGCCACACTTTCACTCATTAGCCATCAGAAGTTGTCAAAAAACACACGAGATCCTAGTGACCACTGCTTCCTTTTCCAGATGTTCATAAGCCGTTCCTGTTTGTAAGTCCGCAGAAGGCCTCAGCTATGCCACACTCCCATTTCTTTGCTCCTGTTACTTTACATCCTTTCCTGCTTTCTTCATGACTCCTCTCAAAAGCTGTTTCGTCTGGGACACGGATGTGTAAACAAGTACAGGCACTGGCATTGCCTTGTGCGCTAGGGGAAGGGATTCTAGCACATAGCATCCACATTGTCCAATGAAGGACTAAATGTTGATGGAGCGTGATAAAGAAAAGTCAAGACAAAGGGATGGTGTCCATTCTAGGAAAGTATGGATAGTATCAAAAATGTATTCTTTAAGTTCATTTGTTCAAAATACAAGTATTTAGTGGTACTCTCCCACTACATTACAAAGTGCTTTTTTGCTGTGATTTTCCCATTAGGAAAGAGTAGTTAGTGGAGATTTTCCAGCAGATCAGAGGTCAGAGGCCTAACAACATGCTGCCAGATTACAAAGCACCGTTTTTGTGTCCTTAAGAGGCTTTGAGGAATAAGGAAGGTTCTGGAGGTAGAGGCTTCTGCCTCAAAGCAGCTAGTCTCATGACATAAAGGAAGCAGTTTATAGATGGCACAATGGATCCTCATAAATCAGGGATGTCTCAGGTGATGGCTGTAAACTTCAGTCAATGAAATATAGTAGCAGCATTAAAGGACCTTGTAAAAATGATGATACATGGTTCAGAGTGTTCCAAGGATGTAAATTTGTGCCATAAAAATATAAAACATTGAGAATGTCTACAAATGGAGCACATTCTACACAGTAATAGCTGAAGCTAGGAACTCAGACCTTGGACAATGGATTTTTAATAATAAAATTAAACTTTTAATATACTGTCTTTGTATATCTTCCCAGACCCTTTAAGATGGAAGCCATCTAACAGTTTATGAAGTTCAGATTCTTATACAAAGAACTGAGCTAATCCACAACATTGAGCTCCCGCAGACCCCAACTGGAGACTCCTTAGCTATTGAGTACAGCTATGAGTGTTTGCTTTGGGACCATTTCTACCCACAGCATAATATATGATTATTATAAGTAGGGAGGTTACAAACATCTCTTATGTTTCTCGATCATTTTTTACCTGATCTCTGTTTTCTATAGATTTCATAAATCTTACCAACAAAGATAAAGAAATTCCACCCTCTCTATCATAAGTGAAATTGGAGATGTTAAGTAACGGATGATTTAAGAATCTGCTGAAGAGTCGGTCAAATAATTTGTACTAATAACACTGACATACAGTTTCCACAGGATACCCACCGTCTGTGATGTAACTGATCTCATTTTAAGGAGAGAAGAAGAGAGAGAAGACAAAAGTGTTAGAATTCAGGAAACCAAAATCAGACCCTAATTCTGCTGCTTGCATCTGTGTGATTCTCAGCAGATTGTGTAGCCTTCTGAACCATCACTGTAAAATGAAGAAATTAGTATTTCTTAGCAGAGTTCAATTGCTACCAAATTATTTCAGTCCCCTTACCCTTCATTAGTATCAGAACGACGGACCGATCAGATGTTAGGCATTCCTTTCAATCTCCTCATCCTCTTTCTCTTCAGTAAGAAAGTGAAAATGAAAGTCAGAGTATAATTATTCTAATTTTGCATATCCTAATATTGTGTTCTACTTCATTGAAAGAGTACTTGAGAATAATTTAAGATTTTTGTAAGTCATCAATCTACCATCATATATGGTGAAAAGCCTTGTACGTAAAAAAGACTGAGAGTTATTAAGCTAAATGTGTTTGTCTTGGTCAAATAGCCATATTCAGACACAGCTTTTAATGCTAACAGTGTGGTTAAGGCCTTAGGAAACATTGGAGACTGAAATTATAATCTCTCCTTTAAAGTTCATTGATTATAAGTAAGAGAATAACTAAGAGTTACATAGAGGCTACCTATGGTTTATCAGAGCTTTTAGGACTGATGATCAAGTTCAGAAACTGAAACTATCTGTAGACAGATGAAGTTCCAGCTAAGTTGAGTCAAACAGAACCATAACTTATTCCTCATTTTTATTTGTAAGAAAATGTATAACAATTTTTAGAGTTTCTTAAATAGCAAAAATCCACTTCCCTTTCTGAACAAGCCCTAGTATTATTACCAAGATGTGTATCTTAAGAGAAGATGATTTGGTCAATAAGCTCAAATTCAAACAGTAAATACTGTTGTAAAGGATAAAGAATAAAAGTAAAGTGCCGAGGTCCAGCCCCAGCTGATCCAGGGTATTTGAAGGGGAGACAGCTTCGGGGAGTTCACTGGATACAATAGCTTTATTTAAATATTAATTAGAGATATAAAGAGTAATAGAATGAGGATAGCTCAGTAGGAAAATTCAGCGGAGAAAAGAGGCTGAGTAGCTTGGTTTACGCGGAAAATCAAAATAACCTGTAATATCAGGTTAGCTCTGACCACGGAGGCCACAGACATGCTCTCGAATAGCGGAAGGTGCCCCACCTTAGGCACCTTCTCGAGTGGGTCTTAGAAGCCCAGGCAAATAAATGGTCGCAGGGGACCTCCGCGCTCCAGATGGAGACTCAGCCGGAATGTGAAAAGAAGGAATGACATGGGGAGACCAAGCTTCGGTGAGCAAGGCCTGTAGCTTTATTTTCAACAGGGGCTTTTATACCATAAGTTGTACATAGAGGATAATAGGGGGCGTGAAACCATGCAAAGTCAGCAGTCTTTGATCCTTATCAAAACCAGGGTTTCTTTCCTGCAAATTTATCGTATACAAATGGTTTAGGTGATTTACATCATTTTCTGGCCAGAAGGCCTATTAACATTTTATGACTCTTGACAAAGGTTTGTCAACCGTAAGACTTATTTTCTCTAAGAGTGATTATTTTAAGGTTTGGCGCCATCCTCCAAAGGTGTTAGATAAAGTTGCATTCTATAGGGCAGAGGTGCAGTGGGTTTACAACAAAGGAAAGAATTTATTACCTTAAGGGTCTAAAGTTGCTAGCACCAAGGCCACTACTTATTTTTTCTACATACCAACTATATTAATCAATACACATTCAAGGATACAATACAGGGGATGTGGAAACTTGGCAGCAAGCATTGGCTTTTACTAGTTTTATTCTGACAGTTTCTAACTCTCTGAGAGGCTCTAAGCTATTTGAATATCTTAAGCTTCCCGTGCCTCTTGAGGCTGAGAGACTGTAAACAATCGTATGCATAGCTGTAGGAGTCCGGGTAAACTTGTCAGGCCAGTTAGAGAGCTATCTGAGGGGTTTGGATTTAAACACTCCTAATGCCCAGGAACTTATTAACTGGAGCTGTAAGTTAACTCTTTATCAGAGAGAGCGAGATGGTGGTGGGGGACAGCCCCCAGTAAAGTCAGAGGTAAGAGCACAAAGCAGTAAAGTAGGCAGACTCTGGTTTTTGGGGGTAGATCCTCAAGAATTTCCAGGGGGACTCCTGAGGCTCGATCCCGCCTTTGCGTATGTCAAGCCTTCTTCCTCATGACCTTTGCCACGGGTGGAGGTCCTCACGCCGGCTCCCTGCAGTAAAGTTATTGTTGGAAAGATCAAAAATAAAAACAGAATAAGAAGATGCAAATACCTTTTCTCAAATATACTTTAGTTACTGTTTCTTTCTCCCCAATCTCATAGCTACACCCTTGCTGGTCCTGACACTATTGAGTGCCTGGCCAGTGGCAAGTGGAGCAGAAGTGACCAGCAATGTCTGGCCGTCTCCTGTGACGAGCCGCCCAGCGTGGAGCACGCCTCCCCAGAGACTGCCCATCGGCTGTTTGGAGACATTGCGTTCTACTATTGCTCAGATGGCTACAGCCTGGCAGACAACTCCCAGCTCCTCTGCAATGCCCAGGGCAAGTGGGTTCCTCCGGAAGGTCAGGCCATGCCCCGTTGTATAGCTCATTTCTGTGAAAAACCCCCTGCTGTTTCCTACAGTATCTTGGAATCTGTGAGCAAAGCAAAATTTGCAGCAGGCTCAGTTGTGAGCTTCAAGTGCATGGAGGGTTTTGTACTGAATACCTCAGCAAAGATTGAGTGTCTGCGAGGTGGGCAGTGGAGCCCTTCCCCCATGTCCATCCAGTGCATCCCCGTGCGCTGTGGGGAGCCGCCCAGAATCATGAATGGCTATGCAATTGGATCAAACTACAGTTTTGGAGCCATGGTGGCTTATAGCTGCAACAGGGGCTTCTACATCAAAGGGGAGAAGAAGAGTGCCTGCGAAGCCACGGGGCAGTGGAGCAGCCCCATACCCACGTGCCACCCTGTGTCTTGCAGTGAACCACCGAAGGTTGAGAATGGCTTTCTGGAGGTAAGAGACTGGTTCACAGGGCCAGCCCACTATGTGGCTTACTCAGAAGCAGGGGTGTGGAAGGAAATCCGAGGAAGAGGGGATATACTTGCACATGGGACTGATTGACTTTGCTGTACAGCAGAAACTAGCACAACATTGGAAAGCAACTCTACTCCAATTTTTTTAAAATGCTATTGAAAAATAAAGAAGCAGGGGCATATAATTGAACAAGAGACTAAATCTATAGGCAGTAAATATTGGAGAGAATCTGAGAGGTTATAAATCCTTTTAATCTATAGCTTTCTACCTTCTGCTAGCATACAGACACTTCAAATACTTCTTAGCAGTATCTTAGCCCTAACCATGAAGTTACAATAAAACAGTTTTAAGAAAATATTATTTTGCTTTATAAAAGTTGTTGCAAGATGGATGTATTATTTATTTTTATAGAAATCAAGGTCGAAAAGGAACCTAGAGAAATCTATTATCATCTCTAATTTTTAGACACAGGTAGGGCGGTAAACCATCCATTCATTGTAGGACAGCTTCTGTGATTTTCTTTTAGGGCACCTAAAGGTAATTTTATCAGGACAAAGCATTATATCCTATCCACAAACGTCCTCCTTTCTCATTAATATGTGTCTGCTCATTAGATCTATCAAGAAATCAGGAATAAGAATCTATTCCCCCAAATCATGGGCCATTTTAAGCAGGTTATATTCTAATTAAATACTTCTTAAAAATTCACACATGCATATAGCACCGTTTCTCCTTTATATTTTAAAAGAGTGAAAGCCTTTGTCTAAGACCTTTGTTCAGATGTATTAACTTTCCATTGAAATGAGAGTGTCTAGTATATGTAAGAAGGCTTTCTTCATTTATTCATTTAGCAAGTATTTCTGGAGCTCCTACTAGGTATCAGGTAAGCAATCGAGATCTGCTGCTGCTGCTGAGTCACTTCAGTTGTGTCCGAGTCTGTGTGACCCCATAGACGGCAGCCCACCAGGCTCCCCCGTCCCTGGGATTCTCCAGGCAAGAACACTGGAGTGGGTTGCCATTTCCTTCTCCAATGCATGAAAGTGAAAAGTGAAAGTGAAGTCGCTCAGTCGTGTCCGACTCCTAGCGACCCCATGGACTGCAGCCTACCAGGCTCCTCTGTCCATGGCGTTCTCCAGGCAAGAGTACTGGAGTGGGGTGCCATTGCCTTCTCTGAATCGAGATCTAGTATTTAATAATTCTGAATAGGTCTGTGATTAGATCCATCATGGTGTTTACGTGTATGTGGGGTACCCAAGAAATAAATAGGTGAACAAAGTAAATAATTATGTCCAAATACTGGGAGGTTTACTGCAGCACAGAAGCTAGACTTTACCATGATCACTAACAAAAGAACCATTGTAATGTTTTTAAAGTTTTCATAACTCATTCATCTTAGTATTGCCTAAAATGATCTATTATTATATTATATACTTAGGTATCTGAATGTTGAGCTCATGAATATTATATTTTTTGTTTAAAAGATAGAGTACTACTTTTTATTTTCTACCCTTATGTTATGGCAGCAATTTTTTTTTAACAGCACAAACAGATGTATCTTTGTGTTGTGTATGTTTTCTTTTCTGTGAGTAAAACAACAAACTATAGCATTGTGAGATTTTTTTGAATTTACCAAGCAGTTTATAATTTTTGATATTGCTCCATCTACTCATCAATCAATTTAGAGACTTGAATTTTTACTTATTATGGTCTTACCACTGTGGCTAGTATTTCTGCTGTAGGGACTGATTACTTAGTTTGACCTTCTACCATCCTTTTTGTTTATTTAAATTGAAAAAATAGAGTGGACCGATTGGAAAAATACAAGTCCTCATTTGCTTATGTTTTAATTGATTTATTTTAACACAGTCCTTTTAGTTCTTTACTATGATTCACTGTATTTTGTCAGTTATATTATCTGTTAACAAACTGTGTTTACTTGTCTCTCCCTGTTATCCAGCATACAACTGGCAGGACCTTTGAGAGTGAAGTGACGTACCAGTGTAACCCAGGCTATCAGTCAGTTGGAAGTCCTGTGTTTGTCTGCCAAGCCAATCGCCACTGGCACAGTGAGTCCCCTCTGGCATGCATCCCTCTCAACTGTGGGAAACCTCCCCCGATCCAGAATGGCTACACAAAAGGAGAAAATTTTGAAGTAGGGGCCAAGGTTCACTTTTTCTGTAATGAGGGTTACGAGCTTATCGGTGATCATTCTTGGACATGCCTGAAATCTGGCAAATGGAATAAGAAGCCAAACCAAAAGTGTGTGCCTGCCAAGTGCCCAGAGCCACCCCTCTTGGAGAACCAGCTCGTATTGAAGGAGTTGACCACGGAGGTGGGAGTGGTGACATTTTCCTGTAAGGAAGGGCACGTCCTCCAGGGCCGCTCTGTCCTGAGATGCTTGCCATCCCAGCAGTGGAATGATTCTTTTCCTGTTTGTAAGATGGTTCTGTGCCTCCCACCTCCCCTCATTTCCTTCGGCGTCCCTGCTCCTTCTTCTGCTCTTCATTTTGGAAGTACTGTCAAGTATTCTTGTGTGGATGGGTTTTTCTTAAAAGGAGATCCTACCACCTCCTGCCAAGCTGATGGTACCTGGAGCTCTCCACTGCCGGAATGCGTGCCAGTAGAATGCCCGCAGCCTGAGGAAATCCTTAACGGCATCATTGATGTGCAAGGTCTTGCCTACCTGAGCACAGCTCTGTATACGTGCAAGCCAGGCTTTGAGTTGGTGGGCAATACCACCACTCTTTGTGGAGAAAATGGTCACTGGCTCGGGAAAAAACCAACCTGTAAACCCATTGAGTGCCCAAAGCCCAAGGAGATTTTGAATGGCAAATTGTCTTATACAAAGCTACACTATGGGCAAACCATTACATACTCTTGTGACCGAGGCTTCAGGCTCGAAGGTCCCAAAGCCTTGACTTGTTTAGAGACAGGAGATTGGGATGTGGATGTCCCATCTTGCAATGCCATCCACTGTGATCCCCCACAACCCATTGAGAACGGGTTCGTAGAAGGTGCAGATTACAGCCACGGTGCCATGATCATCTACAGCTGCTTCCCTGGGTTCCAGGTAGCTGGTCACGCCATGCAGACCTGTGAAGAGTCGGGATGGTCAAGCTCCATCCCGACGTGTGTACCCATCGACTGTGGTCTTCCCCCTCACATTGATTTTGGAGACTCTACTGTGGTCAGAGATGGTCAGGGATATTTTAACCAAGAAGATGACATGATGGAAGTTCCGCATGTGACTCCTCACCCCCCTCATCCTATGGGAACAGTGGCTAAAATCTGGGGAAACACAAAGGGGTCTCCTGCTATGCATTCGGCAAAATTTCGATACAACACCCTGGTTTCATACAGCTGTGATCCGGGATACGAACTCCTGGGGAACGCTGTGCTGATCTGCCAGGAAGATGGAACTTGGAATGGTAGTGCGCCCTCATGCATTTCAATGGAATGTGACCTGCCTGTTGCTCCTGAAAATGGCTTTCTGCATGTTACAGAGACGACCACGGGCAGTGCCGTCCAGTATAGCTGCAAACCTGGGCACACTCTGGTGGGCTCTGACATCAGACTTTGTCTAAGGAACAGAGAATGGAGCGGTGCTTCCCCACGCTGTGAGGCCATCTCATGCCCCAAACCAAATCCAGTTACAGATGGCTCCATCCGAGGAAGCAACTACTCGTACCTGAGCGTGCTGTACTATGAGTGTAATTCTGGGTATGTGCTGAACGGCACCAGCAGGAGAACATGCCAAGAAGATAAAACGTGGGATGGAGATGAGCCTGTTTGTGTTCCTGTGGACTGTGGTTCACCCCCAAGCTCAGCCAACAGCCAGGTAAAGGGAGAGGAATATACATTCCAGAAAGAGGTTCAGTACACTTGCAACACAGGTTTCTTGCTGGAGGGGGCCAGCAGCCGTATTTGTCTTGCT
Source organism: Bubalus bubalis (assembly GCF_019923935.1). Lineage (NCBI taxonomy): Eukaryota > Metazoa > Chordata > Mammalia > Artiodactyla > Bovidae > Bubalus > Bubalus bubalis. The sequence continues at coordinate 161,744,212 of NC_059159.1, read as the reverse complement.
GATGGAAGTTGGAGTGGAAACACTCCCATCTGCGTGGCCGTCCGGTGTGCTCCCCCATCACAAGTGGCAAATGGGGTGATGGATGGCCTGGACTATGGCTTCGGGAAGGAAGTGGTGTTCCACTGTCAGGATGGGTATGCGTTACATGGGGCCCCCAAACTCACCTGTCAGTCAGATGGTAACTGGGATGCCCAGGTTCCTGTCTGTAAGCCAGTCAACTGTAGCCCTCCTGAAGATCTTGACCGTGGCTTCCCTAATGGCTTTTCCTTTTATCGTGGGGGGCAGATAGAGTACCAGTGCTTTCCTGGTTATAAGCTCCATGGAAGTCCTTCAAGAAAGTGTCTCTCTAATAGCTCTTGGAGTGGCAGCCCCCCTTCCTGCTTGCCTTGCAAGTGCTCCCCACCAACCATTCAGAGTGGAGCTGTTAATGGGACAGATTTCAGTTGTGGAAAGGCAGCTCAGATTCGGTGCTTCAAAGGCTTCCAGCTCCTGGGACTGTCTGAGATCACCTGTGAAGCTGATGACCAGTGGAGCTCTGACTTCCCACGCTGTGAACACCCTTTTTGTGGTTCTCCTCCAACGATACCAAATGCGTTCATCGTTGAGAGGGGTTCATTGGAGGAAAATGTAATAACTTACACCTGCAAGCCTGGGTATGTCATCCAAGGCAGTTCAGATCTGATTTGTACAGAGAAAGGGACATGGAGCCAGCCTTACCCAGTCTGTGAGCTTCTGTCCTGTGGACCTCCACCATCTGTCTCCAATGCAGTGGCAACTGGAGAAGCACACACCTATGAAAGTCAAGTGAAGCTCAGGTAAGACCGTGCGTGGTTTCAGAGTCTCCAAGGGGCGCAGAGAGGAGGGTTATAAAATGAAAAGCGATAAATCAGAAATTAAGCTGGTTGGGAAGAAAACATCTTCTCTGGGCTGTTCTCTGAAAACTGAAACTTTTAACACTGGGCCTTATTCTGCCCATAATTATCCATAGATTGGCTTGTAAAAGTAAATTTCCACATTTTCAGATTATAGTTTCTAATACAGTTATCATAATTAATGTATTCTGTTGAGCTTCTTGGGCCAGCAAGATCCTCTAACTAGCTTTAATACCTATTAAATCATAGGCTCTTTTTTGAATGATACACTGATAAATTTCTTTGCTATCACCTAAGAATTACATTCATATATGTAAATGTTGGGGAAATAGGGCAAAAACTGAAGAATTCGGGTCAAAAGTCACATACTTTCAACGGGCAACATAAATAAGGAGATAGTCTTAAGAGGACGTCTAACATATGCTATCTGAGCAAACTAAGCATTTAATGCACAAATGGAGACTTTTTGCTGACAAATTCTCTATTTAAAATGTACTATTAAAAAAAGATGAGAAAATATGGAATGAATGTATAATTTAGATTTTTATTGGAATAAATGCCTGTAATGTGCAAATATATCTCAGCCTTCTAAATCAATTTAGATTTTGTTGGTATCTCTGAAGGAATTAAGGATTATTCTTCACATATTGACTTCTTAAGTTTTATGAATAATAACTCTTCTTAAGCCTGTCTGTTGTAGACATTTTAGCCCTTCATTTTCTCTTACTTGCAGTAAGAAACAGACCCAAGGGAAGATTGTCAGTGAAATGAAAGCTAAGGAATAGTGGGTTATGCACCTAGAAGAAAAACAAAAATTATTCCTTACTTTTGAAGTGCATTTGCAGTTTTCTATTTGGATGTTCGTGTGTCAGATAGCTTGAGAAATCACAATACCACCTGCTTCCTAAGACTGTCCTGTTTGTTATTCCTTGTGTGTTGACAATCTTCAGATCTTCACTTGATGGTAAACTGATCATTCCAAGTTTGCAAACCTGTGACTTTTACCTAGCCTGGTAGTTTGTGAAATTTTGAAAATATACCCACCCAATAAATATTAATTAAATGGTTTCAGTATAGTGGTAAAAGCAGGCCTCTAGAGCCAGATTCCCTAGGCAGGAATCTCAGCTCTGCTGCTTCCTGGAGAAGTTATTTAATCTCTCTGGCGTCAGTTTCTTCACCTATAAAATGGGAATAAAAATAATCACACCTATTTATAGAGTTGACATGAAAGTGATTAAATATCTGTAGAGCAATTAGAACAGTGAGTGGAATTTAATAAATATTCTGTAAACATTTGTTGAATGAAAAAAATGCAAAATTTTCAAAATCACTGAGCGTTTAGAGTCAGATTGACTTGAGTTTGAACACCGATACTGCTGTTACATGATGTTACATGCTACTAAACAAGATTAAAAGACATACACTATGTAGAGGACTTAGAACATTGCTTGGAGCAAAATAGATTCCCAGTAAATACTAACTGTGCTATATTCTTACTATCTGAGTTTATTTTATCTCAGATACTATTTTATCTCAGATACTATTCTTAGTATCTGAGTTTATTTTGAACCTTGTCTAGAATTTTTTGAACTGTTAGGTATTTTCAGAATAAAAATGAATTCAATAATGGTGTTATCCAGAGCAAAGGTAAATCATGCCAACAGAATTTAAGGCAAGTTTAGGCGTGGCTCCTCTTTACTGTGAATAACTGAGGATTGATCTGCTGGTCGTTGTTATCCTGGTGTTTTTGCATGGCAACACCATCTCCCTGACATTTGAGTCCATTTTAATATATCATATAAAATGTGTGCTGAGCTTTGTAGCAACTTCTTGAATCTAAGAACAAGTCACCAACTACATCGCACTCCATTTAAGGCACTCACTTTTCTTTTCCATTGCAGGTGTCTAGAAGGTTATATGATGGATGCAGATATAGACACATTCACCTGTCAGAGAGACGGTCGTTGGTTCCCTGAGACAATTTCTTGCAGTCCTAAAAAATGTCCTCTGCCATCAAATGTAACACATATACTTGTTCATGGAGATGATTTCAGTGTGAATAAGCAAGTGTCTGTGTCATGTGCAGAAGGGTATACCTATGAGGGAGTTAATATATCAACATGTCAGGTAAGATTTTCTTAATTAGAACATGTAGAGTGTAACTCATCTATATATATATATTATACTGTATGTGAGTGTGTGTGTATGTGGATATATATGTAAGTGTGTATTATGCTCTGTGTGTGTGCATGTGGATATATGTGCAAGTGTATAATTAAGTGTGTGTATAAGTATGTGGATATAGATATAGATATATCCACACAGGCAGTATCTTGTTATCCTGAAAAGAGAAAACGCCTCAAGTTTGCAATCCTGTCAAAGAATTTGAGGAGTTTTTTCATAGAAATATAAAAACATGTATTTCTTTCCAATATTCTCATTTTTAAAAATAAAGTGCCAAGGGTACGTGAAAAGTACCAAAGATAGATAAAATGTTCAGATATCTATAACAAAAGATTCATGACAGATTAACCATGTGAATGCTTTACACATAGACAGTCTTTGTGTAGAAATGAGCCCTGATTGTTACCACATATGTTTCAGGTTTTAGTAGAAGAGCAGAGGCAGAAGAAACAAATTGGAGTCAAATTCTGCCTCTGCTTACCTCACTTTATAAAGTTACTTAGAATTGCTTAGCTTCTATCAGCATGGCATTCCTAATCCAATGCTGGATTGTCAGATGACTGCAGCCATGAAATTAAAAGACACTTGCTCCATGGAAGAAAAGCTATGACAAACCTAGACAGCATATTCAAAAGCAGAGACATTTTGCTGACAAAGGTCCAGATAGTCAGAGCTACTGTTTTTCTAGTAGTCATGTATGGATGTGAGAGTTGAACTATAAAGAAAGTTGAGCACCAAAGAATTGACACTTTTGAATTGTGGTGCTGGACTCTTGAGAGTCCTTTGGATTGCAACAAGATCAAACCTGTCAATCATTAAGGAAATCAACCCTGAATATTCATTGGAAGGACTCATGCTGAAGCTGAAGCTCCAATACTTTGGCTACCTGATGCAAAGCCTACTCATTGGAAAAGACCCTGATGCTGAGAAAGATTGAGTGCAGGAGAAAAAGGGAACGACAGAGGGTGAGATGATTGGATGGCATCACTGACTCAATGGACATGAGTTTGAGAAAACTCCAGGAGACAGTGAAGGACAGGGACGTCTGGTGTGCCGTAGTCCATAGGGTTGCAAAGAGTCAGACACGACTTAGTGACTAAACAACAACATATCAGCATGGCATTAGTGTGAAATTTTTTAGGAGAAATGAATGAAATGGAAGAAATTTTCAAAAGCAGATCCTAATAAAGAAATCATGACAATTTTTCCCACTAGGGGAAAAGTTAATATATGCTAAAATAAACTCCAGATACATCAAAAGAAAATAACTGTCTTCAAGGGAAACATCTGTGTGCACCTCTTTGCACACCCCCAAAAGAAGACTGGAAGATGTTAATACTAATTGTGGTGGTGGGGGAATAAAGTAAATGTGTGTTTGTGTTTGGTTGTTCAGTCGCTTAGTCATGTCCAACTCTTTACGACCCCATGGACTGCAGCACACCAGGCTTCCCTGTCCTTCACTATCTCACAGAGTTTACTCAAACTCATATCCATCGAGCCAATGATGCCATCCAACCATCTCATCCTCTATCACCCTCTTCTTCTCCTGCCCTCAGTTTTTCCCAGCATCGGGATACTGTCCAATGAGTTGGCTCTTTGCATCAGGTGGCTGAAGTATTGGAGCTTCAGCATCAGTCCTTCCAATGAATATTCAGGGTTGATATCCTTTAGGATTGACTGATTTGATCTCCTTCCAGTCCAAGGGACTCTCCAACACCACAGTTTGAGAGCGTCAGTTCTTTGGTGCTCAGCCTTCTTTATGGTCCAGCTCTCGCATCTGTACATGACTACTGGCAAAACCATAGCTTTGACTCCACAGACCTTTGTTGGCAAAGTAATGTCTCTGTGTGTGTTGTTGTTGTTTGTTTTTTTAACTTTGTGACTTGCTCACAATATGTCATAGAATGTTTTCAAGTATTCGTGTTGACATGGAGAAAAGGAAGCCATCTTTTTAAACTTTGGGTGGTATGCCTAAACGTGTCTATTTCTTATCAGCTTTAGATTAAAATGTAGAATTATGTAAAATATAAGGGTGTATTAAGTCATGAAATATTTGTATCTGCCATACAGTTCTCATCATAATGAAGACGTACTTCTTCGTGTTCTTGATTTTTTTTAATGGATTTTATTAGGAAGAAAATGCTTGTTTTATGAGTTTTAGAAATGTCTAAAATTGTTTACTGATGACCATCTGATAATTAACGTGTGTTTCTTAATGTCAAAGATAAGTAGCAGTAGTAGTAGCAAGTTCTAGGTCCTTTGACTGTCATTTGAGGATTATCCTGTTATGTGAGCAGTATTTGCAGATGTCTTCATTCATGTGCCATTTCCCCTGGAGGAGGAAATAGCAACCCACTCCAGTATTCTTGCCTGGAAAATCCCATGGGCAGAGGAGTCTCGCGGGCTGCAGTCCATGGGGTCGCAGAGAGTCGGACATGAATGAGCGCACACTCACTCACACCCATTCATGTGCACTAATTCCTACGTGTAACTTATAATTTGTTATTTAGCTTGATGGCACCTGGGAGCCCCCATTTTCTGATGAATCCTGCAGTCCAGTTTCTTGTGGGAAACCTGAAAGTCCAGAACATGGATTTGTGTTTGGCAGTGAATACAACTTTGAAAGCACAATTACTTATCACTGTGAAACTGGCTATGAATTAGAGGTAAGCAAACAAATTGTTTAACTAGAATTAATTTGTTTTTCCAATATACCTAGGAATATTTTTCGGAGAAGGCAATGGCACCCCACTCCAGTACTCTTGCCTGGAAAATCCCATGGACGGAGGAGCCTGGTAGGCTGCAGTTCATGGGGTTGCTAAGAGTCGGATATGACTGAGCGACTTCACTTTCACTTTTCACTTTCATGCATTGGAGAAGGAAATGGCAACCCACTCCAGTGTTCTTGCCTGGAGAATCCCAGGGAAGGCAGAGCCTGGTGGGCTGCCGTCTATGGGGTCGCACAGAGTCGGACATGACTGAAGTGACTTAGCAGTAGCAGTAGGAATATTTTTAGTATTACACCATTTTATCTCACTGATTTGAGTCCTAAAAGACTTTTTTACACTTTTTTATACATTGTTGCCTTATAGCTTAACCTTTTCTTGGAAGTATTTAAAGTGACTTATAATTTTAAAAAGCAGAATAAGTTTCAAATTAAAAAACCAAAGCCATGAAAATAATGGAGTTTACATACCTGCCCAAGACTGACAGTGTTACTTTAGTTGGTCACTTAAACCTATGTTTTGGCCTCCTGTTAACCATATTTTGCATAATCTGTCACCGTGGGGCAGTGTCTACAGGGATTTAAGTATGCACAGCTAGAATTTCCTCAAGCCATGGGCTCAAATACCTTGGAGGGTTGTTTATTGAGATGCCGGTTTCCCTCAAGGTAGGTATAGCCTGAAAAAAAATCCCCAGAGCTGTTTTAACCAAATGATGGGTCTCAAGATCACACCTGCCTGGTTTGTAATATTGAAGTCCTATTAGCAGCACCAGTGTACTCTGGTGGGGGTGCTGCCAGCAAAACATGATCACATCGTCAAACTTGAAATATAAGAGGCCTTTTTCATATTGTATAATGTTGCCCTTTGATTTTTCAGGAAGCTTTATTCCCTGTTTTTGTTGTTATAATGGTATTAAATGCAGGTTTTGAGAAGTGTTCATTGCCAAAGATTTGTTAAATGTGCATGGTGTGTTCCATTATTTTCCTGCTGATCATAGAATCAGAGAATTTTCATAAGCAAGGTCCATGAAAGATGAAACGAGGCTTATGTGGATCTTGTTTTATTTCCTCAAAAGATTCTTTTTTAGGGGAGACAAGGATGATAATGTAATGGTTGATGGCAGTTGGAGAGCTGTTCTGTTTTTGAAACTCAGTTGTTCTTCATGTGAGAGTACTAACCTTGCATTTGTTAAGAAGAAAAGTGGTGTAAAATCTAAAGCAAACTGATGGGTCATTAAATTTGAGGAAGTGGATGATTTACCTTAAAATTTTTGGAAATATCCCAGTGGTAACCACAAAATTGAAAGAGATGTTATAGCAACTGTTATTATTCCAAGCTACATGTTTGAAGCACCTGAGAGACTGTCTCTAAATATTTATGTCCAGTTATTTACAAAAATAATCAAAGCCAGGTCTGGAACAGGGTATGTAAAAGATTAGCCTAGAAAATCTTTATCATATGAGATAGGAGGGAATCTATCAAAGGCAATATATTTAAAAAAAAGAAAACTCAGGAGATGGACTTCCCTGGTGGCTCAGAGGTAAAGAATCCACCTGCCAACGCAGGAGACATGGGTTCAATCCCAGGGACAGGATGATCCCACATGCCAGGATAACAACTAAGCTTGTGTGCCACATCTATTGAGCCTTTGCTCTAGAGCCCAGGAACTGCATCTTCTGAAACTCTCTCACTCCAGAGCCCATGCTCTGCAACAAGAGAAGCCACTGCATTGAAAAACCTAGAGAGTAACTAGAGAGTAACCCCCTCTCACCTCAACTAGAGAAAAGTCAGTGCAGCAACAAAGACCCAGCAAAGCCAAAAATACTAAAGTTTTTTTAACAGACCTCAGGAGCCAATTGGATAAGGCTCCCAAGATGGCCAAGATGAAACCTTTTTAGCGTCAGTAACTTTAATGGACACATCAAATACTTCATGAATGACAGACTCATAATGATACTAAAAGATTATTTGGTAACTTTTAGGGGATTCCCATGGGCAAATTCATTATTTTGAAAGTACATCAAAAAGAGGAAAAGTATCTTTTCAAGGCTAACTGAATGACTCTTTGAGACCTCATGAACTATACAGTCCCTGAAATTCTCCAGGCCAGAATACTGGAGTGGGTAGCCTTTCCCTTCTCCAGGGAATCTTCCCAACCCACAGATTAAACCCAGGTCTCCTGCATTGCAGGCAGATTCTTTACCAGCTGAGCCACCAGAGAACCCCAACTGAATGACTAGATAACCAAATTGTAGATGAACTCCAGTCAATAACGATAGAATTCAAATCTCAGAATTTGCAACTCTTATGAATTAATGGATTTAGGTTTTCATCAGCATGGCTACTGATGTCAAAAATAATCATAATAATCATAATGGAGCCAGACATTATGCCTCTCAGTGGAAAAACATACCATTGGGGGAAAGTCTTACCATAAAAAGAACTTTTGAATTTTTGCATTTCTTAACAAGTTCCCCCAGTACCAAAGGTCAGTGGCTGGGAAAGAAGAGGGACTTAGTCCCAGCAGACCTCTGTTGCATGCTCTCTGCTTTTGCTGGATGTAAAGATGCTGGGGAACCTCTCTGAACCTCTGTTTCATCCTGTCCAGTATGTGATAACCACCTTTACAAAGTTACTGTAAGGACTAGTGATAAAAGAAAGTGGCAAGTACTACACTTTATACAATGTCTGAGCTCAATAGAGGGTAGTAATTGTCATTACTCCTAGTATTCATATGATTACCAAAGTCAGACAAAGCAATTAAGACAACTAATATAAATCATGGTCAGTTTTCCTACTCTGTAAATGTTATCATTTTTATATGAGGATTACCAACGTTTTTGAGACATCTAAATCCCTCAAATGTCACTAGACATGCGATCATCTTGAAATATAAATCCCTACAGTCAACTACTCCTTGGAAGGAAAGTTATGACCAACCTAGATAGCATATTCAAAAGCAGAGACATTACTTTGCCAACAAAGGTCCATCTAGTCAAGGCTATGGTTTTTCCTGTGGTCATGTATGGATGTGAGAGTTGGACTGTGAAGAAGGCTGAGCACCGAAGAATTGATGCTTTTGAACTGTGGTGCTGGAGAAGACTCTTGAGAGTCCCTTGGACTGCAAGGAGATCCAACCAGTCCATTCTGAAGGAGATCAGCCCTGGGATTTCTTTGGAAGGAACGATACTAAAGCTGAAACTCCAGTACTTTGGCCACCTTATGTGAAGAGGTGACTCATTGGAAAAGACTCTGATGCTGGGAGGGATTGGAGGCAGGAGGAGAAGGGGACGACAGAGGCTGAGATGGCTGGATGGCATCACTGACTCGATGGACGTGAGTCTGAGTGAACTCCAGGAGTTGGTGATTGACAGGGAGGCCTGGCGTACTGCGATTCATGGGGTCGCAAGGAGTCAGACACGACTGAGCCACTGAACTGAACTGAACTGACAGTCAACTAAGTAATAAATTAAAATAAAGAACACAAAAATGGGATAATCGTGTTCTAAAATTGCTGTTAATGAGCAGTAAAGTGGTTTCTATGATGCTAAAAATTAATATAGCTATCTAAGTTAATTGTTGATTAAACATATATTATGTCGAAAATAGTAACTTGATGCTAATCTGGATCTAAAACTCCAGCTTAATCATCAAAAACAAGATATGTAAAGGAATAGAGAGAGAAAAAGAAAGAAGGGAAAGTAAATAATAAGTCATAAAATAATAAATAGTAAAACTTGCAACTTTTTACAGCAATAGCTACAGAAAATAGAATTTTATTGGAACAAAAATTGACATGATTGAAACAGAATATTTATTATGCAAAATATTAAAGAAGGAACAAAATTAGAAAAATACTGTTGGCTTAAATTAACTACTTGAGTGTAGTCCACTCTTGGAGAAGGCAATGGCACCCCACTCCAGTGCCCTTGCCTGGAAAATCCCATGGACGGAGGAGCTTGGTAGGCTGCAGTCCATGGGGTCGAGAAGAGTTGGACACGACTGAGCGAATTCACTTTCACTTTTCACTTGCATGCATTGGAGAAGGAAATGGCACCCCACTCCAGTGCTCTTGCCTGGAGAATCCCAGGGATGGGGGAGCCTGGTGGGCTGCCATCTATGGGGTCACACAGAGTCGGACACGACTGAAATGACTTAGCAGCAGCAACAGTCCACTCTGGAATACCCAAATAGGGAGCTGACTTCAATAGCTTGTCATATACTTGCTAAAAATTAATAAATAGTTCACAAACTAGAATGTGTATTTTCCTTTGCATATGTAAGTATATAAGCACAGGAAAAGTACAGCAAATATTAACAGGGTTTATCTCTGGATGAAGAATTCTAGAAAATTTTTTACTTCTCTTTCATATTTTCTAAGCCTTCTATAATCAACACATATTACTTTTTCAATAAGAATAAAATAATCTATATTTTTTAAAACATTTACTTTTTTGGGTTCGGTTATTTTTTGGAAAGTCAGGTGAGTATCCTTCCATAGATGTCAGTGGAGTTTTTGTAGGTGAAGCTTTGTCAGTAAACTCAAACAAAATACCTTTGAGTAGTAGAGGATTAGGGATGAAAGACAATAGGTGAGCAGATAAAAATCAAAGTAGAGGTGATAGCTCCTTTTCAGACATATTGCTCATTTAGAACTAGCTCTGAGAATGTGTATCCAAAGAGCTCTGAGGATTGAAAACACATCACACAAAACCCATGTGCTGCAATTCATAAAATTAAAGCCAAGCCCCTTAATACACTATTTAGAACCCATAATGTTACAGAATTTTATTTATCTTATTAATTGTTCCATAGCAAATTAGGAATTTAAAACATAGGAAAAAGTTATCATTAGAAACTGTTGTGATTACAAGAAAAGATAAACCACAAAAAAAGAGGACGCATAAAAATTGTATCCAGAAATAAAAACACAATAATCTTAGCCTAGCTCAGCATATAGTAACTCTGAGGGGTAAATAGCTGATATCCTCCCCCTTCCCCCTACCCCACCCCCACCCCACGCCTAAGGGCTGTGGGGTATTGGAAAATACATCAAAAGTCCATTGAGGATAACAACTATAAATGATTTTTCAAATAACTTTATATTATTTTTACCCTTATTTCAGAAGGCAGGGAAATAAATTTTTAGAAAGATTTTTGCTCAAAATATTTAAAATTTTACTTGCTTGGGCCCTTAATAGGGTAAGTTTAGATATAATGGATAAGTTACATTGTCAAAAAATTCAATCCTGATCTCAATAAGATATCTTGACCTAGTTCATGTCCAAGGGTATATATAAACAAATTCACTTCTTTGCTGTACCTCTCAGATACTGAAAAATAAACTCAATTCAAAATATTTTTAAAAATACTCAGCAAATAGACCTCTCAGACATTTCGGACACATTCTACATCGCTCTTTGCTACCGGTTATAATTAGTTGTCATTTAAGCAGAAAGTGAAACAGTGTCTGTACCTGAATTACACTGGCCAGCCAGAATATGAATTTTGAGGTAATTTGATGAAAACATTTTTGAAAGTCTAAACCCACTTCTTAAACTGTATTTATTTAATGAACTCATTTAGCATCCCAATGCCAAGAATTTCCGGATCCCCGCTGAGTTGACTTTGCACTCTCGTATTTTTTCATTATAGAGGTATCGTCTTGTCAGTGATGGTTTTTATTGATCCACAGGGGAGCAGAGAACGGGTGTGTCAGGAGAACGGACAGTGGACTGGAGGGGTGGCGACATGCAAAAGTAAGTCAAATGATCCTTGGTCCCCAAACGATACTAAGGACACGGAATAATAGTGTGGCCACATTTTCTTTGCAAGTTGTTTCCAATTTTGACTCCATGAGCTGTATGAAAACCTTTTATGGGCTTTTGCTCACAGGCACCAAAACAATAAAAGAGTGAAAAACTGGGGTAGAGATTAATGATTAGATTGGAACAGAACACAAGATTGCTGGCTCTGGAATGGCAAACATTTTGTTTTGAAACTAATTATTGAGTTTACTTGCCTTCTTTCTGTGGGTTTCCCCCGAAATAATGATAATTTAGAAGACTTAGAGCTGTTTCCTTGGTAACAGTAGTGGGTAAAACTGACATCTTCTTAACATTGCCACATCTGTCCAACAAATGAATATTCACATTTTTGCTGGAATTTTGCATTAATTCATTGTATGAGGACAGCCAAGTTTATTTAGCAAGATGTGGGGGAATTCAAGTGACTCAGTTCCTAGGATATGGCTCATATGATTCCTCTGCCAAAAAGCAATGTATTTAAATGCAATAGTTACAAACCAGTCAAATGGCAAGTTTAAAATTTTTTTTCTCTTAATAATTCTGGAGGAGTTATCAAATTTTCAAACCAGAAGAGACTTCTTGGATAATCTAGTCTACCCGCTTCAGTTAACCAATGAGAAAGAATGAACTAGGAGAAGGGATGTGACCTGCCCAGTATCAGAAATGAAGTTAGTGGCAAGCTAACACTAGGACTTGGGTTACCTGAGTTTTGTTCACTTTGTTTTGAATGTAGATTAATGAGCTGATTTTGTATGCAATAGGAATCCTAAGTCTTTTAAACAATATTATATGGCTAATGTTCAGTGGAGAGTCTGACTTTGTAGCTCTAAAAGGGAACTCTGTGTGTGTGCATACAGAAAGACATACATAAACATTGAGTAACATCTCAATATTCACATCAATGGGCATTCCAGATAATAGCATTTTTTTTGTTTCAGTCGTTCATGATCAAACAGTGCATGATCAAAAGTGAATGTATGTACGGAGGAGGGAAGAGGGGAATGAAAAGGAAATGTGTCTGAAATAGGAAACTGCTACGGTGGGGGCTTCCCTGGTGGCTCAGAGGGTAAAGCGTCTGCCTGCAATGTGAGAGACCTGGGATCGATCCCTGGGTTGGGAAGATTCCCTGGAGAAGGAAATGGCAACCTACTCAGTACTCTTGCCTGGAAAATCCCATGGACGGAGAAGCCTGGTAGGCTGCAGTCCATGGGGTCGCAAAGAGTCTGACATGACTGAGCTATTTCAGTTTTTTTCTTTCTTTCTGGGGTTGGTGAAGGGATTGTTTTCATTTTGCAGCAGGTTTAATTCAAATTACAATGATAATGGTTTGTATAGCTTTTATCTCTGGAATGCAAGATAGTAATAGAACACTGTTTGTGAATCCTGTTATTCTCTGTGGTTTTTTCTTTCTAAATTATCAAATAAGTGATGTAAATTCCTTGTATAAAGAAGAGGGTTGGGAGAATCATTTAAGATGAGGCTTTGCTTTTTCTTCTTAGAGATCATGTGTGAAGCTCCACTTGAGTTTCTGAATGGGAAAGCTGAAGTTGAAAACAGTACCGCTGGGCCCAGCGTGATATATTCCTGCAACAGAGGCTACAGCCTTGAAGGGGCGCCCGAGGCTTCCTGCACAGAAAATGGGACTTGGAGCCACCCTGTTCCTCTCTGCAAACGTGTGTGTTGACCATAGGAGGGGTTTAAATCAGATTCAGTTTCCCCGTATGTCTAAAACATAGTAGAAACTCCATTGATAAGTGAGATTGGCCCAGAGAAAGAAATCTGTGCATATCCAAGCTGAATACTATGGGGTGTTTTAAAAATCAACTGTATTATATAAAATAGCCTGTCTGAGAATCAGCTTTCATAAGATTCCTTGGATGAGTACAAGTCCAAAAACACTCACAGAAAATGCAACTTAATTAAAAAAATTTGACATAAATGTATAATGAATTGCATGTGATAGGAGTGATGAAAGAAAATATATTTAATGTTCAATATTAATATAATAAAGTAAACATAAATACAGTGTATGAAGATAATTAGCTATAGCCACTGGAATGAAAACAATATTCCCAAGCAAGGTATAAATTGAGAAAACTCTAGCTATTGTTTAAAGTATTACAACGCATTAATCAAACCTTTGGAATTCAGCTGACACCCTTCTTACGAACAAAGACTTCATTTGTGCCCATTGAAAATTAGAAAAACTGAAATTGCGTGAAATCGGTGTTGTATGTGCATCACACTCTTACATTAAAAGCAACACTTCCTGTTTTTCCTTCAAACCCGTAGAAAAATGAGTCCATTTTTACCAAAAAGCCTGGGAAACTCTATAATTTAAGCTCTGATGCTCTGATAGAGTAGTGTGGGTCTAAAGTTATATTCAGCTCTCTGAGAAATGTCTGACTTTTCTCTGGCTCATCCTTCTGAAGGATGTTCAGTAAAAGAAAGTACAGGGACAGTAGGAAGCGTTCATCCCACGTTCTGAATAGTCTTCAGATATGAAGGGGATGTTTGATATACTCCTTGGTTTCTAGCGCAGCTTTGGTTTCACTGGTGAAGGGCTGCAGTTGTGAACAAGCCTTTAATTTTCCATCTTAGAATTTTAGGACCACGCATTAGTGGTTGAATAGCTTGATGTTTTCAGATCTTACCTATTTTATCCTGACAGATAATTCCATGGAGATGCAAACTAAGTCTATGTAATGTCTGAAGTTCTATATTTTGAAGCCTCATAGTATCATCACTGGGAACTCAGCTCTGGCAGAGTTCATACTCTGCCTTCAAAGAAACAAACTAAAAAAGGAGAGAAAATATCAGTAAGCATTTTCTTTTCTTTTTAACAGCAAATCCATGCCCTGTCCCATTTGTGATCCCTGAGAACGCTGTGCTTTCTGAAAAGGAGTTCTATGTTGATCAAAACGTGTCTATCAAGTGTAGGGAAGGCTTCCTGCTCCGGGGCCAGAGCACCATCACGTGCAACCCCGACGAGACGTGGACACAGACAAGTGCCAAATGTGAAAGTAAGTGGACACGTACGAGCCAGTGAATTTACTCAGTGGGGAATGAAATTTTCTCATCTTCCTGAGATTATTTTCAATCAAGTAACTTACATGTAAATATTTAGATCTCTGTCTTACCATGGTCATCAACTTCTGTGTCCTATTTTAAAAAATTTTTTTGTATTTAATTTGAAATCCAAACATAAAGAGACACTTAACAGAACTAGGCTAAAACCTGCCTGACCAGGATTCACTTGAATAGATTTTCAAATCACACTTTTCTAGGAATGGGCAGGATGTTAAATCTAAAATACGTATTTTTCGCCGCATTGTCGAGTCTCTAAACTATCCATTAATGGGCTTTGGAATAGAAAATTTATTTCACAGTAGTTCTCCAACTTGAGCGGATAGCAGAACCACCTAGCAGGCATGGTACAAACAGGGCCCACCCTAGAGTATCTGACTCAGTAGGTCTGGAGTGAGGCCTGAGAATTTGCATTTTTAACAGTTTCCCAGGTGTTGCTGATGGCATTACTGCTGGTCCTAAAAACACACCTGGAGAACCTGTGGGCTAGCACTGTGCTGATACGTATCAGTCTGGCAGCTTCTCTTGCAGCCTTGTGACAACTCTTGACATGTCTTTGTGGGTTTTTTAATATTTTAATATACATAAGCATTTGCTGTTTTATTTTTTTCTTTTACTGATGTATACTAGATTTACAATGTTGTTAGTTTCAGGTGGACAGCAAAGTGATTCAGTTACATATATCTGTATATAATCTTTTTCAAATTCTTTTCCATTATAAATTATTACAAAATACTGAATGCAGCGCCCTATGCTATTTTATATATATATGTGTATATATATATATATATATATATATTATATATTTCTGTGTATCTGTTAATCCCAACTCCTAATTTATCCCTCCCCCTCCTTTCCCTTTATGACTTGGATAACCTTGATTAACCCTGTCTTGACCTGGATAACCACAGTGGTGTGGTCATTCACCTAGAGCCACACATCCTGGAATGTAAAGTCAAGTGGGCCTTAGGAAGCATTACTATGAACAAAGCTAGTGGAGATAATGAAATTCCAGCTGAGCTGTTTAAAATCCTAAAAGACAATGCTGTTAAAGTGCTGCACTCAATATGTCAGCCAGTTTGGAAAACTCAGCAGTGGCCACAAGACTGGAAAAAGGTCAGTTTTCATTCCAATCCCAAATAAAGGCAGTGCCCAAGAATGTTCGAACTACTACACAATTGCACTCATCTCACATGCTAGTAAGGTAATTTTCAAAATCCTTTAAGCTAGGCTTCAGCAGTATGTGAACTGAGAACTTCCAGATGTTCAAGCTGGATTTAGAAAAGGCAGAGGAACCAGAGATCAAATTGCCAGCGTTTGCTGGATCATACAAAAAGCAAGAGAATTCCAGAAAAACATCTGTTTCATTGACTACGCTAAAGCCTTTGACTGTGTGGATCACAACAAACTGTGGAAAATTATTAAAGAGATGAGAATTATTGAAGACCACCTTACTTACCTCCTGAGAAACCTTGTGTGCAGGTCAGGAAGCACCAGTTAGAACTGGACATGGAACACAAACTAGTTCGAAATTGGAAAAGGAGTATGTCAATGCTGAATACTATCACCCTGCTTATTTATATGCAAAGTACATCATGTGAAATGTTGGGATGGATGAATCATAAGCTGGAATCAGGATTGCCAGGAGAACTATCAACAACCTCAGATATGCAGATGATACCATTCTAATAGCAGAAAGTGAGCAATTAAAGAGCTTCTTGGTGGTGGTGAAAGAGGAGATTGAAAAAGCTGACTTAAAACTCAACATTCAAAAAACTAAGATCATGGCATCTGCTCCCATCACTTCATTGCAAATGGAGAAAAAATGGAAACAGGGGCAGATTTTATCTTCTTGGGCTCCAAAATCACTGAGGACAGTAACTGCAGCCATGAAATTAAAAGACACTTGCTCCTTGGAAGAAAAGCTATGACAAACCTAGATAGCATATGAAAAAGCAGAGATATCACTTTGTCAACAAAGGTCCATATAGTCAAAGCTATAGCTTTTCCAATATTCATGTATGGATGTGAGAGCTGGACTATAAAGAAAGCCAAGTGCCGAAGAATTGATGCTTTCAAAGTGTGGTGCTGAATAAGACTCTTGAGATTCCCTTGGACAGCAAGGAGATCAAACCAATCAATCCAAAGGAAATCAGTCCTGAATATTCATGGGAAGGACTGATGCTGAAGCTCAATACTTTGACCACCTGATGCAAAGAGCCAACTCATTGGAAAAGACACTGATGCTGGGAAAGATTGAAGGCAGGAGGAGACGGGGGTGACAGAGGATAAGATGGTTGGATGGCATCACCAATCAATGGACATGAGTTTGAGCAAATGTCAGGAGATAGTAAAGGACAGGGGAGTCTGGTGTGCTACAGTCCATGGGATTGCAGAGTCAGACACAACGAGCAACTGAACAACAGCTCCTTCCCCTTTAGTGGCTGTAAAATTGTTTTCTGTGTCTGTGAGTCTGTTTCTGTTTTGTAAATAAGTTCATTTACACCCTTTTTTTTTAGATTGCACATATAAGCAATATCATATGATATTTGTCTTTGTCTAACTTCACTTAGTATGATCATTGCAAGTTGCTGCGAATGGCGTTATTTCATTCATAGCATTATTTCATTATTTATTAATAATAATATTATTAAAATAATAGCATTATTTCATTCATTTTTTTTTAGAACTCTTGATGCTTCTTAACACACATAATGCATCTTTCCTGCCCAATATCCTACCCTCCTGGGTTTGAATTCTATCCTCAAAATGTCCTAATCCTCAACTTCTTTAGTTGGTGCCCTAACTTCTTTAATTTTGGAGTTCTCATCTGTAAATAGTACCAGAAATTCCTATCTTATAGGTTTGTTTTTAAAAAATAAATGAATTGATATATATTTTTGATATTGCTATCTCCTGATAGAAAGTGTAAAATAACCCCAAACCCCTGAATTTTCAACCAGCAGCCTACTGCAGCATTAGAATTTTGATTTTACTCCAGGAAAGTGTTTATCATACTTTTAGCTGGGGATTTGGTTCCCAAATCCTGATGAAATCTACCCCCAGTTAAGTGAGAAGAACTAAATATGTATAAGCCAGACTGTCTAGGCTACTTTAAAGCCATTAGCCTGAACTAAAGTGAGCCAAGTGGCCTGATTCTACCCACATATCCTCACGTTGGTCTTGGCTCCCAGAGACTTACTACTCAGAGCACCGGAAGCACCAGCAAGGAGGGACATGCCTTTATTACAAATGTCCTTTCAGTGCATGCTTAATCACTCCTCAATATTCTTGAGAAGATCAGGGGTTGCCTAGGAGAGGAGACACTTTCCACAGTTGTTTGTTATCCCCAGTCCCTCTTTTGCATTTTCTATTAGACAGGAGGTCTGTGGCTTAGAACAGATATCCTTCCTGAGACTGAATTAGCCACCTTCCTCATCCTTTTCACCTCATCCTGCTATTTATCAGTACAAATCAGTGATTAATATTCAATGGGCATAAGAATCTGCTGGAGAGAGTATGTAAGATACAGACTCATAAGCCAGAAAGCCCAGAAGTTTGCATTTTTAATTAGAATCCAAGCTGATTCCCACATAGGTGGCCTGAAATCTGCTTTGATAACCACTTCTATAAACCAACCAGCAGCTCACTGTTATCTCTCTACCTACTGTTCCTTTAACCTGGGAGCCATAGTCCTCTGATTCACTCAAGTTTTACAGCCTAGTCCAAAGACCACTGTCACTGATAATCCCCTGGGCATAATTAGTTACACTGACCTCAATTTTCTGCAGTATGGTAACCAGGCCTCTAATACAGCTGTTTTTAAATTATGTGACTGTATTTCTTTATCTGTCTTTACCCATTTGAGCAAAGGTACCACGTTTTCTTCATTTATTTCTTTCCAGTTTCTTGTACACAGTAAGGCATGAATACATGTTTATTTGATATGTGACTGATTGAATTAATGTTTTTAACTACCTTAGAAGGAAAAGAAAATTTAGAAGAATCAGAACATTTGATCATGGCCTCTGGCAAGTTTTTAAATGGTGTTATGGCCAGAAAGTGGCCTTTTAAAAGCCAGTTCATGAAAACTCATCTAAAAGTTAGCCTTGTACAAACTGGAAACTGATGAGAATCCTGGCTCCAATCCAGCCCTTGTTGTATGAGGCACTGCGGAACAACTCTAGTTATCTAATTTATCCCCATAAAATTCCCAAAGCAAAATTAGTTATAAACATTTTTATTTAAATATTCAAAACATGCACTTTTAAAAGAGGATTATCCTTCAGTCTTACATATTCCAAAAGAAGAGGGTCACTGCTTATAGTCTTGAAAAGAGGGAAACTAATGTGAAAGCTTGAATTTCATAAACCCTGTCAAGCTGTGTAAATGGAGTTATCTTTAGGTTAGAGACAATATTCCTTCCTTTACTCATTTTTCAAATATTTATTGAGAGCGCACTGCGCCAGGCGCTGTTCTAGGCACTGATGAAACAGCCATGATGGAATCTGTATTCCTGCAAATCGTGATCTTTAAAGTGATCGGCTGTAAATAATCCGCATCCACTTCTCTTCTTATCTGATAAGCTAAGCACCCTGAATTGAAATTCTTATATCTCTTTGGTGAGGTATAAGAAGACAAGACTTCATGCCTGGAGTATAAAGTACCTCAGCTTCAACACATGAATCAGAAGGCAAAATCTTTGATCTTGTACATCTAATTTTTCTAGAGAGCAGCAGGTGATGCTTTTAGTTTCTGGTGTCTTTTAGATTTAATGTAGTTTAAAAGGTTACCTTTTTGTATTTTATCTTTCTTCTTTAAGTCCTAGAGATGAGACTATGCTCTCTCTCCACTGGCTGGGTTAGTATCGCAAGCTTATTTTTTGTTTGTTTATTTTCCTATAGAAATCTCATGTGGTCCACCAACTCACGTAGAAAATGCAATTGCCCGAGGCGTACATTATCAGTACGGGGACATGATCACCTACTCCTGTTACAGTGGATACATGTTGGAGGGTTCCCTGAGGAGTGTTTGCCTAGAGAATGGAACCTGGACATCACCTCCTGTCTGCAGAGGTAAGGAGATGTTTGAATGGTTAGTTATTAGTGAAGCTGTAGGAAAATGTATATGGAAGTCTGATATGGCCAACAGCTAGTAGGCATGCTATTTCATCTTTCCTTGGCTTTCAGTTTTCTCTTATCCTGTGTGTTACTTTTCTTAACTTTACAAGTTGGAGTTTTGAAAGCTTGCACAAAGACCTTTGGCCCAGTACCTGGCCCCTTTCTGAGTCAGTCATGGCTCCTTAAGCAAGTCTTCTCTCCAGACTTTAGGAGTGTTCTCCAGGCGCTAGGCAGAGCTGTGTCATGACTGGGTCATGAGGTCAACCTCCTGGACACTCAGGTGTTTCAATACAGATACCAGTTCTAACCAACCATCCTTAGCAGACCCCAGTGCCCCATAAGGAATGAGGCCCCATTTGGGATCCTATCATGACTAATATGGTAAATTTTTAAATCTTTTAAGGAGCTTCCACATTGTTCTCTATTGTGGCTGTGTCTATTTACATTCCTACCAGCAAGATAGGAGGGTTTCCTTTTCTCCACATCCTCTCCAGCATTTATTATTTTAGACTTTTTGATGATGGTCGTTCTGACCAATGACCTCATTATAGTTTTTATTTGCATTTTTCTAATAACTAGTGATAATGAGCATCTTTTCATGTGCCTGTTAGCTCATAAGTTGTAAGAAAAAATGCAAACTCCTCTTGAGAGGGGTGCTGAGGAGCTACCTCCTCAAGAAATAGCTCAAGTGTCACTTAAAGTCAGAAGTCAAATGAGAGTTGTGTGTCTGTTTACTTGTTTGTATCATCACTTCTTTAAGAGAATGGGGAACCCTGGCAGCACCAGAGAGCTATTAGCCATCAAAGGCTTCCTTTAAGGGAATTTTCAAATCTCCTAGAAAGGCATTTCCCCTGGTCCAGATAAACGGAGACAATCTTTTATAAAAACCACTTTGTTCTCTTTTGCCCTGAATCCCCAAACTACTAAAATGTTTGATAGTTATAATCTCAGAACTACCCAAACTTGTTTATGTTCCTCCTGAGCCCCTCACATTCATCCCCAGCCAAATCTTGAAACTGGGTTTCGTTTCTCTTCGTTAAGACTTGATTCAAGGGAATAGTCTGAAATGTAAAGGATCAATCCTATTTTCTGACAACCAGCCTTGCCTTCCCGAATCCCCTATGTTTATGACCCATTCTGCTTGTTTTTCAGCTGTCTGTCGATTCCCATGTCAGAATGGAGGGATCTGCCAACGCCCAAATGCTTGTTCCTGTCCAGACGGCTGGATGGGTCGCCTCTGTGAAGAGCGTGAGTCTGTCCTCATATCTTACAAATTGTGTCCTAAGATTTTACTTTGAGTTCTGATGGTTTGCCTGGAAGCTGTCAACTTAGGGGCATTACTAGGAACTGGCTTTACCAGTGGCAGGAATTTTCTTGCTTAAATCCCGTAACAGACCAGACAAAGGGCTGAGAGCTTATCTACATATGTCATTTCGTTGCAGAAGATCTAGAATATTACAGACCTTGAAAATACAGTTATCAAGATCCATCTAAGGCCATCTCCACCTGCCTACAGATTTCCAGGAACCTTCTTGGGAAGCAGCTTATAATAAAGGGTTTCCCAACCTTGGTCTCCCTTTATCTCAAGTCCATTTATCTTCTGTGCTGCTTCTTGCTACAGTTAGTGTAAATTCATGGCATTGCATAAAATTGTACTTTGCAGGTAAGATAGGGAGCCCATCATTCATTAAGGGTAGCTCTTTCCAATTAAAAAAGAATAAATTGGTACTCCAGTAGCTAGACAATGCTTGATACTTTAATACAGAATTTCAGTCCTCAGAAAAAAATACATTTAAATTTGAGTTTCCAGGAGAAGGTGAAAAAGTGGCTTTAATTTTTTTAATGTCTAAACTATACTTTGTTTCAAAATCTTTATATATACACATGGATAAAATTATTGGGAGTATATTAATCACATTGAATCATTAATATGATGGCCATTGGTCTATATCAGTTTTTCCTAAGGCCAGACATTTTCTTAGAAATTCTGAAACTTTTTAAAGTGTAAGTATTTCAACTAATCTAGAAAGGAAGATATACAATGGAAATCAGTTTAGGATGCTAATTGCTCACCAAATCAAGTGTTCTCACAGTGATTCAGAAAGAAGAGAATTTTTCCTTCTTCTTCTCCCCAGTCCTACCTTCCTACTTAGGGCTTCCACGTGTGACCTGCTAGAATGCCAAGGATCATGACAGGCCTGGCTTTGCTGAACAGGTGCTTGTAGTGCATTCAATCAGGGCTTCCCAGGCTTTCCTGTGCTTACAGACAACCTAGGAGAGGGTCAATGCGGGTTCTGATTTGGTAGATCCAAGACAGGACCTGAGAGTCTGCATTTCCAACTAAGTCCTATGTAATGCCAGTGTTTTGGTCTTGAGAACCATGCTTTGAATACCAAGTCAGTAAACAGTCTCAGTGATTTCTAGTAGGAGAAATGATTGCCATGGAGAATGTCAGGGAGGCCAGATTCAGTCACCATTAGGCCTCAGCTCCAAGGAAATAAAGGGTAGCAGCTACTAAAGTGTTGCCCACACCAGCCCACGGAAGAGCTTATTTGACTGCCATTTTCATATTTAATTACAGCCAAGAAGAGAACCTCAAGGCAGCCAAACCCTCTTAGAGCATTTTATGTAATTTGTAATGGAAATTTGAAATGATAATGAATGAAAAACATTCTGCTTATTTTGTGAAGAGAAAGCACTTAGCGGGCATCGATTTCGGTGTGTCCTCTCAGAAGGAGTGCATTTGGCATTGGAATCATTACACGAGGCTAAGGGTCCAGACTGACTTTCTGGATTGTGTTTTCCCAATAGTACTGATTAATAAACACAGCATATATGGGAAGGTTATCTAGTGGGTCATCTAAGGTTTTACTCCTCCTGGAAAATATCTTTGGAACACTCAATCATGTCTGAGTGTGTGGGTTTTGATCCAGTCCTTTTTGATCTCCTTTCTAGCGATCTGCATTCTTCCCTGTCTGAACGGCGGTCGCTGTGTGGCCCCTTATCAATGTGACTGCTCACCTGGCTGGACAGGATCCCGCTGTCATACAGGTAGGCGTCCTGGCATAGTTGGTTTTCTTGGTGCCTGGGTTCCATGAAACCCTAGAGAACACCAATGAGTGTGACTCAGATTCAGAGGTGGCAGTAAAACAGAAGGGTATCAGGGTTTCTCACAAATTCCCCAAGATGGTCCCTTGAATGGTGGTCTCAGTGCTCAACCTATGTCTACCTCAGAGACACCTCTCAGGGTTGTATGACAAATACGAGCATCTGAGTTAACTCATTGGTCAGCCTTCTTCATGTCATTTGCTCTATGTTGCAGAATGTAGAGAAAACATAATGCGGAAGTTCAGAAGAATATTGATTTAAATCTCTATGAAGCTAAATCACTAAATTCATAGTAACTCTTTAGAAAGAACAGGCTCTAAATAAATACAATTGAAGTTAAAGTGAAATAACTCAACAACAGATGGTTCCTTATCATGGAAGACAGTAACAAACTGTTGTTGATTTGTGATAAACATGTCCTCACAGCGACCCATGCTCAAATACCTGCCTATCCGCTATACTTTGCTGTCTGTTTAATTGCTTGATTTTGATCTTTCCCTGCCCTCACTAGATTATATGCCACTGGTGGACAGGGATATTTGTGATCTTTATATTCTCAGTAGCTAGCATAGTGCCCGTGTATGACAGGTTTTTCAGTAATTGTCTAAATAATCCCACAGTCTAAAATGATAGATTTTTTTACCTTTTTAATGTCCTAATTGTCAGGCAACTGTTAAAAGCATAGAACTCACTGTATTTATTTTGCATTAACTCTAACCCTTATTATTCCTCTTGTAAATAATAATTATACCACTTCCTAGTGAGGTTAATTGTAAAACAGAGCAGGCCAACTGACACCAGAGCTTGTCACGAACTCTAAGGCTCAAGTGACTATATAATTTAGCCTCCAAACTGGGAGGTTTGGGAGGATGAAAGGGGCTATTAAGAAGCAAGTCAGGGAAATGGGAGTCAAAGTTGCAAAACCCCAAAATCAGATGTACAGCAACCCCACATAAAGCTGAAAGTGAGCCATCCCTGAGTGTAGGAAAGGAACAATGTAATACTGGAGGCTAAATTTGAAGCTTTTATTTGAAACTCTTTTTTTGGTTTTGGTTTTGTTTTTTTTTTTTTTTGCATTTCTCCATTTTTATTTTCATCAGAGAAAAGACAGAGGTCAAATGAAATGGTACAGTGGTTGACTCCTGATTGTATTATCACTAGTGCTCTGTTGTGAACCTTGTTGATTTTAGAGTACCATAGATGAGCTTTGGGTGGTGTAGGAACCCATGACATTTCACTCTTATATTAAAAGGTTGACTCATTGGAAAAGACTCTGATGCTGGGAGGGATTGGGGGCAAGAGGAGAAGGGGATGACAGAGGATGAGATGGCTGGATGGCATCACCGACTTAATGGACGTGAGTCTGAGTGAGCTCCGGGAGTTGGTGATGGACAGGGAGGCCTTGCGTGCTGCGATTCATGGGGTCGCAAAGAGTCGGACACGACTGAGTGACTGATCTGATCTGATCTGATGTATGTATCTTGCCGCATAAGTGGGCTCATAACTTTCACTAAAGTCTCAAAAAAGCCTGTAACACCCCTTAAAATCTGATATCACCATCTCATGTTCTCACTTATTATTTAATAAACTTTTATGGAAAACACAGACAACTTTTAGATTCCTTTAATGGCTTACATTGGTTATGACTCTGTTGGTTATAGAGGAAAGGAACCAATTTGAAATACCTCAAGAAAAATTGGGATAAACAAAATGAGATAAAAATAAAAGAAAAAGTAGGGCTAGAGCAAGGGGTATTTGAAAGTCTTAAAGTAATGTTTGGTATTTCTTTATCACAAATCAACCTTGTTTTTTTTTAATTTTTTATTTGTTTGTTTGTTTATTATTTTGCTCTGCTGGGTCTTTGTCGCTGTGCGGGCTTTCCTCTAGTTGCCGCAAGCAGGGGGCTCCTCTCTAGTTGCGGTGCTCCGGCTTCTCACTGAAGTGGCTTCTCTCGTTGCGGACCGCAGGCTCTAGTGGTCTACTTGGCCTTCAGTAGTTGCAGCTCCCAGGCTCTGGAGCGTGGCTCAGCAGTTGTGGCACACAGGCTTAGCTGCCCCTAGGCACACGGGGTCTTCCCGCATCAGGGGTGGAACCCATGTCTCCTGCGTTGGCAGGTGGATTCTTTATCACTGAGCCAGCGGTGGAGCCCCAACCTTCATATTTATCTATATTTCTCATGTATACAAAACTGAACCTACCTGCAAACCAGCTTTGCCCTTTCCCAGGCATCTTATCTCTGTAGCTGTTGGCAGCATGCTTCCAGATGGAGACACTCTCAAGTCGCCTTCCGCCTTCATCTGCCAGTATCAGCACTCCTTTCTGTTTCTTCCCACTCCATATCTCTTGCATCCTACTCTATCTCCACTATTACCAACTAGTAGAAGACCTTTCCTTTGGATCACTGCCAGAGTCTACTACTTAACCTTCCCATTTCTATTTCCAAGATAACACCATTACACACAGCTCTGGGCATATCTTTGCCCTGTTTAAGAACCTGAGATGGTTGCTTGTTGGCTCCACATCCAGCCCAGATTCTTCTGCCTCCTGAGGTGCTGCGTGGACCGGCAGCAGCACAGCTGATACACTTACTTCCCTTCCTGCCAGTCGCATCTTGTCCCCTGAAGACATGGCTACTGCCTGTTCCAACTCACCTCCAAAGGCCTGCCTAAGTTTCCTGTTATCCCTAAACTTGCTCTCTACCACGGAAATCTCTTTTCTAACATTCCATCTCTAGATATTACACAGTTAGCTAGAACCATGCCATTTAAGGATCTTCCCTGGTCACTCAACAGTAAAGAATCCACCTGCAATGTAGGAGACTCAGGTTCGATCCCTGAATCAGGAGGATCCACTGGAGGAGGAAATGGCAACCTACTCCAATATTCTTGCCTGGAAAATCCCATGGACAGAGCCCAGCGGGCTAAAGTCTACAGGGTCACACAGAGTCAGACACGACTGAGGGACTAAACACACACACATGCCATTTAAAGCTCAATTGATCTGACTTATTTGTATTTCTTTTAGTTCCTTAGCTCCCTGACATTAAGCACCTGCCTGACATGAGCCATACAGTCTTGATGTTTTTCAGTTTTGCTGCAGCTACCTCAGCAAAGATCCCACTTACATCCATTAGGTAGTAAACATACAAAAGGGTATAAAACAGGAGATCTTGCTCTCCAGAATCCAGCCTAGTAAAGAAGAAGGGATGTAGAATGGCCTATAGCAGAATGGCCTATAAGTATGTGACTGGAGGCTAATTGAACTCTCTACATATCAGTAGTAAAATGAGTAAACCACCCCAAATGTAAAGTGAGGTCACTCAGTCGTCGACCCAGGGATCGAACCTGGGTCTCCCACATTGCAGGCAGGCACTTTACGGTCTGAGCCACTAGGGAAGTCCCAGTAGATGTTCAGAAAAGGCCTCACAAGTGTAGAATCAAAGGAAGAGCAAGAGGAGTCCCCAGGTGGAGCTCATTCCAGACAAAGGCATAGAAGTGTAACACAAACTTGATCAGCTAACTAGAGCCAGAGCAGAAGCCATAGAGGCCGTGGAGGGATATGACCGGAAGTGAAATATAAAGCTAGGCAGAGCCAGATTAGGAAGTGCAGTGCATACTTAATTATGTCTTCTGAGCCACAGAAGCTGTTAAAGGGACTTAAGCAGGAAAATCATATGATTAGATTTTCTTTTAGAAAAATTATTTTGGGAACAGTACAGAAAAGGGCAGAAAGCAAGACTTAAAAACAGACTTGTTGAGACTTATCCCAGCCTGAATTGGCAAGAGGTAAAGAATCTGCCTGCAGTGCAGGAAACCTGGGTTCGATCCCTGGATCGGGAAGATCCTCTGAAGAAGGGATGGGCAGCCCACTCCAGTCTTCTTGCCTGGAGAATCCCATAGACAGGAGCCTGGCAGGCTGCAATCCACAGGGTCCTAAAGAGTGGGACATCACTGAGTGACTAACACTTTCATATTCAATGAAGTCTAGAGAAATGGTGACCAAAAAGGATATATTTGAGAGAAGATAGATGAATCAACACTACCTGGCTATAGATTTATTGTGGAAATAAAGGTCTAAGGAGAGTCCAGTTTAGGCTTCTGAGTGGAAGATGGTGCCATTTACTGAGACAAGGAACCCAAAAGGAAGAGCTTTGAAGGTACAGATAAGGAGTTAAGTAAGGACAGGCTGAGTTTGAAGATACAGATAAAGAGTTAAGTAAGGACAGTTGAGGTTGAAGGTACAGATAAGGAGTTAAGAAAATACATGCTGTGAAAGAGGAACTGGAAACCCATTCCATTATTCTTACCTGAAAAGTTCCATGGACAGAGGAGCCTGGCAGACTACAGTCCATGAGGTCACAAAGAGTTGGACGTGACTGAGCACGCAGGCATGCATGCGCAAAAACACACTGAGTTTGGAACACACAAGGGAGAGGTCTGACAGGCACTTGGATGATGTATCTCCCCAGAAGATACACTACATTAAAGATAGATATTAGTCATCACTGGAAAACTTTTGTGGAGGAAAAGAAAACTGTGCAGAAGGTGGCATGAGAAGGTGCCCAGAATGGAATGTTGATGTCACCCATGTTATAGGGAAGGAGGAAGGTGTTAGGCTTTTACATGGGGAAGTGAAAAATATTAATTTTTAAAAATTATTAGTACAGTCAGTTACTGCTAAATCATCATGGTATTGAAAAGGAGTGATTTTCTAATATTAGCAAACAGCTATGGAGAATTAGTTGTAGATTACTGAGTTTTATTTTTGCTATTCTTGACCCTGCTTCATCTCATAATTTCCTTTTTGTTATATTGCAAATATGTGCATTTTGTTGGCTTGCTTGTCAAGAAAGCTCACCAAGAGCAAAGATTGGTGTTTTCATTCTTATCCTCTCTGAATGCTTATCAAGTGCCTGGATTGCTGATGTTTTCCCTATATTTTACGAATGAGTGATAAAGAAGTGACGTTTCTTTATCTCTCACCAAAGATGAGCTTTTCATCTGGGGAAGCCTGCATTTCCAAGCTATAATGAGACTGAAATGTTTCTCATGTCCAACTTTCTCCTAACAGGTATCTTATTTTTTTCTTTGATACGTTAAACTGGCTGGTCTTCATCTGTTTTTAGTGTCCTTAGGTTTTTTTAACAAGTAGATTCATGGAGAAGAAGAGTTTGACCCTGAGACTATGGACCTGTGAGAAAGATGGCTGTAGAGTAAATCTCTCAGCTTTCACTCAGGGTTACATCAGTGGCTCATTTTTAACTCGACCCCAGGCTCTGTAATTCCAATTAAAGTTGGTAAAAGCCATGAAATACATTTCCTAGCAAGCACAGAGGGCTTCTGAAGCATTTGTTATGTTAGCCAGTCTATGTGCCTGATCTACTGTCATAAGAATTAACATCTGATATAACGACTTCATCAGTCATAGAGTTCATTGCTGGCTCTCTCAAAAGCTCGACAGTCTCATTGAGCATATGAATAATGTTCAGTTCAAAACTGTCAAATTAGTTGCATAAATAATTAAAGAAGAGAAACATTAGTGGACTCAGAGTATGCAGGTAGAACTTAAGCTGGGATTTAAATATAAAGATCGATTCTTGCTTGGAAGTACAGAGGGAGGTGATACCACATAATAATGTGAGATTGAGCCAACTGGCAGGATACAGTCCATGAGGAATGGTGGCAGCTGGAGCAGAGAGCAGAGTCAAATCTTATTCTGCGTGTCTTCATGAGTATCTTCATGATTGCTTAGTATTCATTAAGTAAATACATGAATTTTTCATCCCAGCTGTCTGCCAGTCTCCCTGCTTAAATGGTGGAAAATGCGTAAGACCAAACCGATGCCATTGTCTCTCGGCATGGACAGGACATGACTGTTCCAGGTAAGACAACCAAAAACTACTATTTATCTACAACATGAGAAGACTGAAATTCAAGTTAAGTTGCCCCAAGAGCCAGAAGCTATCTCAGGTTTAAGGTAAGCATTTTGTATCCAGAAATATCCATTTTGAGATTTGAACTAAAGCCAAATGAAGAAGTATTACTTAATATTTGACAGATAAAACAAAGATTTCTCAAAAACACACATTTATTACAGCACAAATACTAAAATTGAAGCAACACAATTTTAGAGGATTAGCATAGCCTTTGCACAAGGAGGACATGCAAATTTGCAAAGTTTTTTGGCAAAGAGAAAGGGGTTAATTAAACAAGTTAACGCCTTCTTGAATGGTAGATTGCACCCTTCATAAGAAAGGATGCAAATAAATGGTAAACTCAATATGGTTTACTGATATTCATTTGCATTCCTATTTATAATAAAAATAGTATGGAAATTGATGATAAGGAACATTTATTTTTAAAGTCAAAATTTTTGTTCCATATTTTTTACAGTATATATAGTCAGTATTTAATGGACTAGAAGAAAATTTATGTAAAAATGTGTTCTAGCAATTGATTTCTCATTTGTAAGCAGATAAATATCATAGTTGAGAAAAGATTATCCCAAAATACAGGAAAAATAGTTTGAAAGTTTAACTATCATAAACTTTTTATTGAAGTGTAATGGACATACAACATTATATTAGTTTAATATATTAGTATAACATGGTGATTCAGTATTTCTATATGTACATATTGTGCAGTGATCACCCAGTATAGTTAACTATGTAAGTCCACGTATGTAGTTATAACAATTTTTTTCTTGAAATGAGACCTTTTAAGATCTGCTCTTAGCAACTTTCAAATGTGCAGTGTGGTATTATTAATTATAATTGCCATGTTATATATACTATCCCCATGACTTACTTATTTTATAACTGGAAATTTGTGCCTTTTGACTCCTTTCACCCGTTTTGCCCAACCCCCGACCCACCTCTACCTCTGGCCGACCACCAGTCTGTTCTCTGTATCTGTAAGTTTGGTTCTGGTTTTTGTTTTAGATTCTACATATAAGCAAAATTATACGGTATCTGTCTTTCTCTTTCTGACTCATTTCACTTAGCCTATTCACTTTCACTTTTCACCTTCATGGACTGGAGAAGGAAATGGCAACCCACTCCAGTGTTCTCGCCTGGAGAATCCCAGGGACTGGGGAGCCTGGTGGGCTGCCGTGTATGGGGTCGCACAGAGTCGGACACGACTGAAGCGACTTAGCAGCAGCAGCAGAATGACCTCAAGGTCCATCTATTTGTCACAGTTGACAAGATTTCATTCTTTTTATGGCTTAATAATATTCCATTATGAGGTGTGTGTGTGTGTGTGTATTTATAAAGAAAATTTTCTTTATCTGCTCATTCATCAATGGGCACAGGTTGTTTCCATGTATTGGCTATTGTAAATAATGCCAAAATGAACATGGGAGTGCAGACATCTTTTCCAATTAATGTTTTCATTTTCTTCGGATAAATACCCAGAGAGTTGCTGGATCACATGGTAGTTTTATTTTAAACCTTTTGAGGAAACTCCATAATATTTTCTACAGTGGCTACACCAACTTATACTCCCACCAACAATGCACAAGATTTCCTTTTCTGTACATCTTCAACAATACCTGTTATTGCTTGCCTTTCAGATGATAGCAATTCTAACAGGCTTGAGATGACATCTCATTGTAGTTTTAATTTGTATTTCCTGATGGTTAGTCAGGTTGAGCATCTTCTCATATATATCTGTAAGTTCTTTATGTAGTTTGAACATTAACTCATAGGATATATGGTTTGGAAATACTTTCTTCTATTCAGTAGGTTGTCTTTTCATTTTGCTGATGCTTTTCTTTGTGGTGCAGAAGCTTTAGGTTTGATGTGGTCCCACTTGTTAATTTTTGCTTTTGTTGCCTTTGCTTTGATGGCAAATCAAAAAAAAAAAACATGCTAAGGCTGATGTCAAGGAGCCTATGGCCTATGTTTTTCTCCTAGGAGAAAGAAGAACTTATGGTAACTTCTTTTACCATAAGTTAATTGACCATATATATATGGATTTATTTCTGGGTTCTCTATTCTGTTTCATTGATCTATGGTCTGTTTTTTTATGCCAGTACCATATCATTTTGATTACATACTGCATCATACCATTGATAAAATATTTTCAATATTATAACATTGTCCTCATACATAGTGCAGTGTTGGAATATTACCAGCTCTATTTAAAATTTTTAATATACATCATTATATTACATCACTTAGATTTGTATTATGTACATTTACTTCTATATTATAGGAATCATTAAAAAATGGGTATTTCCATATTCATTTTTTTAAGTGAAAAATTCAGTTAACTGAAAAGAGTATTTCTTTTTTCATGTCCTTTTACTTAATTTTGATTAGACTATTAAAGTCAACTTGCCAAGACAACGGAGAAGGCAGTGGCACCCCACTCCAGTACTCTTGCCTGGCAAATCCCATGGATGGAGGGGCCTGGTAGGCTGCAGTCCATGGGGTCGCTAGGAGTCGGACACGACTGAGCGACTTCACTTTCACTTTTCACTTTCATGCATTGGAGAAGGAAATGGAAACCCACTCCAGTGTTCTTGCCTGGAGAATCCCAGGGACGGGGGAGACTGGTGGGCTGCCGTCTATGGGGTCGCACAGAGTTGAACACGACTGAAGCGACTTAGCAGCAGCAGTAGCAGCCAAGACAAAAATCTATTTAAATACAAACTTAATTATTGAAAATATCTGTTTCATGCTAATGAATTTCTTCATATCAACTCAAGTATATGCATCTCTGCAGAGAGAAAAAAAAAATTGAACCCTGAAGGACAAATTTGGATTGTACAAGTATATTTAGAAGTTTCTAACATAAAAATGATAGTTTTACCTGAGAGCAGAGTTGAAAGAACCTAAGAAAATGAGAATCAAACTGGAGAGGATTTCTGGGGAAATAAAAAAAAAGCAAAGATAGAAACAACAAGAATGACCGTGACTCAAAAAGGAACCGGAAGTATTTGTAACATTCTTACTTTAAGCTTTATGTTTCAACTACTTCATCTTACAGATAAATAAAGGAAGCTCAGAGTTTGTGTGGTTCCCTAATATCAAAATACAATTGACCCTTGAACAAAATGAGTTTGAACAGCATGAGTCAACCTATATATAGATTTTTTTCCAATAGATCCACAATATAGATCTATAGAATCTTCAGTTGGCTGAATATGTGGATGTGGAACCACAGATACAGAGGGCCAACTGATTGTAAAATCATCCACCAATTTTTGACTGCTCAGAGGGTCAGTGCCCCTCACCCCTGCATTATTCAAGAGTCAACTACCCTTATAGGAACTTTTTCTTGACCAGAGGATGTCCAGAAATAACTTACTTATCAGGCTCTTCAGTCCATGGGATTTTCCAGGCAAGAGTACTGGAGTGGGTTGCCATTCCTTCTCCAGGAGATCTTCCCAACCCAGGGATTGAACCTGGGTCTCCTGCATTGTAGGCAGACACTTTACCATCTGAGCCACCAGGGAAGTCCCTATAAACAATAAACAATAAAATGCTATTAATAAAGGTAATAACATCTGGATTTTTTAATTCAAAAGCTTGATAAAGGAATAAAAAAAAAAAATGATGGCAAATTCAAGGAAAGGTCAACCCAGAAGACCCAGCACGCCCCTCTCCTTATACTGTGATGGGTTTTTCTAGGAGACCTGTATTAGCTAGGACTCTCTTATTGCAACTCCAAGTGGCTTAAGCAAAGAAAGGAATCTGTTATCACAATAATGGGACCTCATATGGAACCCCATATATGGGTTGGCTGAGCATGAGGGCAAACAGACTGAGGTCTTGAAGACATCTGAAGTCTCTCCCCTCCCATCTCACCTCCTGTCTCCAGCATCTTCTCCATCCTCCCGCTGCAGAGCGCTTTCCTCTGCTTCTCAGTTCATGTGGAAGGACCCACTGCCCACAGAAACAGTGTACTGACCCATTTTAAAACTGCAGGAGAACAACTCATTAGCCCAGATTAATTCAAGGGCCTACCATGGATCAGTCAATGGTGATCCTAGGTTGGGTTATTCTAATGTAAAAGTTCATTTTGCTAAAACTTTTACCATGCCTTTGGGTAAAGGGTGGAAGAGACTGACAATTCATTGATGAAAGAAAGGTGGAATATAATTTCCTGAAATGGGATGGAGAGAAAGCTTTTCTGAGAAATCAAAGCAATAAATGTTTACAAATACTTCTTTCTCTTCCACAAGATTGAGTGCCTTAAAGATTGTCTCCCTCATACTTAATAAAGAGATAAAAATTGATGCTCACGGTAAAGAATCCACTGCCCGTGCAGGAGACCTAAGAGATACGGGTTTGGTCCCTGGATTGGAAAGATCCCCTGGAGGAGGGCATGGCAACCCACTCCGATATTCTTGCTGGGGAAATCCCATGGACAGAGGAGGCTGGCAGACTGCAGTCCATAGGGTCTCACAGAGTCAGACATGACTGAAGCGACTTAGCACAGCACAGCTGGTTGACAGAGCAATTTTCAGGCATCGTGACAGCTGGTGGAGAAATACCCTGTGGCATTAAGTCCCTCAATCTGTAGCCTTCTCTACTGATGAATTATTCCCAAATTGTTCAGTCCTCAAGGAAAGATACTGTGTTTCCTCTGACTATGCACACAAAATGGATCCTAAACAAATGCCATAAATAAAAACCGTAGACAGTTCACGCTGTAAGAGACCTTTAGGTTCACGAAGTCCAAAGCCCTCATTCTACAGATGAGCAGATTATCAGAGCAGATTAGTGACAGAGCCAGGACTAAAACTCCAGTGTGCTGGTACGTTAGTACTTTTTCTCCGTGTCCCTTCGTTTTCTCAAGGAATGACCCCCATCCATCCAAACCACATCACAGATGACGCCAGGTATCTGAGACTTTCAATTGTGTTTTAATCAGCCCCCAAACAGCTGTTCCCCTTTCTTTACTGTTGAATCTTCGTTTTTTGTTCTAGGAAAAGGAGGACTGGGTTTTAACCACCGCACAACCAACCAGCTCTCCTGAAATGCAGGATCATCTCTTCCTGGCAGTCCTGGACATCACACAATTTACGTGAAGACTTTCCAACACGGTGCTGGGTCTTATCTCGTTTCAGTCGACTTGTTACTTTGGGTTGACCCTTTTATTTTGTGTTATAGTTTGTTATTTCTTGTGACATACCTTCGTACATGTTTCCATTTTTAAATATGCCTGTATTTTCTATATAAAAATATATTAAATAGATGCTGCTCCACTCTCACAAAATGTACATACTCTGCTGTCTATTGGAAGGTTCCTGGTATACATTTTTATTCAGTTACTTAAAATGATTTTTCAATTAAAATATATTTTGCTACTAAATAATGTTTTCCCAGTAGTGCCATTTTGTGAGGGAAAAAAGAAGAGGATTCGTGACTGGTGCCCCTAGCATGTTATGAGATTACATCAAATGTACTGAGAAATGACAGTAAAGGAGACCCCTTCATGCTGGATCCACCATGTCTACAATATCTGTAACAGTAAAAGTTTCCTTTTATTTAATTAGAAAGTAACTATTGCACCTACTATCCTCCATGCAAAACACTGTTCTGGTGCTGAGAGCAGCCTGACTAATTCCTTCTCCAGCATTTGGAAAGCTGTGGGCCTCAACTTAGTGGATGGGGGGTGGGAAAAAACCATGACCATGGTTCACAAACTAAAGTGCTTCACTTCCTTCTCTCAGCTGGAATAAGAAATGCAAGAATTGGAAGATTAACAGAGAGCCCATTTCTGGGTCATAATCCCACCACTCACTGCTTTGGGAGAAAGGAGATTGGAATAACACAACAGAAAAGGGGACAGGAAAAGGCAAATGGGGGAAATTGCCACAATTGTGCTCCTGGCTTCACCTCCAAAAAAAACAAAAAACAAAACTGAGTTTGCCTAAGGCAGAGCTGAGCTGCCCCTCAATTCCCACTGCTTCCCCCTAACTCCATCATGATCCTTCTACCAGGATAAAGATTTTCTCAGACTTTGGGGGGTGGGAAGGAAGCCGCAACACTGGATTTTGTTTAAAATAGGAAAATCACAGTCAATTCATCTCATCCTTTGGGATAACTGCTTCCACACAAGGCACAGAGCTCACTGTAACACTGTGAAGAGACGTACGATAAAGATCTTGACTGCCCAAGTGGTTCTCTTCACTGTCTCCACCTCTCAGCCACTGACTCCTCTTCCTTATTTCTTCCAACAGTCACCCTCTTGACCAGTCTTCCATGTTTATGAATATTCGTTTTATTTAATTGATGCCCCCATCGACTCCCAAACTATGTTGATTTTTGTTATTTATGATCATAAAACTATCCTAAATCTAATAAAAAGCAGGGTGATACCAGAAATTTTAAGCTAGGGAAAGCTACTACAGTTGAAAGCAAAACTCAGTTCTGAAAATGTACCTACTGTGTAAAATTTGTATTGGGTTAGTTTGAATAGATTAAAAGATCTATACCTAACAGTAAGTTATATTAGTTGAGTTATGCAGACAGGACAAGGAAATAAAGCATCATATGAGTGAGGTTTGCAAATGATATGAGGATCTACATAACTAAAAATGTGATTCACAGGGAAATAATATTAAAAGCAGTTGAAAAAATGTTATTTATTGCGATATAGTTGATTTGTAATGTGTTAATTTCTGCTGTGTAGCAAAGCGATTCAGTTATGTGTGTGGTTGCGCGCACATATGTGGGCACGCGAGTATGCGTGCTCAGTCATGTCCAACTCTTTGTGACCCCATGGATTGCACCCACCTGGCTCCTTTGTCCATGGAGTTCTCCAGGCAAGAATACTGAAGTGGGTCGCCTTTTCGTACTCCAGGGGATCCTCCTCACTCAGGGATTGAACCAGTGTCTCTTGCATCTCCTGCATTGGCAGATGGAATCTTTACCACTGCAGCACCTGGGAAGCCAATATATATTTATATAGTATATGTTTATTATACTATATATATATATATATATATATATATATATATATATATATAGTATATATCTCCTTTGTACTCTTCTCCATCCTGGTTTATTCCAGGATATTGAGTACAGTTGCCTTGGGTATACAGTAAGACCTAGTTGTTCATCCACTCTGTATATGATAGTTTGCACCTGCTAGTCCCAAACTCCCAGTCCCTGCCTGCCCCACTCTGCCTCACCTTGGCAACCACAAGTCTGTTCTCTCGTCTGTCTGTGAGTCTGTCTCTGTTCATTTCTGTCATGTTTTAGATTTTGCATATGTGGAATAGCATCTATTTTTCTTTTTCTGACGTCAGTGTGATATCTCTAGGCCCATCCATGTTGCTGCAGTGGCATCTTTCATTCTTCTTTATGGCCGCGTAGTGTTCTGTTGTATACACGCCGCATTTCTTTATCCATTCGTCTGTCAGTGGACAGTTAGCTTGCTTCCCTGTCCTGGGTTTTGTAAACAGGCTGCTGTGAACATAGGTGTGTGTATCTTTCTGAATTATGGTTTTCCCTGGGTATATGCCCAGGAATGGGATTGCTGGCTCATATGACAACTTTAATTTTAGCTTTTTGAGGAACCTCCGTAGTATTTTCCAAAGTGGCTGTACCAATTTACAGAACAATGTTATTTTTTAAACCTTTAGTACTAAATATATTCACAGTGAATTCTTCAATTTCTAAGAAAAATGAAGTAAGGGTGTTTCTCCAGTATTACAATCTGTAGGAATTAAAGTGGTGCATTCTGGATTGAGAAACATGAAAACATCAGTGTGAATGTCTATGCCTGCAAGTGTAAATATTCTACTTAAAAACTCAGAAGTCATCAGGGAAGCATCAACAACCAGTGACAGTTTTGTTGTAAAACATTAGAAAGTTAGGTCACTGGCATTAGACAGTAGATAAAAATTTGAAAATCCTTTCATTTGTATTCTCACCACATAGAAATAAATTCAGGGTGGATTGGGGAGTTAAATATTGATTATCTAAAAAAAATTAAAGACTTAAAATAATCTTCTAGTTTAGAAGTTACAGAAAAATTATGGTAGGAGTAATAGATTTGATAGCATCAATAAATAAAAAGTTTGGGCTGTCATTCAAAAAAACGTAACCAAAACCAACCCTTGGTGGCCCAGCGGTGAGGATTCCTCTTTTTTCATTTATTTTGGCTGCGCTGGGGCTTTGCTGCCACCGGGTCTCTTCTCTAGTTGTGAATGAGAGCTATTCTCTAGTTGTGGCGCTCGGGCTTCTCGCTGTGGTGGCTTCTCTAATTGTGCAGCACAGGCTTAGCTGCTCTGAGGCATGTGGGGTCTTCCTGGACTAGGGATTGAACCCGTGTCTCCTACATTGGCAGGTGGATTCTTTACCACTGAGCCACCAGGGAAGCCCATGGACTCAGTATTTTTTACTACCAAGAGTATGGATTTGGGATCTTCCTGATCAGGGA
This sequence comes from Bubalus bubalis, assembly GCF_019923935.1. Lineage (NCBI taxonomy): Eukaryota > Metazoa > Chordata > Mammalia > Artiodactyla > Bovidae > Bubalus > Bubalus bubalis. The sequence goes on along the minus strand of NC_059159.1, from coordinate 161,706,906 downwards.
ATTAAGATCCCACAAGCCAAGCAGTGTGACCCAAAAAAAAGAGGAAAAAAGGTACATAAAATGGAAAGATATATTTTTATGACAGACCAAATATTAATCTTTATTATAATGGTTTTATTATATAAATTGAAACAATTTCTGGACCTGCAGAACACAAACAACTCACCAAACAAATGCCGTAGACTCGTGTGTGTGAGAAAAGTCAGCCTCACAGATACGGAAGAGACGTTTTGTATATCGGATTAGCAGTGACTTACTTTTAGTGCTGGCAAGCATGGGATAAAACAGGAAATTTTATATATTGTCAGTTAGAGTGTAAATCAGTATAATAATTTTAGAAAGCACTATGATCTGTATCTCTAAAAGTATTTTTATATTTGAGCTAATAAAACAAGTTTTAGACATAATAAAGCTCATCACAGAATTTATTGGTGAAATGTGGACATAGATGAAAGTCCCAGTAAAGAACTCTGTGCTACTTCAAGCACAATTCTCAATCATATATTATACCAGCCTTCAAAAAGATAATGCAATAACATGGAAAATGTATGTAGTATAAGAATAAGTGAGGAAAAGAGGAAGATATAAGATTTCCCATATTCACATGGTCAGAAATCTACAAAAATAATACAAAATGAGGATGAAAAGGAAAATGTCCAAGGTCACAAAATTTTACATTTTGTAACTTGAATTAAAACTCAGATGTGCTGGCCTTAAATACCTGTGTTTTATCACTGTGTTCAAAGACTGCTTCTTAACTTTGGAACATCCATATGGCAAACATAAAACAGTTAATGATAATAGATAAAAACAAAGTCAACAATCCATGACAGTCAAATGGGATATGGTTTCTTGTAACAAGAATGAACAATTTGTCCAACTATAGTAAAATTGTTCCTACTGTATATCATAGGAACGTCAAGTACTAAAAGCCATATGATCATTTCAATAGATGTAGGAAAACCTTTCAGAAAAATTTAATATCTTTAAAAAAAATATTTATGTATTTATTTATTTGGCTGAGCCAGGTCTTAGTTGTGGTGTGCAGGATCTTCGATCTTCGTTGTAGCGTGTGTGGGATCTTGAGTTTTGGCCTGTGAACTCTTAACTGCACCATGCTGGGTGTAGTTCCATGACCAGGGATCAAACCCTGGCCCCCTGCATTGGGAGCAAGAAGTCTTAGCCACTGGACCACCAGGGAAGTCCCTCTGTTTTTAACAATCTCTAAAACTCAGACTAGAAAGATGATGTAAGAAGGAGTAGAAGCTGAATAGTAAATTAACCAAAGTCAGTGGATTAAGGTGTACTATGAACAGATAGATTTTAAGTTCCTCTGGTTTCTCAAAAAAGACAAAGGATGTAGCAAAGCCAAATATGGTC